>NC_090436.1:679624357-679940920 GCF_031143425.1 Pleurodeles waltl | reverse complement strand
AGAAAGTTCTGGAATCTGAGGGGAGCCACAAATTTCCTTCCACCCAGCGTTCCCCCAAGTCTCCCGATAAAAATGATACCTCACTTGTGTGGGTAGGCCTAGCGCCCGCGACAGGAAACGCCCCAAAGCGCAACGTGGACACATCCAAATTTTTCAAAGAAAACAGAGGTGCTTTTTTCGAAGTGCCTACCTGTGTATTTTGGCCTGTAGCTCAGCCGGCACCTAGGGAAACCTACCAACCCTGTGCATTTTTGAAAACTAGAGACCTAGGGGAATCCAAGATGGGGTGACTTGCGGGGCTCGGACCAGGTTCTGTTACCCAGAATCCTTTGCAAACCTCAAACTTTGGCTAAAAAAACACATGTTCCTCACATTTCTGTGGCAGAAAGTTCTGGAATCTGAGAGGAGCCACAAATTTCCTTCCACCCAGCGTTCCCCCAAGTCTCCCGATAAAAATGATACCTCACTTGTGTGGGTAGGCCTAGTGTCCGCGACAGGAAATGCCCCAAAGCTCAACGTGGACACATCCAAATTTTTGAAAGAAAACAGAGGTGTTTTTTTCGAAGTGCTTACTTGGGGATTTTGGCCTGTAGATCAGCCGGCACCTAGGGAAACCTACCAAACCTGTGCATTTCTGAAAACTAGAGACCTAGGGAAATCCAAGGAGGGGTGACTTGCGGGGCTCGGACCAAGTTCTGTTACCCAGAATCCTATGCAAACCTCAAAATCTGGCTAAAAAAACACATGTTCCTCACATTTCTGTGGCAGAAAGTTCTGGAATCTGAGAGGAGTCACAAATTTCCTTCCACCCAGCGTCCCCCCAAGTCTCCCGATAAAAATGATACCTCACTTGTGTGGGTAGGCCTAGCGCAAGCGACAGGAAACGCCCCAAAGCGCAACGTAGACACATCCAAATTTTTGAAAGAAAACAGAGGTGTTTTTTTCGAAGTGCCTACCTGTGGATTTTGGCCTGTAGATCAGCCGGCACCTAGGGAAACCTACCAACCATGTGCATTTTTGAAAACTAGAGACCTAGGGGAATCCAAGATTGGGTGACTTGCGGGGCTCGGACCAGATTCTGTTACCCAGAATCCTTTGCAAACCTCAAAATCTGGCTAAAAAACACATGTTCCTCACATTTGTGTGGCAGAAAGTTCTGGAATCTGAGAGGAGCCACAAATTTCCGTCCACCCAGCGTTCCCCCAAGTCTCCCGATAAAAAGTGATACCTCACTTGTGTGGGTATGCCTAGTGCCCGCGACAGGAAACGCCCCAAAGCGCAATGTGGACCCATCCACATTTTTGAAAGAAAACAGAGGTGTTTTTTGCGAAGTGCCTACCTGTAGATTTTGGCCTCTAGCTCAGCCGGCACCTAGGGAAACCTACCAAACCTGTGCATTTCTGAAAACTAGAGACCTAGGGGAATCCAAGGAGGGGTGACTTGCGGGGCTCGGACCAGGTTCTGTTACCCAGAATCCTTTGCAAACCTCAAAATTTGGCTAAAAAAACACATGTTCCTCACATTTCTGTGGCAGAAAGTTCTGGAATCTGAGAGGAGCCACAAATTTCCTTCCACCCAGCGTTCCCCCAAGTCTCCCGATAAAAATGATACCTCACTTGTGTGGGTAGGCCTAGCGCTCGCGACAGGAAACGCCCCAAAGCGCAACGTGGACACATCCAAATTTTTTAAAGAAAACAGAGGTGTTTTTTGCGAAGTGCCTACCTGTAGATTTTGGCCACTAGCTCAGCCGGCACCTAGGGAAACCTACCAAACCTGTGCATTTCTGAAAACTAGAGACCTAGGGGAATCCAAGATGGGGTGACTTGCGGGGCTCGGACCAGTTTCTGTTACCCAGAATCCTTTGCAAACCTCAAAATTTGGCTAAAAAACACATGTTCCTCACATTTGTGTGGCAGAAAGTTCTGGAATCTGAGAGGAGCCACAAATTTCCTTCCACCCAGCGTTCCCCCAAGTCTCCCGATAAAAGTGATACCTCACTTGTGTGGGTAGGCCTAGTGCCCGCGACAGGAAACGCCCCAAAGCGCAATGTGGACCCATCCACATTTTTGAAAGAAAACAGAGGTGTTTTTTGCGAAGTGCCTACCTGTAGATTTTGGCCTCTAGCTCAGCCGGCACCTAGGGAAACCTACCAAACCTGTGCATTTCTGAAAACTAGAGACCTAGGGGAATCCAAGGAGGGGTGACTTGCGGGCCTCGGACCAGGTTCTGTTACCCAGAATCCTTTGCAAACCTCAAAATTTGGCTAAAAAAACACATGTTCCTCACATTTCTGTGGCAGAAAGTTCTGGAATCTGAGAGGAGCCACAAATTTCCTTACACCCAGCGTTCCCCCAAGTCTCCCAATAAAAATGATACCTCACTTGTGTGGGTAGGCCTAGCGCCCGCGACAGGAAACGCCCCAAAGCGCAACGTGGACACATCCAAAATTTTGAAAGAAAACAGAGGTGTTTTTTGCGAAGTGCCTACCTGTAGATTTTGGCCTCTAGCTCAGCCGGCACCTAGGGAAACCTACCAAACCTGTGCATTTCTGAAAACTAGAGACCTAGGGAAATCCAAGGAGGGGTGACTTGCGGGGCTCGGACCAAGTTCTGTTACCCAGAATCCTTTGCAAACCTCAAAATTTGGCTAAAAAAACACATGTTCCTCACATTTCTGTGGCAGAAAGTTCTGGAATCTGAGAGGAGCCACAAATTTCCTTCCACCCAGCGTTCCCCCAAGTCTCCCGATAAAAATGATACCTCACTTGTGTGGGTAGGCCTAGCGCTCGCGACAGGAAACGCCCCAAAGCGCAACGTGGACACATCCAAATTTTTTAAAGAAAACAGAGGTGTTTTTTGCGAAGTGCCTACCTGTAGATTTTGGCCTCTAGCTCAGCCGGCACCTAGGGAAACCTACCAAACCTGTGCATTTCTGAAAACTAGAGACCTAGGGAAATCCAAGGAGGGGTGACTTGCGGGGCTCGGACCAGTTTCTGTTACCCAGAATCCTTTGCCAACCTCAAAATTTGGCTAAAAAAACCCATGTTCCTCACATTTCTGTGGCAGAAAGTTCTGGAATCTGAGGGGAGCCACAAATTTCCTTCCACCCAGCGTTCCCCCAAGTCTCCCGATAAAAATGATACCTCACTTGTGTGGGTAGGCCTAGCGCCCGCGACAGGAAACGCCCCAAAGCGCAACGTGGACACATCCAAATTTTTCAAAGAAAACAGAGGTGCTTTTTTCGAAGTGCCTACCTGTGTATTTTGGCCTGTAGCTCAGCCGGCACCTAGGGAAACCTACCAACCCTGTGCATTTTTGAAAACTAGAGACCTAGGGGAATCCAAGATGGGGTGACTTGCGGGGCTCGGACCAGGTTCTGTTACCCAGAATCCTTTGCAAACCTCAAACTTTGGCTAAAAAAACACATGTTCCTCACATTTCTGTGGCAGAAAGTTCTGGAATCTGAGAGGAGCCACAAATTTCCTTCCACCCAGCGTTCCCCCAAGTCTCCCGATAAAAATGATACCTCACTTGTGTGGGTAGGCCTAGTGTCCGCGACAGGAAATGCCCCAAAGCTCAACGTGGACACATCCAAATTTTTGAAAGAAAACAGAGGTGTTTTTTTCGAAGTGCTTACTTGGGGATTTTGGCCTGTAGATCAGCCGGCACCTAGGGAAACCTACCAAACCTGTGCATTTCTGAAAACTAGAGACCTAGGGAAATCCAAGGAGGGGTGACTTGCGGGGCTCGGACCAAGTTCTGTTACCCAGAATCCTATGCAAACCTCAAAATCTGGCTAAAAAAACACATGTTCCTCACATTTCTGTGGCAGAAAGTTCTGGAATCTGAGAGGAGTCACAAATTTCCTTCCACCCAGCGTCCCCCCAAGTCTCCCGATAAAAATGATACCTCACTTGTGTGGGTAGGCCTAGCGCAAGCGACAGGAAACGCCCCAAAGCGCAACGTAGACACATCCAAATTTTTGAAAGAAAACAGAGGTGTTTTTTTCGAAGTGCCTACCTGTGGATTTTGGCCTGTAGATCAGCCGGCACCTAGGGAAACCTACCAACCATGTGCATTTTTGAAAACTAGAGACCTAGGGGAATCCAAGATTGGGTGACTTGCGGGGCTCGGACCAGATTCTGTTACCCAGAATCCTTTGCAAACCTCAAAATCTGGCTAAAAAACACATGTTCCTCACATTTGTGTGGCAGAAAGTTCTGGAATCTGAGAGGAGCCACAAATTTCCGTCCACCCAGCGTTCCCCCAAGTCTCCCGATAAAAAGTGATACCTCACTTGTGTGGGTATGCCTAGTGCCCGCGACAGGAAACGCCCCAAAGCGCAACGTGGACACATCCACATTTTTGAAAGAAAACAGAGGTGTTTTTTGCGAAGTGCCTACCTGTAGATTTTGGCCTCTAGCTCAGCCGGCACCTAGGGAAACCTACCAAACCTGTGCATTTCTGAAAACTAGAGACCTAGGGGAATCCAAGGAGGGGTGACTTGCGGGGCTCGGACCAGGTTCTGTTACCCAGAATCCTTTGCAAACCTCAAAATTTGGCTAAAAAAACACATGTTCCTCACATTTCTGTGGCAGAAAGTTCTGGAATCTGAGAGGAGCCACAAATTTCCTTCCACCCAGCGTTCCCCCAAGTCTCCCGATAAAAATGATACCTCACTTGTGTGGGTAGGCCTAGCGCTCGCGACAGGAAACGCCCCAAAGCGCAACGTGGACACATCCAAATTTTTTAAAGAAAACAGAGGTGTTTTTTGCGAAGTGCCTACCTGTAGATTTTGGCCACTAGCTCAGCCGGCACCTAGGGAAACCTACCAAACCTGTGCATTTCTGAAAACTAGAGACCTAGGGGAATCCAAGATGGGGTGACTTGCGGGGCTCGGACCAGTTTCTGTTACCCAGAATCCTTTGCAAACCTCAAAATTTGGCTAAAAAACACATGTTCCTCACATTTGTGTGGCAGAAAGTTCTGGAATCTGAGAGGAGCCACAAATTTCCTTCCACCCAGCGTTCCCCCAAGTCTCCCGATAAAAGTGATACCTCACTTGTGTGGGTAGGCCTAGTGCCCGCGACAGGAAACGCCCCAAAGCGCAATGTGGACCCATCCACATTTTTGAAAGAAAACAGAGGTGTTTTTTGCGAAGTGCCTACCTGTAGATTTTGGCCTCTAGCTCAGCCGGCACCTAGGGAAACCTACCAAACCTGTGCATTTCTGAAAACTAGAGACCTAGGGGAATCCAAGGAGGGGTGACTTGCGGGCCTCGGACCAGGTTCTGTTACCCAGAATCCTTTGCAAACCTCAAAATTTGGCTAAAAAAACACATGTTCCTCACATTTCTGTGGCAGAAAGTTCTGGAATCTGAGAGGAGCCACAAATTTCCTTACACCCAGCGTTCCCCCAAGTCTCCCGATAAAAATGATACCTCACTTGTGTGGGTAGGCCTAGCGCCCGCGACAGGAAACGCCCCAAAGCGCAACGTGGACACATCCAAAATTTTGAAAGAAAACAGAGGTGTTTTTTGCGAAGTGCCTACCTGTAGATTTTGGCCTCTAGCTCAGCCGGCACCTAGGGAAACCTACCAAACCTGTGCATTTCTGAAAACTAGAGACCTAGGGAAATCCAAGGAGGGGTGACTTGCGGGGCTCGGACCAAGTTCTGTTACCCAGAATCCTTTGCAAACCTCAAAATTTGGCTAAAAAAACACATGTTCCTCACATTTCTGTGGCAGAAAGTTCTGGAATCTGAGAGGAGCCACAAATTTCCTTCCACCCAGCGTTCCCCCAAGTCTCCCGATAAAAATGATACCTCACTTGTGTGGGTAGGCCTAGCGCTCGCGACAGGAAACGCCCCAAAGCGCAACGTGGACACATCCAAATTTTTTAAAGAAAACAGAGGTGTTTTTTGCGAAGTGCCTACCTGTAGATTTTGGCCTCTAGCTCAGCCGGCACCTAGGGAAACCTACCAAACCTGTGCATTTCTGAAAACTAGAGACCTAGGGGAATCCAAGATGGGGTGACTTGCGGGGCTCGGACCAGTTTCTGTTACCCAGAATCCTTTGCAAACCTCAAAATTTGGCTAAAAAACACATGTTCCTCACATTTGTGTGGCAGAAAGTTCTGGAATCTGAGAGGAGCCACAAATTTCCTTCCACCCAGCGTTCCCCCAAGTCTCCCGATAAAAGTGATACCTCACTTGTGTGGGTAGGCCTAGTGCCCGCGACAGGAAACGCCCCAAAGCGCAACGTGGACCCATCCACATTTTTGAAAGAAAACAGAGGTGTTTTTTGCGAAGTGCCTACCTGTAGATTTTGGCCTCTAGCTCAGCCGGCACCTAGGGAAACCTACCAAACCTGTGCATTTCTGAAAACTAGAGACCTAGGGGAATCCAAGGAGGGGTGACTTGCGGGCCTCGGACCAGGTTCTGTTACCCAGAATCCTTTGCAAACCTCAAAATTTGGCTAAAAAAACACATGTTCCTCACATTTCTGTGGCAGAAAGTTCTGGAATCTGAGAGGAGCCACAAATTTCCTTACACCCAGCGTTCCCCCAAGTCTCCCGATAAAAATGATACCTCACTTGTGTGGGTAGGCCTAGCGCCCGCGACAGGAAACACCCCAAAGCGCAACGTGGACACATCCAAAATTTTGAAAGAAAACAGAGGTGTTTTTTGCGAAGTGCCTACCTGTAGATTTTGGCCTCTAGCTCAGCCGGCACCTAGGGAAACCTACCAAACCTGTGCATTTCTGACAACTAGAGACCTAGGGAAATCCAAGGAGGGGTGACTTGCGGGGCTCGGACCAAGTTCTGTTACCCAGAATCCTTTGCAAACCTCAAAATTTGGCTAAAAAAACACATGTTCCTCACATTTCTGTGGCAGAAAGTTCTGGAATCTGAGAGGAGCCAGAAATTTCCTTCCACCCAGCGTCCCCCCCAAGTCTCCCGATAAAAATGATACCTCACTTGTGTGGGTAGGCCTAGCGCAAGCGACAGGAAACGCCCCAAAGCGCAACGTGGACACATCCAAATTTTTGAAAGAAAACAGAGGTGTTTTTTTCGAAGTGCTTACTTGGGGATTTTGGCCTGTAGATCAGCCGGCACCTAGGGAAACCTACCAACCCTGTGCATTTTTGAAAACTAGAGACCTAGGGGAATCCAAGATGGGGTGACTTGCGGGGCTCGGACCAGATTCTGTTACCCAGAATCCTTTGCAAACCTCAAAATTTGGCTAAAAAAACACATGTTCCTCACATTTCTGTGGCAGAAAGTTCTGGAATCTGAGAGGAGCCACAAATTTCCTTCCACCCAGCGTTCCCCCAAGTCTCCCGATAAAAGTGATACCTCACTTGTGTGGGTAGGCCTAGTGCCCGCGACAGGAAACGCCCCAAAGCGCAACTTGGACACATCCACATTTTTTAAAGAAAACAGAGGTGTTATTTGCGAAGTGCCTACATGTAGATTTTGGCCTCTAGCTCAGCCGGCACCTAGGGAAACCTACCAAACCTGTGCATTTCTGAAAACTAGAGACCTAGGGGAATCCAAGGAGGGGTGACTTGCGGGGCTCGGACCAGGTTCTGTTACCCAGAATCCTTTGCAAACCTCAAAATTTGGCTAAAAAAACACATGTTCCTCACATTTCTGTGGCAGAAAGTTCTGGAATCTGAGAGGAGCCACAAATTTCCTTCCACCCAGCGTTCCCCCAAGTCTCCCGATAAAAATGATACCTCACTTGTGTGGGTAGGCCTAGCGCACGCAACAGGAAACGCCCCAAAGCGCAACGTGGAAACATCCAAATTTTTGAAAGAAAACAGAGGTGTTTTTGTGCGAAGTGCCTACCTGTAGATTTTGGCCTCTAGCTCAGCCGGCACCTAGGGAAACCTACCAAACCTGTGCATTTCTGAAAACTAGAGACCTAGGGGAATCCAAGGAGGGGTGACTTGCGGGGCTCGGACCAGGTTCTGTTACCCAGAATCCTTTGCAAACCTCAAAATTTGGCTAAAAAAACACATGTTCCTCACATTTCTGTGGCAGAAAGTTCTGGAATCTGAGAGGAGCCACAAATTTCCTTCCACCCAGCGTTCCCCCAAGTCTCCCGATAAAAATGATACCTCACTTGTGTGGGTAGGCCTAGCGCTCGCGACAGGAAACGCCCCAAAGCGCAATGTGGACACATCCAAATTTTTTAAAGAAAACAGAGGTGTTTTTTGCGAAGTGCCTACCTGTAGATTTTGGCCTCTAGCTCAGCCGGCACCTAGGGAAACCTACCAAACCTGTGCATTTCTGAAAACTAGAGACCTAGGGAAATCCAAGGAGGGGTGACTTGCGGGGCTCGGACCAGTTTCTGTTACCCAGAATCCTTTGCAAACCTCAAAATTTGGCTAAAAAAACCCATGTTCCTCACATTTCTGTGGCAGAAAGTTCTGGAATCTGAGGGGAGCCACAAATTTCCTTCCACCCAGCGTTCCCCCAAGTCTCCCGATAAAAATGATACCTCACTTGTGTGGGTAGGCCTAAGCCCGCGACAGGGAACGCCCCAGAGCACAACGTGGACACATCCAAATTTTTCAAAGAAAACAGAGGTGCTTTTTTCGAAGTGCCTACCTGTGTATTTTGGCCTGTAGCTCAACCGGCACCTAGGGAAAGCTACCAACCCTGTGCATTTTTGAAAACTAGAGACCTAGGGGAATCCAAGATGGGGTGACTTGCGTGGCTCGGACCAGGTTCTGTTACCCAGAATCCTTTGCAAACCTCAAACTTTGGCTAAAAAAACACATGTTCCTCACATTTCTGTGGCAGAAAGTTCTGGAATCTGAGAGTAGCCACAAAATTCCTTCCACCCAGCGTTCCCCCAAGTCTCCCGATAAAAATGATACCTCACTTGTGTGGGTAGGACTAGTGTCCGCGACAGGAAACGCCCCAAAGCGCAACGTGGACACATCCACATTTTTTAAAGAAAACAGAGGTGTTTTTTGCGAAGTGCCTACCTGTAGATTTTGGCCTCTAGCTCAGCCGGCACCTAGGGAAACCTACTAAACCTGTGCATTTCTGAAAACTAGAGACCTAGGGGAATCCAAGGAGGGGTGGCTTGCGGGCCTCGGACCAGGTTCTGTTACCCAGAATCCTTTGCAAACCTCAAACTTTGGCTAAAAAAACACATGTTCCTCACATTTCTGTGGCAGAAAGTTCTGGAATCTGAGAGGAGCCACAAATTTCCTTCCACCCAGCGTTCCCCCAAGTCTCCCGATAAAAATGATACCTCACTTGTGTGGGTAGGCCTAGCGCCCGCAACAGGAAACGCCCCAAAGCGCAACGTGGACACATCCAAATTTTTGAAAGAAAACAGAGGTGTTTTTTTCGAAGTGCCTACCTGTGGATTTTGGCCTGTAGATCAGCTGGCACCTAGGGAAACCTACCAACCATGTGCATTTTGGAAAACTAGAGACCTAGGGGAATCCAAGATGGGGTGACTTGCGGGGCTCGGACCAGATTCTGTTACCCAGAATCCTTTGCAAACCTCAAAATTTGGCTAAAAAACACATGTTCCTCACATTTGTGTGGCAGAAAGTTCTGGAATCTGAGAGGAGCCACGAATTTCCTTCCACCCAGCGTTCCCCCAAGTCTCCCGATAAAAGTGATACCTCACTTGTGTGGGTAGGCCTAGTGCCCGCGACAGGAAACGCCCCAAAGCGCAACGTGGACACATCCACATTTTTGAAAGAAAACAGAGGTGTTTTTTGCGAAGTGCCTACCTGTAGATTTTGGCCTCTAGCTCAGCCGGCACCTAGAGAAACCTACCAAACCTGTGCATTTCTGAAAACTAGAGACCTAGGGAAATCCAAGGAGGGTTTGACTTGCAGGGCTCGGACCAAGTTCTGTTACCCAGAATCCTTTGCAAACCTCAAAATTTGGCTAAAAAAACACATGCTCCTCACATTTCTGTGGCAGAAAGTTCTGGAATCTGAGAGGAGCCACAACTTTCCTTCCACCCAGCGTCCCCCCAAGTCTCCCGATAAAAATGATACCTCACTTGTGTGGGTAGGCCTAGCGCAAGCGATAGGAAACGCCCCAAAGCGCAACGTGGACACATCCACATTTTTGAAAGAAAACAGAGGTGTTTTTTTCGAAGTGCTTACTTGGGGATTTTGGCCTGTAGATCAGCCGGCACCTAGGGAAACCTACCAACCCTGTGAATTTTTTTAAACTAGAGACCTAGGGGAATCCAAGGAGGGGTGACTTGCGGGGCTCGGACCAGGTTCTGTTACCAAGAATCCTTTGCAAACCTCAAAATTTGGCTAAAAAAACACATGTTCCTCACATTTCTGTGGCAGAAAGTTCTGGAATCTGAGAGGAGCCACAAATTTCCGTCCACCCAGCGTTCCCCCAAGTCTCCCGATAAAAATGATACCTCACTTGTGAGGGTAGGCCTAGCGCCCGCGACAGGAAACGCCCCAAAGCGCAACGTGGACACATCCACATTTTTGAAAGAAAACAGAGGTGTTTTTTGCGAAGTGCCTACCTGTAGATTTTGGCCTTTAGCTCAGCCGGCACCTAGGGAAACCTACCAAACCTGTGCATTTCTGAAAACTAGAGACCTAGGGAAATCCAAGGAGGGTTTGACTTGCGGGGCTCGGACCAAGTTCTGTTACCCAGAATCCTTTGCAAACCTCAAAATTTGGCTAAAAAAACACATGTTCCTCACATTTCTGTGGCAGAAAGTTCTGGAATCTGAGAGGAGCCACAAATTTCCTTCCACCCAGCGTCCCCCCAAGTCTCCCGATAAGAATGATACCTCACTTGTGTGGGTAGGCCTAGCGCAAGCGACAGGAAACGCCCCAAAGCGCAACGTGGACACATCCAAATTTTTGAAAGAAAACAGAGGTGTTTTTTTCGAAGTGCTTACTTGGGGATTTTGGCCTGTAGATCAGCCGGCACCTAGGGAAACCTACCAACCCTGTGCATTTTTGAAAACTAGAGACCTAGGGGAATCCAAGATGGGTTGACTTGCGGGGCTCGGACCAGATTCTGTTACCCAGAATCCTTTGCAAACCTCAAAATTTGGCTAGAAAAACACATGTTCCTCACATTTCTGTGGCAGAAAGTTCTGGAATCTGAGAGGAGCCACAAATTTCCTTCCACCCAGCGTTCCCCCAAGTCTCCCGATAAAAGTGATACCTCACTTGTGTGGGTAGGCCTAGTGCCCGCGACAGGAAACGCCCCAAAGCGCAACTTGGACACATCCACATTTTTTAAAGAAAACAGAGGTGTTATTTGCGAAGTGCCTACATGTAGATTTTGGTCTCTAGCTCAGCCGGCACCTAGGGAAACCTACCAAACCTGTGCATTTCTGAAAACTAGAGACCTAGGGGAATCCAAGGAGGGGTGGCTTGCGGGACTCGGACCAGGTTCTGTTACCCAGAATCCTTTGCAAACCTCAAAATTTGGCTAAAAAAACACATGTTCCTCACATTTCTGTGGCAGAAAGTTCTGGAATCTGAGAGGAGCCACAAATTTCCTTCCACCCAGCGTTCCCCCAAGTCTCCCGATAAAAATGATACCTCACTTGAGTGGGTAGGCCTAGCGCCCGCAACAGGAAACGCCCCAAAGCGCAACGTGGACACATCCAAATTTTTGAAAGAAAACAGAGGTGTTTTTTGCGAAGTGCCTACCTGTAGATTTTGGCCTCTAGCTCAGCCGGCACCTAGGGAAACCCACCAAACCTGTGCATTTCTGAAAACTAGAGACCTAGGGGAATCCAAGGAGGGGTGACTTGCGGGGCTCGGACCAGGTTCTGTTACCCAGAATCCTTTGCAAACCTCAAAATTTGGCTAAAAAAACACATGTTCCTCACATTTCTGTGGCAGAAAGTTCTGGAATCTGAGAGGAGCCACAAATTTCCTTCCACCCAGCGTTCCCCCAAGTCTCCCGATAAAAATGATACCTCACTTGTGTGGGTAGGCCTAGCGCTCGCGACAGGAAACGCCCCAAAGCGCAACGTGGACACATCCAAATTTTTTAAAGAAAACAGAGGTGTTTTTTGCGAAGTGCCTACCTGTAGATTTTGGCCACTAGCTCAGCCGGCACCTAGGGAAACCTACCAAACCTGTGCATTTCTGAAAACTAGAGACCTAGGGGAATCCAAGATGGGGTGACTTGCGGGGCTCGGACCAGTTTCTGTTACCCAGAATCCTTTGCAAACCTCAAAATTTGGCTAAAAAACACATGTTCCTCACATTTGTGTGGCAGAAAGTTCTGGAATCTGAGAGGAGCCACAAATTTCCTTCCACCCAGCGTTCCCCCAAGTCTCCCGATAAAAGTGATACCTCACTTGTGTGGGTAGGCCTAGTGCCCGCGACAGGAAACGCCCCAAAGCGCAATGTGGACCCATCCACATTTTTGAAAGAAAACAGAGGTGTTTTTTGCGAAGTGCCTACCTGTAGATTTTGGCCTCTAGCTCAGCCGGCACCTAGGGAAACCTACCAAACCTGTGCATTTCTGAAAACTAGAGACCTAGGGGAATCCAAGGAGGGGTGACTTGCGGGCCTCGGACCAGGTTCTGTTACCCAGAATCCTTTGCAAACCTCAAAATTTGGCTAAAAAAACACATGTTCCTCACATTTCTGTGGCAGAAAGTTCTGGAATCTGAGAGGAGCCACAAATTTCCTTACACCCAGCGTTCCCCCAAGTCTCCCGATAAAAATGATACCTCACTTGTGTGGGTAGGCCTAGCGCCCGCGACAGGAAACGCCCCAAAGCGCAACGTGGACACATCCAAAATTTTGAAAGAAAACAGAGGTGTTTTTTGCGAAGTGCCTACCTGTAGATTTTGGCCTCTAGCTCAGCCGGCACCTAGGGAAACCTACCAAACCTGTGCATTTCTGAAAACTAGAGACCTAGGGAAATCCAAGGAGGGGTGACTTGCGGGGCTCGGACCAAGTTCTGTTACCCAGAATCCTTTGCAAACCTCAAAATTTGGCTAAAAAAACACATGTTCCTCACATTTCTGTGGCAGAAAGTTCTGGAATCTGAGAGGAGCCACAAATTTCCTTCCACCCAGCGTTCCCCCAAGTCTCGCGATAAAAATGATACCTCACTTGTGTGGGTAGGCCTAGCGCTCGCGACAGGAAACGCCCCAAAGCGCAACGTGGACACATCCAAATTTTTTAAAGAAAACAGAGGTGTTTTTTGCGAAGTGCCTACCTGTAGATTTTGGCCTCTAGCTCAGCCGGCACCTAGGGAAACCTACCAAACCTGTGCATTTCTGAAAACTAGAGACCTAGGGGAATCCAAGATGGGGTGACTTGCGGGGCTCGGACCAGTTTCTGTTACCCAGAATCCTTTGCAAACCTCAAAATTTGGCTAAAAAACACATGTTCCTCACATTTGTGTGGCAGAAAGTTCTGGAATCTGAGAGGAGCCACAAATTTCCTTCCACCCAGCGTTCCCCCAAGTCTCCCGATAAAAGTGATACCTCACTTGTGTGGGTAGGCCTAGTGCCCGCGACAGGAAACGCCCCAAAGCGCAACGTGGACCCATCCACATTTTTGAAAGAAAACAGAGGTGTTTTTTGCGAAGTGCCTACCTGTAGATTTTGGCCTCTAGCTCAGCCGGCACCTAGGGAAACCTACCAAACCTGTGCATTTCTGAAAACTAGAGACCTAGGGGAATCCAAGGAGGGGTGACTTGCGGGCCTCGGACCAGGTTCTGTTACCCAGAATCCTTTGCAAACCTCAAAATTTGGCTAAAAAAACACATGTTCCTCACATTTCTGTGGCAGAAAGTTCTGGAATCTGAGAGGAGCCACAAATTTCCTTACACCCAGCGTTCCCCCAAGTCTCCCGATAAAAATGATACCTCACTTGTGTGGGTAGGCCTAGCGCCCGCGACAGGAAACACCCCAAAGCGCAACGTGGACACATCCAAAATTTTGAAAGAAAACAGAGGTGTTTTTTGCGAAGTGCCTACCTGTAGATTTTGGCCTCTAGCTCAGTCGGCACCTAGGGAAACCTACCAAACCTGTGCATTTCTGAAAACTAGAGACCTAGGGAAATCCAAGGAGGGGTGACTTGCGGGGCTCGGACCAAGTTCTGTTACCCAGAATCCTTTGCAAACCTCAAAATTTGGCTAAAAAAACACATGTTCCTCACATTTCTGTGGCAGAAAGTTCTGGAATCTGAGAGGAGCCAGAAATTTCCTTCCACCCAGCGTCCCCCCCAAGTCTCCCGATAAAAATGATACCTCACTTGTGTGGGTAGGCCTAGCGCAAGCGACAGGAAACGCCCCAAAGCGCAACGTGGACACATCCAAATTTTTGAAAGAAAACAGAGGTGTTTTTTTCGAAGTGCTTACTTGGGGATTTTGGCCTGTAGATCAGCCGGCACCTAGGGAAACCTACCAACCCTGTGCATTTTTGAAAACTAGAGACCTAGGGGAATCCAAGATGGGGTGACTTGCGGGGCTCGGACCAGATTCTGTTACCCAGAATCCTTTGCAAACCTCAAAATTTGGCTAAAAAAACACATGTTCCTCACATTTCTGTGGCAGAAAGTTCTGGAATCTGAGAGGAGCCACAAATTTCCTTCCACCCAGCGTTCCCCCAAGTCTCCCGATAAAAGTGATACCTCACTTGTGTGGGTAGGCCTAGTGCCCGCGACAGGAAACGCCCCAAAGCGCAACTTGGACACATCCACATTTTTGAAAGAAAACAGAGGTGTTATTTGCGAAGTGCCTACATGTAGATTTTGGCCTCTAGCTCAGCCGGCACCTAGGGAAACCTACCAAACCTGTGCATTTCTGAAAACTAGAGACCTAGGGGAATCCAAGGAGGGGTGACTTGCGGGGCTCGGACCAGGTTCTGTTACCCAGAATCCTTTGCAAACCTCAAAATTTGGCTAAAAAAACACATGTTCCTCACATTTCTGTGGCAGAAAGTTCTGGAATCTGAGAGGAGCCACAAATTTCCTTCCACCCAGCGTTCCCCCAAGTCTCCCGATAAAAATGATACCTCACTTGTGTGGGTAGGCCTAGCGCACGCAACAGGAAACGCCCCAAAGCGCAACGTGGAAACATCCAAATTTTTGAAAGAAAACAGAGGTGTTTTTGTGCGAAGTGCCTACCTGTAGATTTTGGCCTCTAGCTCAGCCGGCACCTAGGGAAACCTACCAAACCTGTGCATTTCTGAAAACTAGAGACCTAGGGGAATCCAAGGAGGGGTGACTTGCGGGGCTCGGACCAGGTTCTGTTACCCAGAATCCTTTGCAAACCTCAAAATTTGGCTAAAAAAACACATGTTCCTCACATTTCTGTGGCAGAAAGTTCTGGAATCTGAGAGGAGCCACAAATTTCCTTCCACCCAGCGTTCCCCCAAGTCTCCCGATAAAAATGATACCTCACTTGTGTGGGTAGGCCTAGCGCTCGCGACAGGAAACGCCCCAAAGCGCAATGTGGACACATCCAAATTTTTTAAAGAAAACAGAGGTGTTTTTTGCGAAGTGCCTACCTGTAGATTTTGGCCTCTAGCTCAGCCGGCACCTAGGGAAACCTACCAAACCTGTGCATTTCTGAAAACTAGAGACCTAGGGAAATCCAAGGAGGGGTGACTTGCGGGGCTCGGACCAGTTTCTGTTACCCAGAATCCTTTGCAAACCTCAAAATTTGGCTAAAAAAACCCATGTTCCTCACATTTCTGTGGCAGAAAGTTCTGGAATCTGAGGGGAGCCACAAATTTCCTTCCACCCAGCGTTCCCCCAAGTCTCCCGATAAAAATGATACCTCACTTGTGTGGGTAGGCCTAAGCCCGCGACAGGAAACGCCCCAGAGCACAACGTGGACACATCCAAATTTTTCAAAGAAAACAGAGGTGCTTTTTTCGAAGTGCCTACCTGTGTATTTTGGCCTGTAGCTCAACCGGCACCTAGGGAAAGCTACCAACCCTGTGCATTTTTGAAAACTAGAGACCTAGGGGAATCCAAGATGGGGTGACTTGCGTGGCTCGGACCAGGTTCTGTTACCCAGAATCCTTTGCAAACCTCAAACTTTGGCTAAAAAAACACATGTTCCTCACATTTCTGTGGCAGAAAGTTCTGGAATCTGAGAGTAGCCACAAAATTCCTTCCACCCAGCGTTCCCCCAAGTCTCCCGATAAAAATGATACCTCACTTGTGTGGGTAGGACTAGTGTCCGCGACAGGAAACGCCCCAAAGCGCAACGTGGACACATCCACATTTTTTAAAGAAAACAGAGGTGTTTTTTGCGAAGTGCCTACCTGTAGATTTTGGCCTCTAGCTCAGCCGGCACCTAGGGAAACCTACTAAACCTGTGCATTTCTGAAAACTAGAGACCTAGGGGAATCCAAGGAGGGGTGGCTTGCGGGCCTCGGACCAGGTTCTGTTACCCAGAATCCTTTGCAAACCTCAAACTTTGGCTAAAAAAACACATGTTCCTCACATTTCTGTGGCAGAAAGTTCTGGAATCTGAGAGGAGCCACAAATTTCCTTCCACCCAGCGTTCCCCCAAGTCTCCCGATAAAAATGATACCTCACTTGTGTGGGTAGGCCTAGCGCCCGCAACAGGAAACGCCCCAAAGCGCAACGTGGACACATCCAAATTTTTGAAAGAAAACAGAGGTGTTTTTTTCGAAGTGCCTACCTGTGGATTTTGGCCTGTAGATCAGCTGGCACCTAGGGAAACCTACCAACCATGTGCATTTTGGAAAACTAGAGACCTAGGGGAATCCAAGATGGGGTGACTTGCGGGGCTCGGACCAGATTCTGTTACCCAGAATCCTTTGCAAACCTCAAAATTTGGCTAAAAAACACATGTTCCTCACATTTGTGTGGCAGAAAGTTCTGGAATCTGAGAGGAGCCACGAATTTCCTTCCACCCAGCGTTCCCCCAAGTCTCCCGATAAAAGTGATACCTCACTTGTGTGGGTAGGCCTAGTGCCCGCGACAGGAAACGCCCCAAAGCGCAACGTGGACACATCCACATTTTTGAAAGAAAACAGAGGTGTTTTTTGCGAAGTGCCTACCTGTAGATTTTGGCCTCTAGCTCAGCCGGCACCTAGAGAAACCTACCAAACCTGTGCATTTCTGAAAACTAGAGACCTAGGGAAATCCAAGGAGGGTTTGACTTGCAGGGCTCGGACCAAGTTCTGTTACCCAGAATCCTTTGCAAACCTCAAAATTTGGCTAAAAAAACACATGCTCCTCACATTTCTGTGGCAGAAAGTTCTGGAATCTGAGAGGAGCCACAACTTTCCTTCCACCCAGCGTCCCCCCAAGTCTCCCGATAAAAATGATACCTCACTTGTGTGGGTAGGCCTAGCGCAAGCGATAGGAAACGCCCCAAAGCGCAACGTGGACACATCCACATTTTTGAAAGAAAACAGAGGTGTTTTTTTCGAAGTGCTTACTTGGGGATTTTGGCCTGTAGATCAGCCGGCACCTAGGGAAACCTACCAACCCTGTGAATTTTTTTAAACTAGAGACCTAGGGGAATCCAAGGAGGGGTGACTTGCGGGGCTCGGACCAGGTTCTGTTACCAAGAATCCTTTGCAAACCTCAAAATTTGGCTAAAAAAACACATGTTCCTCACATTTCTGTGGCAGAAAGTTCTGGAATCTGAGAGGAGCCACAAATTTCCTTCCACCCAGCGTTCCCCCAAGTCTCCCGATAAAAATGATACCTCACTTGTGAGGGTAGGCCTAGCGCCCGCGACAGGAAACGCCCCAAAGCGCAACGTGGACACATCCAAATTTTTGAAAGAAAACAGAGGTGTTTTTTGCGAAGTGCCTACCTGTAGATTTTGGCCTTTAGCTCAGCCGGCACCTAGGGAAACCTACCAAACCTGTGCATTTCTGAAAACTAGAGACCTAGGGAAATCCAAGGAGGGTTTGACTTGCGGGGCTCGGACCAAGTTCTGTTACCCAGAATCCTTTGCAAACCTCAAAATTTGGCTAAAAAAACACATGTTCCTCACATTTCTGTGGCAGAAAGTTCTGGAATCTGAGAGGAGCCACAAATTTCCTTCCACCCAGCGTCCCCCCAAGTCTCCCGATAAGAATGATACCTCACTTGTGTGGGTAGGCCTAGCGCAAGCGACAGGAAACGCCCCAAAGCGCAACGTGGACACATCCAAATTTTTGAAAGAAAACAGAGGTGTTTTTTTCGAAGTGCTTACTTGGGGATTTTGGCCTGTAGATCAGCCGGCACCTAGGGAAACCTACCAACCCTGTGCATTTTTGAAAACTAGAGACCTAGGGGAATCCAAGATGGGTTGACTTGCGGGGCTCGGACCAGATTCTGTTACCCAGAATCCTTTGCAAACCTCAAAATTTGGCTAGAAAAACACATGTTCCTCACATTTCTGTGGCAGAAAGTTCTGGAATCTGAGAGGAGCCACAAATTTCCTTCCACCCAGCGTTCCCCCAAGTCTCCCGATAAAAGTGATACCTCACTTGTGTGGGTAGGCCTAGTGCCCGCGACAGGAAACGCCCCAAAGCGCAACTTGGACACATCCACATTTTTTAAAGAAAACAGAGGTGTTATTTGCGAAGTGCCTACATGTAGATTTTGGTCTCTAGCTCAGCCGGCACCTAGGGAAACCTACCAAACCTGTGCATTTCTGAAAACTAGAGACCTAGGGGAATCCAAGGAGGGGTGACTTGCGGGACTCGGACCAGGTTCTGTTACCCAGAATCCTTTGCAAACCTCAAAATTTGGCTAAAAAAACACATGTTCCTCACATTTCTGTGGCAGAAAGTTCTGGAATCTGAGAGGAGCCACAAATTTCCTTCCACCCAGCGTTCCCCCAAGTCTCCCGATAAAAATGATACCTCACTTGAGTGGGTAGGCCTAGCGCCCGCAACAGGAAACGCCCCAAAGCGCAACGTGGACACATCCAAATTTTTGAAAGAAAACAGAGGTGTTTTTTGCGAAGTGCCTACCTGTAGATTTTGGCCTCTAGCTCAGCCGGCACCTAGGGAAACCCACCAAACCTGTGCATTTCTGAAAACTAGAGACCTAGGGGAATCCAAGGAGGGGTGACTTGCGGGGCTCGGACCAGGTTCTGTTACCCAGAATCCTTTGCAAACCTCAAAATTTGGCTAAAAAAACACATGTTCCTCACATTTCTGTGGCAGAAAGTTCTGGAATCTGAGAGGAGCCACAAATTTCCTTCCACCCAGCGTTCCCCCAAGTCTCCCGATAAAAATGATACCTCACTTGTGTGGGTAGGCCTAGCGCTCGCGACAGGAAACGCCCCAAAGCGCAACGTGTACACATCCAAATTTTTTTAAGAAAACAGAGGTGTTTTTTGCGAAGTGCCTACCTGTAGATTTTGGCCTCTAGCTCAGCCGGCACCTAGGGAAACCTACCAAACCTGTGCATTTCTGAAAACTAGAGACCTAGGGAAATCCAAGGAGGGGTGACTTGCGGGGCTCGGACCAGTTTCTGTTACCCAGAATCCTTTGCAAACCTCAAAATTTGGCTAAAAAAACCCATGTTCCTCACATTTCTGTGGCAGAAAGTTCTGGAATCTGAGGGGAGCCACAAATTTACTTCCACCCAGCGTTCCCCCAAGTCTTCCGATAAAAATGATACCTCACTTGTGTGGGTAGGCCTAGCGCCCGCGACAGGAAACGCCCCAAAGCACAACGTGGACACATCCAAATTTTTCAAAGAAAACAGAGGTGCTTTTTTCGAAGTGCCTACCTGTGTATTTTGGCCTGTAGCTCAGCCGGCACCTAGGGAAACCTACCAACCCTGTGCATTTTTGAAAACTAGAGACCTAGGGGAATCCAAGATGGGGTGACTTGCGGGGCTCGGACCAGGTTCTGTTACCCAGAATCCTTTGCAAACCTCAAACTTTGGTTAAAAAAAAACATGTTCCTCACATTTCTGTGGCAGAAAGTTCTGGAATCTGAGGGGAGCCACAAATTTCCTTCCACCCAGCGTTCCCCCAAGTCTCCCGATAAAAATGATACCTCACTTGTGTGGGTAGGCCTAGCGCCCGTGACAGGAAACGCCCCAAAGCGCAACGTGGACACATCCAAATTTTTGAAAGAAAACAGAGGTGTTTTTTTCGAGGTGCCTAGCTGTGGATTTTGGCCTGTAGATCAGCCGGCACCTAGGGAAACCTACCAACCATGTGCATTTTGGAAAACTAGAGACCTAGGGGAATCCAAGATGGGGTGACTTGCGGGGCTCGGACCAGATTCTGTTACCCAGAATCCTTTGCAAACCTCAAAATTTGGCTAAAAAACACATGTTCCTCACATTTGTGTGGCAGAAAGTTCTGGAATCTGAGAGGAGCCACAAATTTCCTTCCACCCAGCGTTCCCCCAAGTCTCCCGATAAAAGTGATACCTCACTTGTGTGGGTAGGCCTAGTGCCCGCGACAGGAAACGCCCCAAAGCGCAACGTGGACACATCCACATTTTTGAAAGAAAACAGAGGTGTTTTTTGCGAAGTGCCTACCTGTAGATTTTGGCCTCTAGCTCAGCCGGCACCTAGGGAAACCTACCAAACCTGTGCATTTCTGAAAACTAGAGACCTAGGGAAATCCAAGGAGGGTTTGACTTGCGGGGTTCGGACCAAGTTCTGTTACCCAGAATCCTTTGCAAACCTCAAAATTTGGCTAAAAAAACACATGCTCCTCACATTTCTGTGGCAGAAAGTTCTGGAATCTGAGAGGAGCCACAAATTTCCTTCCACCCAGCGTCCCCCCAAGTCTCCCGATAAAAATGATACCTCACTTGTGTGGGTAGGCCTAGCACAAGCAATAGGAAACGCCCCAAAGCGCAACGTGGACACATCCAAATTTTTGAAAGAAAACAGAGGTGTTTTTTTCGAAGTGCTTACTTGGGGATTTTGGCCTGTAGATCAGCCGGCACCTAGGGAAACCTACCAACCCTGTGCATTTTTTAAAACTAGAGACCTAGGGGAATCCAAGGAGGGGTGACTTGCGGGGCTCGGACCAGGTTCTGTTACCCAGAATCCTTGGCAAACCTCAAAATTTGGCTAAAAAAACACATGTTCCTCACATTTCTGTGGCAGAAAGTTCTGGAATCTGAGAGGAGCCACAAATTTCCTTCCACCCAGCGTTCCCCCAAGTCTCCCGATAAAAATGATAGCTCACTTGTGTGGGTAGGCCTAGCGCCCGCGACAGGAAACGCCCCAAAGCGCAACGTGGACACATCCAAATTTTTGAAAGAAAACAGAGGTGTTTTTTGCGAAGTGCCTACCTGTAGATTTTGGCCTTTAGCTCAGCCGGCACCTAGGGAAACCTACCAAACCTGTGCATTTCTGAAAACTAGAGACCTAGGGAAATCCAAGGAGGGTTTGACTTGCGGGGCTTTGACCAAGTTCTGTTACCCAGAATCCTTTGCAAACCTCAAAATTTGGCAAAAAAAACACATGTTCCTCACATTTCTGTGGCAGAAAGTTCTGGAATCTGAGAGGAACCACAAATTTCCTTCCACCCAGCGTTCCCCCAAGTCTCCCGATAAAAATGATACCTCACTTGTGTGGGTAGGCCTAGCGCTCGCGACAGGAAACGCCCCAAAGCGCAACGTGGACACATCCACATTTTTTTAAGAAAACAGAGGTGTTTTTTGCGAAGTGCCTACCTGTAGATTTTGGCCTCTAGCTCAGCCGGCACCTAGGGAAACCTACCAAACCTGTGCATTTCTGAAAACTAGAGACCTAGGGAAATCCAAGGAGGGGTGACTTGCGGGGCTCGGACCAGTTTCTGTAACCCAGAATCCTTTGCAAACCTCAAAATTTGGCTAAAAAAACCCATGTTCCTCACATTTCTGTGGCAGAAAGTTCTGGAATCTGAGGGGAGCCACAAATTTCCTTCCACCCAGCGTTCCCCCAAGTCTTCCGATAAAAATGATACCTCACTTGTGTGGGTAGGCCTAGCGCCCGCGACAGGAAACGCCCCAAAGCACAACGTGGACACATCCAAATTTTTCAAAGAAAACAGAGGTGCTTTTTTCGAAGTGCCTACCTGTGTATTTTGGCCTGTAGCTCAGCCGGCACCTAGGGAAACCTACCAACCCTGTGCATTTTTGAAAACTAGAGACCTAGGGGAATCCAAGATGGGGTGACTTGCGGGGCTCGGACCAGGTTCTGTTACCCAGAATCCTTTGCAAACCTCAAACTTTGGTTAAAAAAAACCATGTTCCTCACATTTCTGTGGCAGAAAGTTCTGGAATCTGAGGGGAGCCACAAATTTCCTTCCACCCAGCGTTCCCCCAAGTCTCCCGATAAAAATGATACCTCACTTGTGTGGGTAGGCCTAGCGCCCGTGACAGGAAACGCCCCAAAGCGCAACGTGGACACATCCAAATTTTTGAAAGAAAACAGAGGTGTTTTTTTCGAAGTGCCTAGCTGTGGATTTTGGCCTGTAGATCAGCCGGCACCTAGGGAAACCTACCAACCATGTGCATTTTGGAAAACTAGAGACCTAGGGGAATCCAAGATGGGGTGACTTGCGGGGCTCGGACCAGATTCTGTTACCCAGAATCCTTTGCAAACCTCAAAATTTGGCTAAAAAACACATGTTCCTCACATTTGTGTGGCAGAAAGTTCTGGAATCTGAGAGGAGCCACAAATTTCCTTCCACCCAGCGTTCCCCCAAGTCTCCCGATAAAAGTGATACCTCACTTGTGTGGGTAGGCCTAGTGCCCGCGACAGGAAACGCCCCAAAGCGCAACGTGGACACATCCACATTTTTAAAAGAAAACAGAGGTGTTTTTTTCGAAGTGCTTACTTGGGGATTTTGGTCTGTAGATCAGCCGGCACCTAGGGAAACCTACCAACCCTGTGCATTTTTGAAAACTAGAGACCTAGGGGAATCCAAGATGGGGTGACTTGCGGGGCTCGGACCAGATTCTGTTACCCAGAATCCTTTGCAAACCTCAAAATCTGGCTAAAAAAACACATGTTCCTCACATTTCTGTGTCAGAAAGTTCTGGAATCTGAGAGGAGCCACAAATTTCCTTCCACCCAGCGTTCCCCCAAGTCTCCCGATAAAAGTGATACCTCACTTGTGTGGGTAGGCCTAGTGCCCGCGACAGGAAACGCCCCAAAGCGCAACTTGGACACATCCACATTTTTGAAAGAAAACAGAGGTGTTATTTGCGAAGTGCCTACATGTAGATTTTGGCCTCTAGCTCAGCCGGCACCTAGGGAAACCTACCAAACCTGTGCATTTCTGAAAACTAGAGACCTAGGGGAATCCAAGGAGGGGTGACTTGCGGGACTCGGACCAGGTTCTGTTACCCAGAATCCTTTGCAAACCTAAAAATTTGGCTAAAAAAACACATGTTCCTCACATTTCTGTGGCAGAAAGTGCTGGAATCTGAGAGGAGCCACAAATTTCCTTCCACCCAGCGTTCCCCCAAGTCTCCCGATAAAAATGATACCTCACTTGTGTGGGTAGGCCTAGCGCCCGCAACAGGAAACGCCCCAAAGCGCAACGTGGACACATCCAAATTTTTGAAAGAAAACAGAGGTGTTTTTTGCGAAGTGCCTACCTGTAGATTTTGGCCTCTAGCTCAGCCGGCACCTAGGGAAACCTACCAAACCTGTGCATTTCTGAAAACTAGAGACCTAGGGAAATCCAAGGAGGGGTGACTTGCGGGGCTCGGACCAAGTTCTGTTACCCAGAATCCTTTGCAAACCTCAAAATCTGGCTAAAAAAACACATGTTCCTCACATTTCTGTGGCAGAAAGTTCTGGAATCTGAGAGGAGCCACACATTTCCTTCCACCCAGCGTCCCCCCAAGTCTCCCGATAAAAATGATACCTCACTTGTGTGGGTAGGCCTAGCGCAAGCGACAGGAAACGCCCCAAAGCGCAACGTGGACACATCCAAATTTTTGAAAGAAAACAGAGGTGTTTTTTTCGAAGTGCCTACCTGTGCATTTTGGCCTGTAGATCAGCCGGCACCTAGGGAAACCTACCAACCATGTGCATTTTTGAAAACTAGAGACCTAGGGGAATCCAAGATGGGGTGACTTGTGGGGCTCGGACCAGATTCTGTTATCGAGAATCCTTTGCAAACCTCAAAATTTGGCTAAAAAACACATGTTCCTCACATTTGTGTGGCAGAAAGTTCTGGAATCTGAGAGGAGCCACAAATTTCCTTCCTCCCAGCGTTCCCCCAAGTCTCCCGATAAAAGTGATACCTCACTTGTGTGGGTAGGCCTAGTGCCCGCGACAGGAAACACCCCAAAGCGCAACGTGGACACATCCACATTTTTTAAAGAAAACAGAGGTGTTTTTTGTGAAGTGCCTACCTGTAGATTTTGGCCTCTAGCTCAGCCGGCACCTAGGGAAACCCACCAAACCTGTGCATTTCTGAAAACTAGAGACCTAGGGGAATTCAAGGAGGGGTGACTTGCGGGGCTCGGACCAGGTTCTGTTACCCAGAATCCTTTGCAAACCTCAAAATTTGGCTAAAAAAACACATGTTCCTCACATTTCTGTGGCAGAAAGTTCTGGAATCTGAGAGGAGCCACAAATTTCCTTCCACCCAGCGTTCCCCCAAGTCTCCCGATAAAAATGATACCTCACTTGTGTGGGTAGGCCTAGCTCTCGCGACAGGAAACGCCCCAAAGCGCAACGTGGACACATCCAAATTTTTTAAAGAAAACAGAGGTGTTTTTTGCGAAGTGCCTACCTGTAGATTTTGGCCTCTAGCTCAGCCGGCACCTAGGGAAACCTACCAAACCTGTGCATTTCTGAAAACTAGAGACCTAGGGAAATCCAAGGAGGGGTGACTTGCGGGGCTCGGACCAGTTTCTGTTACCCAGAATCCTTTGCAAACCTCAAAATTTGGCTAAAAAAACCCATGTTCCTCACATTTCTGTGGCAGAAAGTTCTGGAATCTGAGGGGAGCCACAAATTTCCTTCCACCCAGCGTTCCCCCAAGTCTCCCGATAAAAATGATACCTCACTTGTGTGGGTAGGCCTAGCGCCCGCAACAGGAAACGCCCCAAAGCACAACGTGGACACATCCAAATTTTTCAAAGAAAACAGAGGTGCTTTTTTCGAAGTGCCTACCTGTGTATTTTGGCCTGTAGCTCAGCCGGCACCTAGGAAACCTACCAACCCTGTGCATTTTTGAAAACTAGAGACCTAGGGTAATCCAAGATGGGGTGACTTGCGGGGCTCGGACCAGGTTCTGTTACCCAGAATCCTTTGCAAACCTCAAACTTTGGCTAAAAAAACACATGTTCCTCACATTTCTGTGGCAGAAAGTTCTGGAATCTGAGAGTAGCCACAAAATTCCTTCCACCCAGCGTTCCCCCAAGTCTCCCGATAAAAATGATACCTCACTTGTGTGGGTAGGACTAGCTAACGCGACAGGAAACGCCCCAAAGAGCAACGTGGACACATCCAAATTTTTGAAAGAAAACAGAGGTGTTTTTTGCGAAGTGCCTACCTGTAGATTTTGGCCTCTATCTCAGCCGGCAACTGGGGAAACCTACCAAACCTGTAAATTTCTGAAAACTAGAGACCTAGGGGAATCCAAGGAGGGGTGACTTGCGGGACTCGGACCAGGTTCTGTTACCCAGAATCCTTTGCAAACCTCTAAATTTGGCTAAAAAACACATGTTCCTCACATTTCTGTGGCAGAAAGTTCTGGAATCTGAGAGGAGCCACAAATTTCCTTCCACCCAGCGTTCCCCCAAGTCTCTTGATAAAAATGATACCTCACTTGTGTGGGTAGGCCTAGCGCCCGTGACAAGAAACGCCCCAAAGCGCAACGTGGACACATCCAAATTTTTGAAAGAAAACAGAGGTGTTTTTTGCGAAGTGCCTACCTGTAGATTTTGGCCTCTAGATCAGCCGGCACCTAGGGAAACCTACCAAACCTGTGCATTTCTGAAAACTAGAGACCTAGGGAAATCCAAGGAGGGGTGGCTTGCGGGGCTCGGACCAGGTTCTGTTACCCAGAATGTTATGTTATGTTATGTTATGTAATATAGGTTTATATAGCGCCCAACTGCCAACGGCCTCGTAGCGCTTATACCTTACAGGAAGCCTATACAGGAAACGCCCCAAAGCGCAACGTGGACACATCCAAATTTTTGAAAGAAAACAGAGGTGTTTTTTGCGAAGTGCCTACCTGTAGATTTTGGCCTCTAGCTCAGCCGGCAACTAGGGAAACCTACCAAACCTGTGCATTTCTGAAAACTAGAGACCTAGGGGAATCCAAGGAGGGGTGACTTGCGGGGCTCGGACCAGGTTCTGTTACCCAGAATCCTTTGCAAACCTTAAAATTTGGCTAAAAAACACATGTTCCTCACATCCGTGACGGAAAGTTCTGGAATCTGAGAGGAGCCACAAATTTCCTTCCACCCAGCGTTCCCCCAAGTCTCCTAATAAAAATGATACCTCACTTGTGTGGGTAGGCCTATCGCCCGCGACAGGAAACGCTCCAAAGCGCAATGTGGACACATCCAAATTTTTGAAAGAAAACAGAGGTGTTTTTTGCGAAGTGCCTACCTGTAGATTTTGGCCTCTAGCTCAGCCTGCACCTAGGGAAACCTATTAAGCCTGTGCATTTCTGAAAACTAGAGACCTAGGGAAATCCAAGGAGGGGTGGCTTGCGGGGCTTGGACCAGGTTCTGTTATCCAGAATGTTATGTTATGTTATGTTATATAGGTTCATATAGCGCCCAACTGCCAACGGCCTCGTAGCGCTTATACCTTACAGGAAACCTATACAGGAAACGCCGCAAAGCGCAACGTGGACACATCCAAATTTTGGAAAGAAAACAGAGGTGTTTTTTGCGAAGTGCCTACCTGTAGATTTTGGCCTCTAGCTCAGCCGGCACCTAGGGAAACCTACTAAACCTGTGCATTTCTGAAAACTAGAGACCTAGGGGAATCCAAGGAGGGGTGGCTTGCGGGCCTCGGACCAGGTTCTGTTACCCAGAATCCTTTGCAAACCTCAAAATTTGGCTAAAAAACACATGTTCCTCACATTTCTGTGGCAGAAAGTTCTGGAATCTGAGAGGAGCCACAAATTTCCTTCCACCCAGTGTTCCCCCAAGCCTCCCGATAAAAATGATACCTCACTTGTGTGGGTAGGCCTAGCGCCCGCGACAGGAAACGCCCCAAAGCGCAACGTGGACACATCCAAATTTTTGAAAGAAAACAGAGGTGTTTTTTGCGAAGTGCCTACCTGTAGATTTTGGCCTCTAGCTCAGCCGGCACCTAGGGAAACCTACCAAACCTGTGCATTTCTGAAAACTAGAGACCTAGGGGAATCCAAGGAGGGGTGACTTGCGGGGCTCGGACCAGGTTCTGTTACCCAGAATCCTTTGCAAACCTCAAAATGTGGCTAAAAAAACACGTTCCTCACATTTCTGTGGCAGAAAGTTCTGGAATCTGAGAGGAGCCACGAATTTCCTTCCATCCAGCGTTCCCCCAAGTCTCCCGATAAAAATGATACCTCACTTGTGTGGGTAGGCCTAGCGCCCGCGACAGGAAACGCCCCAAAGCGCAACGTGGACACATCCAAATTTTTTAAAGAAAACAGAGGTGTTTTTTGCGAAGTGCCTACATGTAGATTTTGGCCTCTAGCTCAGCCGGCACCTAGGGAAACCTACCAAACCTGTGCATTTCTGAAAACTAGAGACCTAGGGAAATCCAAGGAGGGGTGACTTGCGGGGCTCGGACCAAGTTCTGTTACCCAGAATCCTTTGCAAACCTCAAAATTTGGCTAAAAAAACACATGTTCCTCACATTTCTGTGGCAGAAAGTTCTGGAATCTGAGAGGAGCCACAAATTTCCTTCCACCCAGCGTCCCCCCAAGTCTCCCGATAAAAATGATACCTCACTTGTGTGGGTAGGCCTAGCGCAAGCGACAGGAAACGCCCCAAAGCACAACGTGGACACATCCAAATTTTTGAAAGAAAACAGAGGTGTTTTTTTCGAAGTGCCTACCTGTGGATTTTGGCCTGTAGATCAGCCGGCACCTAGGGAAACCTACCAACCATGTGCATTTTTTAAAACTAGAGACCTAGGGGAATCCAAAATGGGGTGATTTGCGGGGCTCGGACCAGATTCTGTTACCCAGAATCCTTTGCAAACCTCAAAATTTGGCTAAAAAACACATGTTCCTCACATTTGTGTGGCAGAAAGTTCTGGAATCTGAGAGGAGCCACAAATTTCCTTCCACCCAGCGTTCCCCCAAGTCTCCCGATAAAAGTGATACCTCACTTGTGTGGGTAGGCCTAGTGCCCGCGACAGGAAACGCCCCAAAGCGCAACGTGGACACATCCACATTTTTGAAAGAAAACAGAGGTGTTATTTGCGAAGTGCCTACATGTAGATTTTGGCCTCTAGCTCAGCCGGCACCTAGGGAAACCTACTAAACCTGTGCATTTCTGAAAACTAGAGACCTAGGGGAATCCAAGGAGGGGTGGCTTGCGGGCCTTGGACCAGGTTCTGTTACCCAGAATCCTTTGCAAACCTCTAACTTTGGCTAAAAAAACACATGTTCCTCACATTTCTGTGGCAGAAAGTTCTGGAATCTGAGAGGAGCCACAAATTTCCTTCCACCCAGCGCTCCCCCAAGTCTACCGATAAAAATGATACCTCACTTGTGTGGGTAGGCCTAGCGAACGCGACAGGAAACGCCCCAAAGCGCAACGTGGACACATCCACATTTTTGAAAGAAAACAGAGGTGTTTTTTGCGATGTGCCTACCTGTAGATTTTGGCCTCTAGCTCAGCCGGCAACTGGGGAAACCTACCAAACCTGTGCATTTCTGAAAACTAAAGACCTAGGGGAATCCAAGGAGGGGTGACTTGCGGGGCTCGGACCAGGTTCTGGTACCCAGAATCCTTTGCAAACCTCAAAATTTGGCTAAAAAACACATGTTCCTCACATTTCTGTGGCAGAAAGTTCTGGAATCTGAGAGGAGCCACAAATTTCCTTCCACCCAGTGTTCCCCCAAGTCTCCTGATAAAAATGATACCTCACTTGTGTGGGTAGGCCGAGGGCCCGTGACAGGAAACGCCCCAAAGCGCAACGTGGACACATCCAAATTTTTGAAAGAAAACAGAGGTGTTTTTTGCGAAGTGCCTACCTGTAGATTTTGGCCTCTAGCTCAGCCGGCACCTAGGGAAACCTACCAAACCTGTGTATTTCTGAAAACTAGAGACCTAGGGGAATCCAAGGAGGGGTGACTTGCGGGGCTCGGACCAGGTTCTGTTACCCAGAATCCTTTGCAAACCTCAAAAAGTGGCTAAAAAAAAAAGTTTTCCTCACATTTCGGTGACAGAAAGTTCTGGAATCTGAGAGGAGCCACAAATTTCCTTCCACCCAGCGTTCCCCCAAGTCTCCCGATAAAAATTATACCTCACTTGTGTGGGTAGGCCTAGCGCCCGCGACAGGAAACGCCCCAAAGCGCAACGTGGACACATCCAAATTTTTGAAAGAAAACAGAGGTGTTTTTTTGCGAAGTGCCTACCTGTAGATTTTGGCCTCTAGCTCAGCCGGCACCTATGGAAACCTACCAAACCTGTGCATTTCTGAAAACTAGAGACCTAGGGAAATCCAAGGAGGGGTGACTTGCGGGGCTCGGACCAGGTTCTGTTACCCAGAATCCTTTGCAAACCTCAAAATTTGGCTAAAAAAACACATGTTCCTCACATTTCTGTGGCAGAAAGTTCTGGAATCTGAGGGGAGCCACAAATTTCCTTCCACCCAGCGTTCCCCCAAGTCTCCCGATAAAAATGATACCTCACTTGTGTAGGTAGGCCTAGCGCCCGCGACAGGAAACGCCCCAAAGCGCAACGTGGACACATCCACATTTTTGAAAGAAAACAGAGGTGTTTTTTGCGAAGTGCCTACCTGTAGATTTTGGCCTCTAGCTCAGCCGGCACCTAGGGAAACCTACCAAACCTGTGCATTTCTGAAAACTAGAGACCTAGGGAAAACCAGGGAGGGGTGACTTGCGGGGCTCGGACCAGGTTCTGTTACCCAGAATCCTTTGCAAACCTCAAAATTTGGCTAAAAAAACACATGTTCCTCACATTTCTGTGGCAGAAAGTTCTGGAATCTGAGAGGAGCAACAAATTTCCTTCCATTCAGCGTTCCCCCAACTCTCCCGATAAAAGTGATACCTCACTTGTGTGGGTAGGCCTAGCGCCCGCGACAGGAAAAGCCCCAAAGCGCAACGTGGACACATCCAAATTTTTTAAAGAAAACAGAGGTGTTTTTTGCGAAGTGCCTACATGTAGATTTTGGCCTCTAGCTCAGCCGGCACCTAGGGAAACCTACCAAACCTGTGCATTTCTGAAAACTAGAGACGTAGGGAAATCCAAGGAGGGGTGACTTGCGGGGCTCGGACCAAGTTCTGTTACCCAGAATCCTTTGCAAACCTCAAAATTTGGCTAAAAAAACACATGTTCCTCACATTTCTGTGGCAGAAAGTTCTGGAATCTGAGAGGAGCCACAAATTTCCTTCCACCCAGCGTCCCCCCAAGTCTCCCGATAAAAATGATACCTCACTTGTGTGGGTAGGCCTAGCGCAAGCGACAGGAAACGCCCCAAAGCACAACGTGGACACATCCAAATTTTTGAAAGAAAACAGAGGTGTTTTTTTCGAAGTGCCTACCTGTGGATTTTGGCCTCTAGCTCAGCCGGCACCTAGGGAAACCTACCAAACCTGTGCATTTTTGAAAACTAGAGACCTAGGGGAATCCAAAATGGGGTGATTTGCGGGGCTCGGACCAAGTTCTGTTACCCAGAATCCTTTGCAAACCTCTAACTTTGGCTAAAAAACACATGTTCCTCACATTTCTGTGGCAGAAAGTTCTGGAATCTGAGAGGAGCCACAAATTTCCTTCCACCCAGCGTTCCCCCAAGTCTCCTGATAAAAATGATACCTCACTTGTGTTGGTAGGCCTAGCGCCCGCGACAGGAAACGCCCCAAAGCGCAACGTGGACACATCCAAATTTTTTAAAGAAAACAGAGGTTTTTTTTGCGAAGTGCCTACATGTAGATTTTGGCCTCTAGCTCAGCCGGCACCTAGGGAAACCTACTAAACCTGTGCATTTCTGAAAACTAGAGACCTAGGGGAATCCAAGGAGGGGTGGCTTGCGGGCCTCGGACCAGGTTCTGTTACCCAGAATCCTTTGCAAACCTCTAACTTTGGCTAAAAAAACACATGTTCCTCACATTTCTGTGGCAGAAAGTTCTGGAATCAGAGAGGAGCCACAAATTTCCTTCCACCCAGCGTTCCCCCAAGTCTCCTGATAAAAATGATACCTCACTTGTGTGGGTAGGCCTAGCGCCCGCGACAGGAAACGCCCCAAAGCGCAACGTGGACACATCCAAATTTTTGAAAGAAAACAGAGTTTTTTTTTGCGAAGTGCCTACCTGTAGATTTAGGCCTCTCGCTCAGCCGACCCCTAGGGAAACCTACCAAACCTGTGTATTTCTGAAAACTAGAGACCTAGGGGAATCCAAGGAGGGGTGACTTGCGGGGCTCGGACCAGGTTCTGTTACCCAGAATCCTTTGCAAACCTCAAAAAGTGGCTAAAAAAACAAGTTTTCCTCACATTTCGGTGACAGAAAGTTCTGGAATCTGAGAGGAGCCACAAATTTCCTTCCACCCAGCGTTCCCCCAAGTCTCCCGATAAAAATTATACCTCACTTGTGTGGGTAGGCCTAGCGCCCGCGACAGGAAACGCCCCAAAGCGCAACGTGGACACATCCAAATTTTTGAAAGAAAACAGAGGTGTTTTTTGCGAAGTGCCTACCTGTAGATTTTGGCCTCTAGCTCAGCCGGCACCTAGGGAAACCTACCAAACCTGTGCATTTCTGAAAACTAGAGACCTAGGGAAATCCAAGGAGGGGTGACTTGCGGGGCTCGGACCAGGTTCTGTTACCCAGAATCCTTTGCAAACCTCAAAATTTGGCTAAAAAAACACATGTTCCTCACATTTCTGTGGCAGAAAGTTCTGGAATCTGAGGGGAGCCACAAATTTCCTTCCACCCAGCGTTCCCCCAAGTCTCCCGATAAAAATGATACCTCACTTGTGTAGGTAGGCCTAGCGCCCACGACAGGAAACGCCCCAAAGCGCAACGTGGACACATCCAAATTTTTGAAAGAAAACAGAGGTGTTTTTTGCGAAGTGCCTACCTGTAGATTTTGGCCTCTAGCTCAGCCGGCACCTAGGGAAACCTACCAAACCTGTGCATTTCTGAAAACTAGACACCTAGGGGAATCCAAGGAGGGGTGACTTGCGGGGCTCGGACCAGGTTCTGTTACCCAGAATCCTTTGCAAACCTCAAAATTTGGCTAAAAAACACATGTTCCTCACATTTCTGTGGCAAAAAGTTCTGGAATCAGAGAGGAGCCACAAATTTCCTTCCACCCAGCGTTCCCCCAAGTCTCCTGATAAAAATGATACCTCACTTGTGTGGGTAGGCCTAGCGCCCGCGACAGGAAACGCCCCAAAGCGCAACGTGGACACATCCAAATTTTTGAAAGAAAACAGAGGTTTTTTTTGCGAAGTGCCTACATGTAGATTTTGGCCTCTAGCTCAGCCGGCACCTAGGGAAACCTACCAAACCTGTGCATTTCTGAAAACTAGAGACCTAGGGAAAACCAGGGAGGGGTGACTTGTGGGGCTCGGACCAGGTTCTGTTACCCAGAATCCTTTGCAAACCTCAAAATTTGGCTAAAAAAACACATGTTCCTCACATTTCTGTGGCAGAAAGTTCTGGAATCTGAGAGGAGCAACAAATTTCCTTCCATTCAGCGTTCCCCCAACTCTCCCGATAAAAGTGATACCTCACTTGTGTGGGTAGGCCTAGCGCCCGCGACAGGAAACGCCCCAAAGCGCAACGTGGACACATCCACATTTTTGAAAGAAAACAGAGGTGTTTTTTGCGAAGTGCCTACCTGGAGATTTTGGCCTCTAGCTCAGCCGGCACCTAGGGAAACCTACTAAACCTGTGCATTTCCGAAAACTAGAGACCTAGGGGAATCCAAGGAGGGGTGGCTTGCGGGGCTCGGACCAGGTTCTGTTACCCAGAATCCTTTGCAAACCTCAAAACTTGGCAAAAAAATCACATGTTCCTCACATTTCTGTGGCAGAAAGTTCTGGAATCTGAGAGGAGCCACAAATTTCCTTCCACCCAGCGTTCCCCCAAGTCTCCCGATAAAAATGATACCTCACTTGTGTGGGTAGGACTAACGAACGCGACAGGAAACGCCCCAAAGCGCAACGTGGACACATCCAAATTTTTGAAAGAAAACAGAGGTGTTTTTTGCGAAGTGCCTACCTGTAGATTTTGGCCTCTATCTCAGCCGGCAACTGGGGAAACCTACCAAACCTGTGCATTTCTGAAAACTAGAGACCTAGGGGAATCCAAGGAGGGGTGACTTGCGGGACTCGGACCAGGTTCTGTTACCCAGAATCCTTTGCAAGCATCTAAATTTGGCTAAAAAACACATGTTCCTCACATTTCTGTGGCAGAAAGTACTGGAATCTGAGAGGAGCCACAAATTTCCTTCCACCCACCGTTCCCCCAAGTCTCCTGATAAAAATGATACCTCACTTGTGTGGGTAGGCCTAGCGCCCGTGACAAGAAACGCCCCAAAGCGCAACGTGGACACATCCAAATTTTTGAAAGAAAACAGAGGTGTTTTTTGCAAAGTGCCTACCTGTAGATTTTGGCCTCTAGCTCAGCCGGCACCTAGGGAAACCTACCAAACCTGTGCATTTCTGAAAACTAGAGACCTAGGGAAATCCAAGGAGGGGTGGCTTGCGGGGCTCGGACCAGGTTCTGTTACCCAGAATGTTATGTTATGTTATGTTATATAGGTTTATATAGCGCCCAACTGCCAACGGCCTCGTAGCGCTTATACCTTACAGGAAACCTATACAGGAAACGCCCCAAAGCGCAACGTGGACACATCCACATTTTTGAAAGAAAACAGAGGTGTTTTTTGCGAAGTGCCTACCTGTAGATTTTGGCATCTAGCTAAGCCGGCAACTAGGGAAACCTACCAAACCTGTGCATTTCTGAAAACTAGAGACCTAGGGGAATCCAAGGAGGGGTGACTTGCGGGGCTCGGACCAGGTTCTGTTACCGAGAATCCTTTGCAAACCTCAAAATTTGGCTAAAAAACACATGTTCCTCACATTTCTGTGGCGGAAAGTTCTGGAATCTGAGACGAGCCACAAATTTCCTTCCACCCAGCGTTCCCCCAAGTCTCCTGATAAAAATGATACCTCACTTGTGTGGGTAGGCCTAGCGCCCGCGACAGGAAACGCTCCAAAGCGCAACGTGGACACATCCAAATTTTTGAAAGAAAACAGAGGTGTTTTTTGCGAAGTGCCTACCTGTAGATTTTGGCCTCTAGCTCAGCCGGCACATAGGGAAACCTACCAAACCTGTGCATTTCTGAAAACTAGAGACCTAGGGGAATCCAAGGAGGGGTGACTTGCGGGGCTCGGACCAGGTTCTGTTACCCAGAATCCTTTGCAAACCTCAAAATTTGGCTAAAAAAACACATTCCTCACGTTTCTGTGGCAGAAAATTCTGGAATCTGAGAGGAGCCACGAATTTCCTTCCATCCAGCGTTCCCCCAAGTCTCCCGATAAAAATGATACCTCACTTGTGTGGGTAGGCCTAGCGCCCGCGACAGGAAACGCCCCAAAGCGCAACGTGGACACATCCAAATTTTTTAAAGAAAACGGAGGTTTTTTTTGCGAAGTGCCTACATGTAGATTTTGGCCTCTAGCTCAGCCGGCACCTAGGGAAACCTACCAAACCTGTGCATTTCTGAAAACTAGAGACCTAGGGAAATCCAAGGAGGGGTGACTTGCGGGGCTCGGACCAGGTTCTGTTACCCAGAATCCTTTGCAAACCTCAAAATTTGGCTAAAAAAACACATGTTCCTCACATTTCTGTGGCAGAAAGTTCTGGAATCTGAGGGGAGCCACAAATTTCCTTCCACCCAGCGTTCCCCCAAGTCTCCCGATAAAAATGATACCTCACTTGTGTGGGTAGGCCTAGCGCCCGCGACAGGAAACGCCCCAAAGCGCAACGTGGACACATCCAAATTTTTGAAAGAAAACAGAGGTGTTTTTTGCGAAGTGCCTACCTGTAGATTTTGGCCTCTAGCTCAGCCGGCACCCAGGGAAACCTACCAAACCTGTGCATTTCTGAAAACTAGAGACCTAGGGGAATCCAAGGAGGGGTGACTTGCGGGGCTCAGACCAGATTCTGTTACCCAGAATCCTTTGCAAACCTCAAAATTTGGCAAAAAAAAACACATGTTCCTCACATTTCTGTGGCAGAAAGTTCTGGAATCTGAGAGGAGCCACAAATTCCCTTCCACCCAGCGTTCCCCCAAGTCTCCCGATAAAAATGATACCTCACTTGTGTGGGTAGGCCTAGCGCCCGCAACAGGAAACGCCCCAAAGCGCAACATGGACATATCCAAATTTTTGAAAGAAAACAGAGGTGTTTTTTGCGAAGTGCCTAGCTGTAGATTTTGGCCTATAGCTCAACCGGCACCTAGGGAAACCTACCAAACCTGTGCATTTCTGAAAACTAGAGACCTAGGGGAATCCAAGGAGGGGTGACTTGCGGGGCTCGGACCAGGTTCTGTTACCCAGAATCGTTTGCGAACCTCAAAATTTGGCTAAAAAAACACATGTTCCTCACATTTCTGTGGCAGAAAGTTCTGGAATCTGAGAGGAGCCACAAATTTTCTTCCACCCAGTGTTCCCCCAAGTCTCCCGATAAAAATGATACCTCACTTGTGTGGGTAGGCCTAGCGCAAGCGACAGGAAACGCCCCAAAGCGCAACGTGGACACATCCAAATTTTTGAAAGAAAACAGAGGTGTTTTTTTCGAAGTGCCTACCTGTGGATTTTGGCCTGTAGATCAGCCGGCACCTAGGGAAACCTACCAACCCTGTGCATTTTTGAAAACTAGAGACCTAGGGGAATCCAAGATGGGGTGACTTGCGGGGCTCGGACCATATTCTGTTCCACAGAATCCTTTGCAAAACTCAAAATTTGGCTAAAAAACACATGTTCCTCACATTTGTGTGGCAGAAATTTCTGGAATCTGAGAGGAGCCACAAATTTCCTTCCACCCAGCGTTCCCCCAAGTCTCCCGATAAAAGTGATACCTCACTTGTGTGGGTAGGCCTAGTGCCCGCGACAGGAAACGCCCCAAAGCGCAACGTGGACACATCCACATTTTTGAAAGAAAACAGAGGTGTTATTTGCGAAGTGCCTACATGTAGATTTTGGCCTCTAGCTCAGCCGGCACCTAGGGAAACCTACCAAACCTGTGCATTTCTGAAAACTAGAGACCTAGGGGAATCCAAGGAGGGGTGACTTGCGGGGCTCGGACCAGGTTCTGTTACCCAGAATCGTTTGCGAACCTCAAAATTTGGCTAAAAAAACACATGTTCCTCACATTTCTGTGGCAGAAAGTTCTAGAATCTGAGAGGAGCCACAAATTTCCTTCCACTCAGTGTTCCCCCAAGTCTCCCGATAAAAATGATACCTCACACGTGTGGGTAGGCCTAGCGCCCGCGACAGGAAATGCCCCAAAGCGCAACGTGGACATATCCCATTTGTTGAAAGAAAACAGTGCCTACCTGTGGATTTTGGCCTGTAGCTCAGCCGGCACCTAGGGAAACCTACCAACCCTGTGCATTTTTGAAAACTAGAGACCTAGGGGAATCCAAGATGGGGTGACTTGTGGGGCTCGGACCAGGTTCTGTTACCCAGAATCCTTTGCAAACCTCAAAATTTGGCTAAAAAAACACGTTCCTCACGTTTCTGTGGCAGAAAATTCTGGAATCTGAGAGGAGCCACGAATTTCCTTCCATCCAGCGTTCCCCCAAGTCTCCCGATAAAAATGATACCTCACTTGTGTGGGTAGGCCTAGCGCCCGCGACAGGAAACGCCCCAAAGCGCAACGTGGACACATCCAAATTTTTGAAAGAAAACGGAGGTTTTTTTTGCGAAGTGCCTACATGTAGATTTTGGCCTCTAGCTCAGCCGGCACCTAGGGAAACCTACCAAACCTGTGCATTTCTGAAAACTAGAGACCTAGGGAAATCCAAGGAGGGGTGACTTGCGGGGCTCGGACCAGGTTCTGTTACCCAGAATCCTTTGCAAACCTCAAAATTTGGCTAAAAAAACACATGTTCCTCACATTTCTGTGGCAGAAAGTTCTGGAATCTGAGGGGAGCCACAAATTTCCTTCCACCCAGCGTTCCCCCAAGTCTCCCGATAAAAATGATACCTCACTTGTGTGGGTAGGCCTAGCGCCCGCGACAGGAAACGCCCCAAAGCGCAACGTGGACACATCCAAATTTTTGAAAGAAAACAGAGGTGTTTTTTGCGAAGTGCCTACCTGTAGATTTTGGCCTCTAGCTCAGCCGGCACCCAGGGAAACCTACCAAACCTGTGCATTTCTGAAAACTAGAGACCTAGGGGAATCCAAGGAGGGGTGACTTGCGGGGCTCAGACCAGATTCTGTTACCCAGAATCCTTTGCAAACCTCAAAATTTGGCAAAAAAAACACATGTTCCTCACATTTCTGTGGCAGAAAGTTCTGGAATCTGAGAGGAGCCACAAATTCCCTTCCACCCAGCGTTCCCCCAAGTCTCCCGATAAAAATGATACCTCACTTGTGTGGGTAGGCCTAGCGCCCGCAACAGGAAACGCCCCAAAGCGCAACATGGACATATCCAAATTTTTGAAAGAAAACAGAGGTGTTTTTTGCGAAGTGCCTAGCTGTAGATTTTGGCCTATAGCTCAACCGGCACCTAGGGAAACCTACCAAACCTGTGCATTTCTGAAAACTAGAGACCTAGGGGAATCCAAGGAGGGGTGACTTGCGGGGCTCGGACCAGGTTCTGTTACCCAGAATCGTTTGCGAACCTCAAAATTTGGCTAAAAAAACACATGTTCCTCACATTTCTGTGGCAGAAAGTTCTGGAATCTGAGAGGAGCCACAAATTTTCTTCCACCCAGTGTTCCCCCAAGTCTCCCGATAAAAATGATACCTCACTTGTGTGGGTAGGCCTAGCGCAAGCGACAGGAAACGCCCCAAAGCGCAACGTGGACACATCCAAATTTTTGAAAGAAAACAGAGGTGTTTTTTTCGAAGTGCCTACCTGTGGATTTTGGCCTGTAGATCAGCCGGCACCTAGGGAAACCTACCAACCCTGTGCATTTTTGAAAACTAGAGACCTAGGGGAATCCAAGATGGGGTGACTTGCGGGGCTCGGACCATATTCTGTTCCACAGAATCCTTTGCAAAACTCAAAATTTGGCTAAAAAACACATGTTCCTCACATTTGTGTGGCAGAAATTTCTGGAATCTGAGAGGAGCCACAAATTTCCTTCCACCCAGCGTTCCCCCAAGTCTCCCGATAAAAGTGATACCTCACTTGTGTGGGTAGGCCTAGTGCCCGCGACAGGAAACGCCCCAAAGCGCAACGTGGACACATCCACATTTTTGAAAGAAAACAGAGGTGTTATTTGCGAAGTGCCTACATGTAGATTTTGGCCTCTAGCTCAGCCGGCACCTAGGGAAACCTACCAAACCTGTGCATTTCTGAAAACTAGAGACCTAGGGGAATCCAAGGATGGGTGACTTGCGGGGCTCGGACCAGGTTCTGTTACCCAGAATCCTTTGCAAACCTCAAAATTTGGCTAAAAAAACACATGTTCCTCACATTTCTGTGGCAGAAAGTTCTGGAATCTGAGAGGAGCCACAAATTTCCTTCCACCCAGCGTTCCCCCAAGTCTCCCGATAAAAATGATACCTCACTTGTGTGGGTAGGCCTAGCGCCCGCAACAGGAAACGCCCCAAAGCGCAACGTGGACATATCCAAATTTTTGAAAGAAAACAGAGGTGTTTTTTGCGAAGTGCCTAGCTGTAGATTTTGGCCTCTAGCTCAACCGGCACCTAGGGAAACCTACCAAACCTGTGCATTTCTGAAAACTAGAGACCTAGGGGAATCCAAGGAGGGGTGACTTGCGGGGCTCGGACCAGGTTCTGTTACCCAGAATCGTTTGCGAACCTCAAAATTTGGCTAAAAAAACACATGTTCCTCACATTTCTGTGGCAGAAAGTTCTGGAATCTGAGAGGAGCCACAAATTTCCTTCCACCCAGTGTTCCCCCAAGTCTCCCGATAAAAATGATACCTCACACGTGTGGGTAGGCCTAGCGCCCGCGACAGGAAATGCCCCAAAGCGCAACGTGGACACATCCAAATTTTTTAAAGAAAACAGAGGTGTTTTTTGCGAAGTGCCTACCTGTAGATTTTGGCCTCTAGCTCAGCCGGCACCTAGGGAAACCTACCAAACCTGTACATTTCTGAAAACTAGAGACCCAGGAAAATCCAAGGAGGTGTGACTTGCGGGGCTCGGACCAAGTTCTGTTACCCAGAATCCTTTGCAAACCTCAAAATTTGGCTAAAAAAACACATGTTCCTCACATTTCTGTGGCAGAAAGTTCTGGAATCTGAGAGGAGCCACAAATTTCCTTCCACCCAGCGTCCCCCCAAGTCTCCCGATAAAAATGATACCTCACTTGTGTGGGTAGGCCTAGCGCAAGCGACAGGAAACGCCCCAAAGCGCAACGTGGACACATCCAAATTTTTGAAAGAAAATAGAGGTGTTATTTTCGAAGTGCCTACCTGTGGATTTTGGCCTGTAGATCAGCCGGCACCTAGAGAAACCTACCAACCCTGTGCATTTTTGAAAACTAGAGACCTAGGGGAATCCAAGATGGTGTGACTTGCGGGGCTCGGACTAGATTCTGTTACCCAGAATCCTTTGCAAACCTCAAAATTTGGCTAAAAAACACATGTTCCTCACATTTGTGTGGCAGAAAGTTCTGGAATCTGAGAGGAGCCACAAATTTCCTTCCACCCAGCGTTCCCCCAAGTCTCCCGATAAAAGTGATACCTCACTTGAGTGGGTAGGCCTAGTGCCCGCGACAGGAAACGCCCCAAAGCGCAACGTGGACACATCCACATTTTTTAAAGAAAACAGAGGTGTTATTTGCGAAGTGCCTACATGTAGATTTTGGCCTCTAGCTCAGCCGGCACCTAGGGAAACCTACCAAACCTGTGCATTTCTGAAAACTAGAGACCTAGGGGAATCCAAGGAGGGGTGACTTGCGGGGCTCGGACCAGGTTCTGTTACCCAGAATCCTTTGCAAACCTCAAAATTTGGCTAAAAAAACACATGTTCCTCACATTTCTGTGGCAGAAAGTTCTGGAATCTGAGAGGAGCCACAAATTTCCTTCCACCCAGCGTTCCCCCAAGTCTCACGATAAAAATGATACCTCACTTGTGTGGGTAGGCCTAGCGCCCGCAACAGGAAACGCCCCAAAGCGCAAAGTGGACATATCCAAATTTTTGAAAGAAAACAGAGGTGTTTTTTGCGAAGTGCCTAGCTGTAGATTTTGGCCTCTAGCTCAACCGGCACCTAGGGAAACCTACCAAACCTGTGCATTTCTGAAAACTAGAGACCTAGGGGAATCCAAGGAGGGGTGACTTGCGGGGCTCGGACCAGGTTCTGTTACCCAGAATCCTTTGCAAACCTCAAAATTTGGCTAAAAAAACACATGTTCCTCACATTTCTGTGGCAGAAAGTTCTGGAATCTGAGAGGAGCCACAAATTTCCTTCCACCCAGCGTTCCCCCAAGTCTCACGATAAAAATGATACCTCACTTGTGTGGGTAGGCCTAGCGCCCGCAACAGGAAACGCCCCAAAGCGCAAAGTGGACATATCCAAATTTTTGAAAGAAAACAGAGGTGTTTTTTGCGAAGTGCCTAGCTGTAGATTTTGGCCTCTAGCTCAACCGGCACCTAGGGAAACCTACCAAACCTGTGCATTTCTGAAAACTAGAGACCTAGGGGAATCCAAGGAGGGGTGACTTGCGGGGCTCGGACCAGGTTCTGTTACCCAGAATCGTTTGCGAACCTCAAAATTTGGCTAAAAAAACACATGTTCCTCACATTTCTGTGGCAGAAAGTTCTAGAATCTGAGAGGAGCCACAAATTTCCTTCCACTCAGTGTTCCCCCAAGTCTCCCGATAAAAATGATACCTCACACGTGTGGGTAGGCCTAGCGCCCGCGACAGGAAATGCCCCAAAGCGCAACGTGGACATATCCCATTTGTTGAAAGAAAACAGTGCCTACCTGTGGATTTTGGCCTGTAGCTCAGCCGGCACCTAGGGAAACCTACCAACCCTGTGCATTTTTGAAAACTAGAGACCTAGGGGAATCCAAGATGGGGTGACTTGTGGGGCTCGGACCAGGTTCTGTTACCCAGAATCCTTTGCAAACCTCAAAATTTGGCTAAAAAAACACGTTCCTCACGTTTCTGTGGCAGAAAATTCTGGAATCTGAGAGGAGCCACGAATTTCCTTCCATCCAGCGTTCCCCCAAGTCTCCCGATAAAAATGATACCTCACTTGTGTGGGTAGGCCTAGCGCCCGCGACAGGAAACGCCCCAAAGCGCAACGTGGACACATCCAAATTTTTGAAAGAAAACGGAGGTTTTTTTTGCGAAGTGCCTACATGTAGATTTTGGCCTCTAGCTCAGCCGGCACCTAGGGAAACCTACCAAACCTGTGCATTTCTGAAAACTAGAGACCTAGGGAAATCCAAGGAGGGGTGACTTGCGGGGCTCGGACCAGGTTCTGTTACCCAGAATCCTTTGCAAACCTCAAAATTTGGCTAAAAAAACACATGTTCCTCACATTTCTGTGGCAGAAAGTTCTGGAATCTGAGGGGAGCCACAAATTTCCTTCCACCCAGCGTTCCCCCAAGTCTCCCGATAAAAATGATACCTCACTTGTGTGGGTAGGCCTAGCGCCCGCGACAGGAAACGCCCCAAAGCGCAACGTGGACACATCCAAATTTTTGAAAGAAAACAGAGGTGTTTTTTGCGAAGTGCCTACCTGTAGATTTTGGCCTCTAGCTCAGCCGGCACCCAGGGAAACCTACCAAACCTGTGCATTTCTGAAAACTAGAGACCTAGGGGAATCCAAGGAGGGGTGACTTGCGGGGCTCAGACCAGATTCTGTTACCCAGAATCCTTTGCAAACCTCAAAATTTGGCAAAAAAAACACATGTTCCTCACATTTCTGTGGCAGAAAGTTCTGGAATCTGAGAGGAGCCACAAATTCCCTTCCACCCAGCGTTCCCCCAAGTCTCCCGATAAAAATGATACCTCACTTGTGTGGGTAGGCCTAGCGCCCGCAACAGGAAACGCCCCAAAGCGCAACATGGACATATCCAAATTTTTGAAAGAAAACAGAGGTGTTTTTTGCGAAGTGCCTAGCTGTAGATTTTGGCCTATAGCTCAACCGGCACCTAGGGAAACCTACCAAACCTGTGCATTTCTGAAAACTAGAGACCTAGGGGAATCCAAGGAGGGGTGACTTGCGGGGCTCGGACCAGGTTCTGTTACCCAGAATCGTTTGCGAACCTCAAAATTTGGCTAAAAAAACACATGTTCCTCACATTTCTGTGGCAGAAAGTTCTGGAATCTGAGAGGAGCCACAAATTTTCTTCCACCCAGTGTTCCCCCAAGTCTCCCGATAAAAATGATACCTCACTTGTGTGGGTAGGCCTAGCGCAAGCGACAGGAAACGCCCCAAAGCGCAACGTGGACACATCCAAATTTTTGAAAGAAAACAGAGGTGTTTTTTTCGAAGTGCCTACCTGTGGATTTTGGCCTGTAGATCAGCCGGCACCTAGGGAAACCTACCAACCCTGTGCATTTTTGAAAACTAGAGACCTAGGGGAATCCAAGATGGGGTGACTTGCGGGGCTCGGACCATATTCTGTTCCACAGAATCCTTTGCAAAACTCAAAATTTGGCTAAAAAACACATGTTCCTCACATTTGTGTGGCAGAAATTTCTGGAATCTGAGAGGAGCCACAAATTTCCTTCCACCCAGCGTTCCCCCAAGTCTCCCGATAAAAGTGATACCTCACTTGTGTGGGTAGGCCTAGTGCCCGCGACAGGAAACGCCCCAAAGCGCAACGTGGACACATCCACATTTTTGAAAGAAAACAGAGGTGTTATTTGCGAAGTGCCTACATGTAGATTTTGGCCTCTAGCTCAGCCGGCACCTAGGGAAACCTACCAAACCTGTGCATTTCTGAAAACTAGAGACCTAGGGGAATCCAAGGATGGGTGACTTGCGGGGCTCGGACTAGATTCTGTTACCCAGAATCCTTTGCAAACCTCAAAATTTGGCTAAAAAACACATGTTCCTCACATTTCTGTGGCAGAAAGTTCTGGAATCTGAGAGGAGCCACAAATTTCCTTCCACCCAGCGTTCCCCCAAGTCTCCCGATAAAAATGATACCTCACTTGTGTGGGTAGGCCTAGTGCCCGCAACAGGAAACGCCCCAAAGCGCAACGTGGACATATCCAAATTTTTGAAAGAAAACAGAGGTGTTTTTTGCAAAGTGCCTACCTGTGGATTTTGGCCTGTAGCTCAGCCGGCACCTAGGGAAACCTACCAACCCTGTGCATTTTTGAAAACTAGAGACCTAGGGGAATCCAAGATGGGGTGACTTGTGGGGCTCGGACCAGGTTCTGTTACCCAGAATCCTTTGCAAACCTCAAAATTTGGTTAAAAAAACACATGTTCCTCACATTTCTGTGGCAGAAAGTTCTGGAATCTGAGAGGAGCCACAAATTTCCTTCCACCCAGCGTCCCCCCAAGTCTCCCGATAAAAGTGTTACCTCACTTGTGTGGGTAGGCCTAGTGCCCGCGACAGGAAACGCCCCAAAGCGCAACGTGGACACATCCACATTTTTGAAAGAAAACAGAGGTGTTATTTGCGAAGTGCCTACATGTAGATTTTGGCCTCTAGCTCAGCCGGCACCTAGGGAAACCTACCAAACCTGTGCATTTCTGAAAACTAGAGACCTAGGGGAATCCAAGGAGGGGTGACTTGCGGGGCCACAAATTTCCTTCCACCCAGCGTTCCCCCAAGTCTCCCGATAAAAATGATACCTCACTTGTGTGGGTAGGCCTAGTGCCCGCAACAGGAAACGCCCCAAAGCGCAACGTGGACATATCCAAATTTTTGAAAGAAAACAGAGGTGTTTTTTGCGAAGTGCCTAGCTGTAGATTTTGGCCTATAGCTCAACCGGCACCTAGGGAAACCTACCAAACCTGTGCATTTCTGAAAACTAGAGACCTAGGGGAATCCAAGGAGGGGTGACTTGCGGGGCTCGGACCAGGTTCTGTTACCCAGAATCGTTTGCGAACCTCAAAATTTGGCTAAAAAAACACATGTTCCTCACATTTCTGTGGCAGAAAGTTCTGGAATCTGAGAGGAGCCACAAATTTCCTTCCACCCAGTGTTCCCCCAAGTCTCCCGATAAAAATGATACCTCACACGTGTGGGTAGGCCTAGCGCCCGCGACAGGAAATGCCCCAAAGCGCAACGTGGACACATCCAAATTTTTTAAAGAAAACAGAGGTGTTTTTTGCGAAGTGCCTACCTGTAGATTTTGGCCTCTAGCTCAGCCGGCACCTAGGGAAACCTACCAAACCTGTACATTTCTGAAAACTAGAGACCCAGGAAAATCCAAGGAGGTGTGACTTGCGGGGCTCGGACCAAGTTCTGTTACCCAGAATCCTTTGCAAACCTCAAAATTTGGCTAAAAAAACACATGTTCCTCACATTTCTGTGGCAGAAAGTTCTGGAATCTGAGAGGAGCCACAAATTTCCTTCCACCCAGCGTCCCCCCAAGTCTCCCGATAAAAATGATACCTCACTTGTGTGGGTAGGCCTAGCGCAAGCGACAGGAAACGCCCCAAAGCGCAACGTGGACACATCCAAATTTTTGAAAGAAAATAGAGGTGTTATTTTCGAAGTGCCTACCTGTGGATTTTGGCCTGTAGATCAGCCGGCACCTAGAGAAACCTACCAACCCTGTGCATTTTTGAAAACTAGAGACCTAGGGGAATCCAAGATGGTGTGACTTGCGGGGCTCGGACTAGATTCTGTTACCCAGAATCCTTTGCAAACCTCAAAATTTGGCTAAAAAACACATGTTCCTCACATTTGTGTGGCAGAAAGTTCTGGAATCTGAGAGGAGCCACAAATTTCCTTCCACCCAGCGTTCCCCCAAGTCTCCCGATAAAAGTGATACCTCACTTGAGTGGGTAGGCCTAGTGCCCGCGACAGGAAACGCCCCAAAGCGCAACGTGGACACCTCCACATTTTTTAAAGAAAACAGAGGTGTTATTTGCGAAGTGCCTACATGTAGATTTTGGCCTCTAGCTCAGCCGGCACCTAGGGAAACCTACCAAACCTGTGCATTTCTGAAAACTAGAGACCTAGGGGAATCCAAGGAGGGGTGACTTGCGGGGCTCGGACCAGGTTCTGTTACCCAGAATCCTTTGCAAACCTCAAAATTTGGCTAAAAAAACACATGTTCCTCACATTTCTGTGGCAGAAAGTTCTGGAATCTGAGAGGAGCCACAAATTTCCTTCCACCCAGCGTTCCCCCAAGTCTCACGATAAAAATGATACCTCACTTGTGTGGGTAGGCCTAGCGCCCGCAACAGGAAACGCCCCAAAGCGCAAAGTGGACATATCCAAATTTTTGAAAGAAAACAGAGGTGTTTTTTGCGAAGTGCCTAGCTGTAGATTTTGGCCTCTAGCTCAACCGGCACCTAGGGAAACCTACCAAACCTGTGCATTTCTGAAAACTAGAGACCTAGGGGAATCCAAGGAGGGGTGACTTGCGGGGCTCGGACCAGGTTCTGTTACCCAGAATCGTTTGCGAACCTCAAAATTTGGCTAAAAAAACACATGTTCCTCACATTTCTGTGGCAGAAAGTTCTAGAATCTGAGAGGAGCCACAAATTTCCTTCCACTCAGTGTTCCCCCAAGTCTCCCGATAAAAATGATACCTCACACGTGTGGGTAGGCCTAGCGCCCGCGACAGGAAATGCCCCAAAGCGCAACGTGGACATATCCCATTTGTTGAAAGAAAACAGTGCCTACCTGTGGATTTTGGCCTGTAGCTCAGCCGGCACCTAGGGAAACCTACCAACCCTGTGCATTTTTGAAAACTAGAGACCTAGGGGAATCCAAGATGGGGTGACTTGTGGGGCTCGGACCAGGTTCTGTTACCCAGAATCCTTTGCAAACCTCAAAATTTGGCTAAAAAAACACGTTCCTCACGTTTCTGTGGCAGAAAATTCTGGAATCTGAGAGGAGCCACGAATTTCCTTCCATCCAGCGTTCCCCCAAGTCTCCCGATAAAAATGATACCTCACTTGTGTGGGTAGGCCTAGCGCCCGCGACAGGAAACGCCCCAAAGCGCAACGTGGACACATCCAAATTTTTGAAAGAAAACGGAGGTTTTTTTTGCGAAGTGCCTACATGTAGATTTTGGCCTCTAGCTCAGCCGGCACCTAGGGAAACCTACCAAACCTGTGCATTTCTGAAAACTAGAGACCTAGGGAAATCCAAGGAGGGGTGACTTGCGGGGCTCGGACCAGGTTCTGTTACCCAGAATCCTTTGCAAACCTCAAAATTTGGCTAAAAAAACACATGTTCCTCACATTTCTGTGGCAGAAAGTTCTGGAATCTGAGGGGAGCCACAAATTTCCTTCCACCCAGCGTTCCCCCAAGTCTCCCGATAAAAATGATACCTCACTTGTGTGGGTAGGCCTAGCGCCCGCGACAGGAAACGCCCCAAAGCGCAACGTGGACACATCCAAATTTTTGAAAGAAAACAGAGGTGTTTTTTGCGAAGTGCCTACCTGTAGATTTTGGCCTCTAGCTCAGCCGGCACCCAGGGAAACCTACCAAACCTGTGCATTTCTGAAAACTAGAGACCTAGGGGAATCCAAGGAGGGGTGACTTGCGGGGCTCAGACCAGATTCTGTTACCCAGAATCCTTTGCAAACCTCAAAATTTGGCAAAAAAAACACATGTTCCTCACATTTCTGTGGCAGAAAGTTCTGGAATCTGAGAGGAGCCACAAATTCCCTTCCACCCAGCGTTCCCCCAAGTCTCCCGATAAAAATGATACCTCACTTGTGTGGGTAGGCCTAGCGCCCGCAACAGGAAACGCCCCAAAGCGCAACATGGACATATCCAAATTTTTGAAAGAAAACAGAGGTGTTTTTTGCGAAGTGCCTAGCTGTAGATTTTGGCCTATAGCTCAACCGGCACCTAGGGAAACCTACCAAACCTGTGCATTTCTGAAAACTAGAGACCTAGGGGAATCCAAGGAGGGGTGACTTGCGGGGCTCGGACCAGGTTCTGTTACCCAGAATCGTTTGCGAACCTCAAAATTTGGCTAAAAAAACACATGTTCCTCACATTTCTGTGGCAGAAAGTTCTGGAATCTGAGAGGAGCCACAAATTTTCTTCCACCCAGTGTTCCCCCAAGTCTCCCGATAAAAATGATACCTCACTTGTGTGGGTAGGCCTAGCGCAAGCGACAGGAAACGCCCCAAAGCGCAACGTGGACACATCCAAATTTTTGAAAGAAAACAGAGGTGTTTTTTTCGAAGTGCCTACCTGTGGATTTTGGCCTGTAGATCAGCCGGCACCTAGGGAAACCTACCAACCCTGTGCATTTTTGAAAACTAGAGACCTAGGGGAATCCAAGATGGTGTGACTTGCGGGGCTCGGACCATATTCTGTTCCACAGAATCCTTTGCAAAACTCAAAATTTGGCTAAAAAACACATGTTCCTCACATTTGTGTGGCAGAAATTTCTGGAATCTGAGAGGAGCCACAAATTTCCTTCCACCCAGCGTTCCCCCAAGTCTCCCGATAAAAGTGATACCTCACTTGTGTGGGTAGGCCTAGTGCCCGCGACAGGAAACGCCCCAAAGCGCAACGTGGACACATCCACATTTTTGAAAGAAAACAGAGGTGTTATTTGCGAAGTGCCTACATGTAGATTTTGGCCTCTAGCTCAGCCGGCACCTAGGGAAACCTACCAAACCTGTGCATTTCTGAAAACTAGAGACCTAGGGGAGTCCAAGGATGGGTGACTTGCGGGGCTCGGACCAGGTTCTGTTACCCAGAATCCTTTGCAAACCTCAAAATTTGGCTAAAAAAACACATGTTCCTCACATTTCTGTGGCAGAAAGTTCTGGAATCTGAGAGGAGCCACAAATTTCCTTCCACCCAGCGTTCCCCCAAGTCTCCCGATAAAAATGATACCTCACTTGTGTGGGTAGGCCTAGCGCCCGCAACAGGAAACGCCCCAAAGCGCAACGTGGACACATCCAAATTTTTGAAAGAAAACAGAGGTGTTTTTTGCGAAGTGCCTAGCTGTAGATTTTGGCCTCTAGCTCAACCGGCACCTAGGGAAACCTACCAAACCTGTGCATTTCTGAAAACTAGAGACCTAGGGGAATCCAAGGAGGGGTGACTTGCGGGGCTCGGACCAGGTTCTGTTACCCAGAATCGTTTGCGAACCTCAAAATTTGGCTAAAAAAACACATGTTCCTCACATTTCTGTGGCAGAAAGTTCTGGAATCTGAGAGGAGCCACAAATTTCCTTCCACCCAGTGTTCCCCCAAGTCTCCCGATAAAAATGATACCTCACACGTGTGGGTAGGCCTAGCGCCCGCGACAGGAAATGCCCCAAAGCGCAACGTGGACACATCCAAATTTTTTAAAGAAAACAGAGGTGTTTTTTGCGAAGTGCCTACCTGTAGATTTTGGCCTCTAGCTCAGCCGGCACCTAGGGAAACCTACCAAACCTGTACATTTCTGAAAACTAGAGACCCAGGAAAATCCAAGGAGGTGTGACTTGCGGGGCTCGGACCAAGTTCTGTTACCCAGAATCCTTTGCAAACCTCAAAATTTGGCTAAAAAAACACATGTTCCTCACATTTCTGTGGCAGAAAGTTCTGGAATCTGAGAGGAGCCACAAATTTCCTTCCACCCAGCGTCCCCCCAAGTCTCCCGATAAAAATGATACCTCACTTGTGTGGGTAGGCCTAGCGCAAGCGACAGGAAACGCCCCAAAGCGCAACGTGGACACATCCAAATTTTTGAAAGAAAATAGAGGTGTTATTTTCGAAGTGCCTACCTGTGGATTTTGGCCTGTAGATCAGCCGGCACCTAGAGAAACCTACCAACCCTGTGCATTTTTGAAAACTAGAGACCTAGGGGAATCCAAGATGGTGTGACTTGCGGGGCTCGGACTAGATTCTGTTACCCAGAATCCTTTGCAAACCTCAAAATTTGGCTAAAAAACACATGTTCCTCACATTTGTGTGGCAGAAAGTTCTGGAATCTGAGAGGAGCCACAAATTTCCTTCCACCCAGCGTTCCCCCAAGTCTCCCGATAAAAGTGATACCTCACTTGAGTGGGTAGGCCTAGTGCCCGCGACAGGAAACGCCCCAAAGCGCAACGTGGACACATCCACATTTTTTAAAGAAAACAGAGGTGTTATTTGCGAAGTGCCTACATGTAGATTTTGGCCTCTAGCTCAGCCGGCACCTAGGGAAACCTACCAAACCTGTGCATTTCTGAAAACTAGAGACCTAGGGGAATCCAAGGAGGGGTGACTTGCGGGGCTCGGACCAGGTTCTGTTACCCAGAATCCTTTGCAAACCTCAAAATTTGGCTAAAAAAACACATGTTCCTCACATTTCTGTGGCAGAAAGTTCTGGAATCTGAGAGGAGCCACAAATTTCCTTCCACCCAGCGTTCCCCCAAGTCTCACGATAAAAATGATACCTCACTTGTGTGGGTAGGCCTAGCGCCCGCAACAGGAAACGCCCCAAAGCGCAAAGTGGACATATCCAAATTTTTGAAAGAAAACAGAGGTGTTTTTTGCGAAGTGCCTAGCTGTAGATTTTGGCCTCTAGCTCAACCGGCACCTAGGGAAACCTACCAAACCTGTGCATTTCTGAAAACTAGAGACCTAGGGGAATCCAAGGAGGGGTGACTTGCGGGGCTCGGACCAGGTTCTGTTACCCAGAATCGTTTGCGAACCTCAAAATTTGGCTAAAAAAACACATGTTCCTCACATTTCTGTGGCAGAAAGTTCTAGAATCTGAGAGGAGCCACAAATTTCCTTCCACTCAGTGTTCCCCCAAGTCTCCCGATAAAAATGATACCTCACACGTGTGGGTAGGCCTAGCGCCCGCGACAGGAAATGCCCCAAAGCGCAACGTGGACATATCCCATTTGTTGAAAGAAAACAGTGCCTACCTGTGGATTTTGGCCTGTAGCTCAGCCGGCACCTAGGGAAACCTACCAACCCTGTGCATTTTTTAAAACTAGAGACCTAGGGGAATCCAAGATGGGGTGACTTGTGGGGCTCGGACCAGGTTCTGTTACCCAGAATCCTTTGCAAACCTCAAAATTTGGCTAAAAAAACACATGTTCCTCACATTTCTGTGGCAGAAAGTTCTGGAATCTGAGAGGAGCCACAAATTTCCTTCCACCCAGCGTCCCCCCAAGTCTCCCGATAAAAATGATACCTCACTTGTGTGGGTAGGCCTAGCGCAAGCGACAGGAAACGCCCCAAAGCGCAACGTGGACACATCCAAATTTTTGAAAGAAAACAGAGGTGTTTTTTTCGAAGTGCCTACATGTGGATTTTGGCCTGTAGATCAGCCGGCACCTAGGGAAACCTACCAACCCTGTGCATTTTTGAAAACTAGAGACCTAGGGGAATCCAAGATGATGTGACTTGCGGGGCTCGGACTAGATTCTGTTACCCAGAATCCTTTGCAAACCTCAAAATTTGGCTAAAAAACACATGTTCCTCACATTTCTGTGGCAGAAAGTTCTGGAATCTGAGAGGAGCCACAAATTTCCTTCCACCCAGCGTTCCCCCAAGTCTCCCGATAAAAATGATACCTCACTTGTGTGGGTAGGCCTAGTGCCCGCAACAGGAAACGCCCCAAAGCGCAACGTGGACATATCCAAATTTTTGAAAGAAAACAGAGGTGTTTTTTGCAAAGTGCCTACCTGTGGATTTTGGCCTGTAGCTCAGCCGGCACCTAGGGAAACCTACCAACCCTGTGCATTTTTGAAAACTAGAGACCTAGGGGAATCCAAGATGGGGTGACTTGTGGGGCTCGGACCAGGTTCTGTTACCCAGAATCCTTTGCAAACCTCAAAATTTGGTTAAAAAAACACATGTTCCTCACATTTCTGTTGGCAGAAAGTTCTGGAATCTGAGAGGAGCCACAAATTTCCTTCCACCCAGCGTCCCCCCAAGTCTCCCGATAAAAGTGTTACCTCACTTGTGTGGGTAGGCCTAGTGCCCGCGACAGGAAACGCCCCAAAGCGCAACGTGGACACATCCACATTTTTGAAAGAAAACAGAGGTGTTATTTGCGAAGTGCCTACATGTAGATTTTGGCCTCTAGCTCAGCCGGCACCTAGGGAAACCTACCAAACCTGTGCATTTCTGAAAACTAGAGACCTAGGGGAATCCAAGGAGGGGTGACTTGCGGGGCCACAAATTTCCTTCCACCCAGCGTTCCCCCAAGTCTCCCGATAAAAATGATACCTCACTTGTGTGGGTAGGCCTAGTGCCCGCAACAGGAAACGCCCCAAAGCGCAACGTGGACATATCCAAATTTTTGAAAGAAAACAGAGGTGTTTTTTGCGAAGTGCCTAGCTGTAGATTTTGGCCTATAGCTCAACCGGCACCTAGGGAAACCTACCAAACCTGTGCATTTCTGAAAACTAGAGACCTAGGGGAATCCAAGGAGGGGTGACTTGCGGGGCTCGGACCAGGTTCTGTTACCCAGAATCGTTTGCGAACCTCAAAATTTGGCTAAAAAAACACATGTTCCTCACATTTCTGTGGCAGAAAGTTCTGGAATCTGAGAGGAGCCACAAATTTTCTTCCACCCAGTGTTCCCCCAAGTCTCCCGATAAAAATGATACCTCACACGTGTGGGTAGGCCTAGCGCCCGCGACAGGAAATGCCCCAAAGCGCAACATGGACACATCCAAATTTTTTAAAGAAAACATAGCTGTTTTTTGCGAAGTGCCTACCTGTAGATTTTGGCCTCTAGCTCAGCCGGCACCTAGGGAAACCTACCAAACCTGTGCATTTCTGAAAACTAGAGACCTAGGGAAATCCAAGGAGGGGTGACTTGCGGGGCTCGGACCAAGTTCTGTTACCCAGAATCCTTTGCAAACCTCAAAATTTGGGTAAAAAAACACATGTTCCTCACATTTCTGTGGCAGAAAGTTCTGGAATCTGAGAGGAGCCACAAATTTCCTTCCACCGACCGTCCCCCCAAGTCTCCCGATAAAAATGATACCTCACTTGTGTGGGTAGGCCTAGTGCAAGCGACAGGAAACGCCCCAAAGCGCAACGTGGACACATCCAAATTTTTGAAAGAAAACAGAGGTGTTTTTTTCGAAGTGCCTACCTGTGGATTTTGGCCTGTAGATCAGCCGGCACCTAGGGAAACCTACCAACCCTGTGCATTTTTGAAAACTAGAGACCTAGGGGAATCCAAGATGGTGTGATTTGCGGGGCTCGGACTAGATTCTGTTACCCAGAATCCTTTGCAAACCTCAAAATTTGGCTAAAAAACACATGTTCCTCACATTTGTGTGGCAGAAAGTTCTGGAATCTGAGAGGAGCCACAAATTTCCTTCCACCCAGCGTTCCCCCAAGTCTCCCGATAAAAGTGTTACCTCACTTGTGTGGGTAGGCCTAGTGCCCGCGACAGGAAACGCCCCAAAGCGCAACGTGGACACATCCACATTTTTGAAAGAAAACAGAGGTGTTATTTGCGAAGTGCCTACATGTAGATTTTGGCCTCTAGCTCAGCCGGCACCTAGGGAAACCTACCAAACCTGTGCATTTCTGAAAACTAGAGACCTAGGGGAATCCAAGGAGGTGTGACTTGCGGGGCTCGGACCAGGTTCTGTTACCCAGAATCCTTTGCAAACCTCAAAATTTGGCTAAAAAAACACATGTTCCTCACATTTCTGTGGCAGAAAGTTCTGGAATCTGAGAGGAGCCACAAATTTCCTTCCACCCAGCGTTCCCCCAAGTCTCCCCATAAAAATGATACCTCACTTGTGTGGGTAGGCCTAGCGCCCGCAACAGGAAACGCCCCAAAGCGCAACGTGGACATATCCAAAGTTTTTAAAGAAAACAGAGGTGTTTTTTGCGAAGTGCCTAGCTGTAGATTTTGGCCTCTAGCTCAACCGGCACCTAGGGAAACCTACCAAACCTGTGCATTTCTGAAAACTAGAGACCTAGGGGAATCCAAGGAGGGGTGACTTGTGGGGCTCGGACCAGGTTCTGTTACCCAGAATCGTTTGCGAACCTCAAAATTTGGCTAAAAAAACACATGTTCCTCACATTTCTGTGGCAGAAAGTTCTGGAATCTGAGAGGAGCCACAAATTTCCTTCCACCCAGTGTTCCCCCAAGTCTCCCAATAAAAATGATACCTCACACGTGTGGGTAGGCCTAGCGCCCGCGACAGGAAATGCCCCAAAGCGCAACGTGGACATATCCCATTTTTTGAAAGAAAACAGTGCCTACCTGTGGATTTTGGCCTGTAGCTCAGCCGGCACCTAGGGAAACCTCCCAACCCTGTGCATTTTTTAAAACTAGAGACCTAGGGGAATCCAAGATGGGGTGACTTGTGGGGCTCGGACCAGGTTCTGTTACCCAGAATCCTTTGCAAACCTCAAAATGGTGCTAAAAAAACACATGTTCCTCACATTTCTGTGGCAGAAAGTTCTGGAATCTGAGAGGAGCCACACATTTCCTTCCACCCAGCATTCCCCCAAATCTCCCGATAAAAATGATACCTCACTTGTGTGGGTGGGCCAGGTGCCTGCAACAGAATAAGGCCCAAAACTTGAAGAGATAGAAGGGATAGCACAGCGAGTTTATAAGGGCATATTCTTTTATACATCTTTAGACGGACTCTGCTTTGGGGACCCACATAAGTGAGGTGTCATTTTACTTGGGAGACTGAGGGGAAAACTGGGGAGTAGGAATTTTGTGCTGGAGCGGTAATCCTACTAAGAAAAGTCAGGAAAATATGCATTTTTATGCAAATTTTGAGGTTTACAGAGGAGTCTGGGTAAGAAAATGTTGGGGGAGCCATGCAAGCCACACCTCCTTGGACTCCTTGGGGTGTCTAGTTTAAAAAAAAATCTGGGTTTTGTAGGTTTCCCTAGATGAAGGCCGCACCCAGGACCAAAAACATAGGTGGGCCCTTCCCCCCAAACACAGGTATTTTTGTAATATATCATTTTGATGTGTGCACATACGTCCATGATGTGCCAAACACTAAAATTGTGAAAAGAAACACACTTAGGTTATGTGAAGAAGACCCCTCACCCACCAACCAAGTTGGTGGCATGCTTCATCATCGGGGTCCCACCCGAGGCACCAAGCGTGTCACAGGTGTGCTGCGACGCCTGATTACAGCGGAGCAGGTTTTGTCATTTTTTAGCACACATACTGGTTGGATTTGGCACGAGGGTGAGTGATGGTTCAGTGGATCAAATTTTATTAACAAGAGATTTCACAAAAATGAAATGCACTGCTAATAACTGAAAGGCAAAAAAGTGAACCAATGACTCACAGCTCGTGAGCTGTAAAGCCGCGACAAGGCACCAACCGCTTTACAGTCCATTCACACACCTTTCATACATGACACGCACAAGACCATTCACACCGCCAGCCACGGGCCCAGCACATTACAACACTCACATCGACAGACCGCGCCACTCAAGGGCCCATCACTTACATACGCCCACATGCCTGATACAAGAATCACACCAGCTGATGGAGTGTGGACTGCCGTTTGGCTGGCACCGCCAGCCAAGCGCCACCCCACGCACACCGCCAGCCAATCGCCACCCCAAGCACACCGCCAGCCAAGGCCACCCCACGCACACCGCCAGCCAAGCGCCACCCCACACATACCGCCAGCCAAGCACCACCCCAAGCACACTGCCAGCCAAGCGCCACCCCAAGCACACCGCCAGCCAAGCGCCACCCCACACACACCGCCAGCCAAGCGCCACCCCAAGCACACCGCCAGCCAAGCGCCACCCCACACACACCGCCAGCCAAGCGCCACCCCACGCACACCGCCATCACTTTTTTTGTTTATAAACAACAAAGAAACCACTAATTATAAAATAAGCACAAAACTACAAACACAAAAGCTCTAACTAAATACACGAGAAAGATGCCAACCGTGAAACATATGAAAATATAAAAGAGACAGCTTACGCTCACGGTATTTCCCAAAAGTTTTTCCTTGTGTGGTAACTTCTAAAACAGCTTGGCACACACAGCCCAGGCTTTGAAGGGCATTCGGGGCAGTACATCCGGCTCTCCCTCCGGATTGATCTCCGGGCACATACTCTACATTTCTTTGTGGGCATGTCTTTTTTGGGAGTGGGAGGAATGTGATCTGGAAAGTGCCGATCTTTCAATCTTGCCACATCCTCCACCACTTCTACTCTAGGAACTCTTGCCGGTTCCACCACAATAAGGCTTTCTATCACCGACTCCTGAAATTTAACAAATGTCATCCTTGACTCAGGTGAACAATCCTTGTATACAATAAAGGCATTAAAAGTTGCCAAATGAAATAAATGTAGGGCCAACTTTTTATTCCACACATAGGACTTAGGAAGAGCAGTGTAAGGTTCCAACCTCTGATCTACTCTATCAACACCACTCATGTGCCTATTGTAGTCCAAAATGCACGCAGGTTTGGGCACTTCCGCAACCTGACCCCAAACAGCCACAGGGGAAGTACTCTCATCATGGATGGTCGATAGCATGTACACATCCCTCCTGTCTAAAAATTTCAGAGCTAGCAGCTCATTATTCCGCAAGGCACTGCACTGCCCCCTCTCAATTTTTTTACAGACAAGCTCCCTTGGATAGCCTTTCCGGTTAGAACGGATTGTGCCATAAGCAACAGTGTCCACCCTAAACAACTCCTTGAACAACTGCACTCCAGTGTAGAAATTATCTACGTACAAATGGTGACCTTTGTTAAACAGCCGTCTAGCAAGTTCCCACACAATTTTTTCGCTAACTCCAAAAGTGGCCGGACAACCAGGAGGGTCAATACTGGAATCCCTACCAGTGTAGACCCGGAAATTCTACACATATCCTGTACTGCTTTCTGACAGCAGATACAATTTAATCCCATACCGTGCCCTCTTACTAGGAATGTACTGCTTAAAAACTAAACGCCCCTTGAAAAGGACCAAAGACTCGTCCACACTTATCTCTTTGCCTGGAACATAGACCTCTGAAAAGCGATCCACAAAATGATCAAGGACAGGCCTAATCTTAAAAAGACGGTCACAATCAGGGTGATCTCGTGGCAAGGCTAAAGCATTGTCTACAAAATGCAGCATACGAAGAGGAAGCAAATACCGATTACGTGTCATAGTTGCAGGAAATATAGCAATCAATCAATCAAGAAATTTGTAAAGCGCGCTACTCACCCGGAGGGTCTCAAGGCGCTGGGGGAGGGAGGACCGCTACTGCTCGAACAGCCAGGTCTTGAGTTGCTTCCTGAAGGAGAGGTGGTCTTGGGTCAGACGGAGGTGGATGGGGAGGGAGTTCCAAGTCTTGGCTGCCAGGTAGGAGAAGGATCTTCCTTCCATGGTGGCTTTTCTAATGCGTGGCACGGCGGCGAGGGCGTGGCTGGCCGATCGTAGCTGGCGGGTGGGAGTGTAGAAGGTCAGGCGGTTGTTAAGGTACCTGGGGCCCAGGCCGTGGAGGGCCTTGTGTGTGTGGGTGAGGAGACGGAACGTGATTCTCTTGCTGACGGGGAGCCAGTGCAGGTCTCTCAGGTGTCCGGAGATGTGGCTGTGTCGGGGGATGTCAAGGATGAGGCGTGCGGAGGCGTTCTGGATGCGTTGGAGTCTTTTCTGTAGTTTGGCCATGGTTCCGGTGTAGAGGGTGTTACCGTAGTCCAGTCGGCTGGTGACGAGTGCCTGGGTGACCGTCTTCCTGGTTTCGGTGGGGATCCATCGGAAGATCTTTCGGAGCATGCGTAGGATGTTGAAGCATGATGATGAGACGGCGTTGACTTGTCTGGTCATCGAGAGGGAGGAGTCCAGGATGAAGCCTAGGTTGCGTGCGTGGTCCGTTGGTTTGGGTGCGCTGCCTAGGGCAGGGGGCCACCAGGAGTCGTCCCAGGCCGAGGGTGATGATCCAAGGATGAGGATTTCCATCTTGTCTGAGTTCAGTTTCAGGCGGCTGTTCATCATCCACTCGGCTACGTCTTTCATCCCTTCGTGCAGGTTGGTTCTGGCGGTGGCTGGGTCGTTGGTGAGGGAGAGGATCAGCTGGGTGTCGTCGGCGTAGGAGATGATGTTGAGGTTGTGTTGACGTGCGATGGCTGCGAGGGGGCTCATGTAGATGTTGAAGAGGGTGGGGCTGAGTGATGATCCTTGTGGTACGCCGCAGATGACTTTGGTGGCCTTGGATCTGAACGGGGGAGGCGGACTCTCTGGGTTCTTCCAGCGAGGAACGAGATGATCCACTCTAGTGCCTTCTCTTGGATTCCGATGTTGCTGAGGCGCTGCACTAGGGTGCGGTGGCAGACAGTGTTGAACGCTGCGGAGAGGTCCAGGAGGATGAGGGCCGCTGTTTCCCCGTTGTCGAGCAGGGCTCGGATGTCGTCAGTGGCTGCGATGAGGGCGGTCTCGGTGCTGTGGTTGGCTCGGAAGCCGGACTGCGAGTGGTCGAGGGATCCATTAGTCTCGAGGAAGGTGGCTAGCTGTCTGTTGACGGTCTTCTCAATGACTTTGGCAGGAAACGGGAGGAGCGAGATGGGGCAGTAGTTCTTGAGGTTAGTGGGGTCTGCTGATGGTTTCTTCAGGAGGGCGCTGAGTTCGGCATGCTTCCAGCTCTCCGGGAAGGTGGCGGTGTTGAAGGAGCAGTTGATGATGTCCCGGAGATGGGGTGCGATGACGGAGTCGGCCTTGTTGAAGATGTGGTGGGGGCATGGGTCGGTTGGTGATCCGGAATGGATGGTGTTCATCGTATGGATGGTGTCTTCGGAGCTGACCGGGGTCCAAGCGCGGAGGGTGGTGTTGGGGGGCGTCGGTTTGGTGGTTGGGTGCGTGGTCTGTGCGCCGAAACTGTTGTGTATTTCGGCGATCTTGCGGTAAAAGAACGAGGCGAGTGAGTCGCAGAGGTCTTGTGAGGGAGTGATGTCGTTGTTTCCGGCGCTGGGGTTGGAGAGCTCTTTGACGATGCTGAAGAGTTCCTTGCTGTTGTGTGCGTTGTTGTCTAGTCGTTCTTTGAATGCTGTCTTCTTGGTGGTGTGGACCAGCTGGTGGTGTTTGTGGGAGGCGTGCTTGAGGGCGGTCATGTTGTCTGTAGTCAGGTTTTTTCGCCAGGCTTTCTCGAGGGTGCAGCAGTTCTTCTTGGAGTTCTTGAGGTCGTTGTTGAACCAGGTTGCTTTCTTGCTGTTGGGCCTGATGGGATGGGTTTTCAGAGGTGCGAGGTTGTCACCAAGGGACTAGTAGACCAATAAGAAGCCAGTGAAGGCTTCCTGATCAACCCCATTAAAAAAGACAAACCTAAAAACCTTTTCATCTCTTCCAGATATGTGGGAACCCAATGAGTAGCTCTAGACTGAGGCTTAAGTCTGGCAGCGTTGTCCCGCAAATATTGCTCTGCATACACATTTGTCTGCTCCACAATCTCTTCCAAAAAAACATCGTCCATAAACAAGTGAAAGAAATGGACAGGCAAAAGGTTTTCCGTATTAACTCTACACCCAGGGAGACCAGTAAATGCAGGTCACTGTGGCTGCTCCATGTTTGGGGCAATCCAGGTGTCAGGTCTTCTAATGGGAAACCCTTCAGCCCCAGGCTGCTGCACTCTTGGCACATCAATGTCCTCCTCTAACACAGGCCCTTCATCTGCACTGAGAGTAGCTTCCTCATCAGAAGAATACTCTCGGACAGAAAACTCACTTCCAGAATCTCCTGCTTCCTCCTCTGCCTCAGATGCAGAGTCAGTGTCGTAATCATGGTCTGAAGACCACTCAAAGAGCATGCGAACAACCTGCTGAGCGGTCACTTTGCGGCTAGCCATGATCCTAACAACAAGTGGATTGCCAACAACAACTAGCACTAAAATAAGTAATAAACAAAGTGTAGCTTTATTACAAAGAGTTATGTACTACAAAAAACTATACCACTCACTTGCCTGAAAAAGCTACTCACCAAGCAACTACTCTGCACAGACACAGCAATCACCAATGATATCCCACTAAAAAGAAAAAAGCAAATTAGACATATTACAACACAAACATCACTGTGCTCAAATCTAAGGACAATGTCAAACACACAATACTGCATTTAGTACACCACCTACAAACATGTCATTCATGCATGTCAACAATACTCCTTTGGAGTAAATTGCTTTCACTTACCTAAAACATGCAACTATGCAAACAGCAGGACAACTACTGCCAAAACCGCAAAGATCCACAGCAAAGGTAGCAAAAGTGTTGAACTAGAAGAAAAAGAAGAAATAAATTGTTATAATCACAAATACTTTGCCAGTTGACAAACACCCCACCACCAAGAACTTAGAAGTTGTCCCTGGTACCTAAGTGGATCCTTCCCCCCTCGGGGGTAGATGGGCGAAAAAAAAAAGGCCAATCTGCCCCCAAGGGGGTAGAAATGGGCAACACCTCTGTGCCCCCTTTAGGGGGCAACCCTTCCCAAAGGGGTTGCCCCCAAAATAAACAATAAAAAGAAAATCCCTGGTGTCTAGTGGATTTCGCCCACCCCTTGGCGGCATATCAGCCTAATAATTGGCAATCTGCCCCCGGGGGGGCGAAATGCTAAAAAAATAGCCCCCCAGTGGGGCGACCATTGCCCAAGGGGTCGCCCCCAAAAGAAACTTTACAATAAAAATAAATCCCTGGTGTCTAGTGGATTTCGCCCCCCCCCGGGGGCAGATCGGCTGAAAAAAAGGCGATCTGCCCCCAGGGGGGGCGAAACACTAAAAAAATTGACCCCGGGGGGGGGGTGACCCTTGCCCAAGGGGTCGCCCCCAAAATACACACCCAAAGTAAAATCCCTGGTGTCTAGTGGTTTTCGCCCCCCCCCCCCCCCCTGGGGGCAGATCCGCCGAAAAATCGGCGGATCTGCCCCCGGGGGGGGGGGGGCGGAATACTAAAAAAAATTGCCCCCGGGGGGGGCTACCCTTGCCCAAGGGGTCACCCCCAAAATACACACCCAAAGTAAAATCCCTGGTGTCTAGTGGTTTTCGCCCCCCCCCGGGGGCAGATCCGCCGAAAAATCAGCGGATCTGCCCCCGGGGGGGCAAAATACAAAAAGAAATTGCCCCCGGGGGGGGCGACCCTTGCCCAAGGGGTCGCCCCCAAATTACACACCAAAAATAAAATCCCTGGTGTCTAGTGGTTTTCGCCCCCCCCCCTTGGGGCAGATCCGCCGAAGAATCGGCGGATCTGCCCCCGGGGGGGCAAAATACAAAAAGAAATTGCCCCCGGGGGGGGCGACCCTTGCCCAAGGGGTCACCCCCAAAATACACACCCAAAGTAAAATCCCTGGTGTCTAGTGGTTTTCGCCCCCCCCCGGGGGCAGATCCGCCGAAAAATCAGCGGATCTGCCCCCGGGGGGGCAAAATACAAAAAGAAATTGCCCCCGGGGGGGGCGACCCTTGCCCAAGGGGTCGCCCCCAAATTACACACCAAAAATAAAATCCCTGGTGTCTAGTGGTTTTCGCCCCCCCCCCCTTGGGGCAGATCCGCCGAAGAATCGGCGGATCTGCCCCCGGGGGGGCAAAATACAAAAAGAAATTGCCCCCGGGGGGGGCGACCCTTGCCCAAGGGGTCACCCCCAAAATACACACCAAAAATAAAATCCCTGGTGTCTAGTGGTTTTCGCCCCCCCCCGGGGGCAGATCCGTCGAAAAATCGGCGGATCTGCCCCCGGGGGGGGGGGGGCAAAATACTGAAAAAATTGCCCCCCAGGGGGGCGACCCTTGCCCAAGGGGTCGCCCCCAAAAGAAACCTAATTGAAAAAATCCCTGGGGTCTAGTGTAGATTCCTGCAGGGCCCGCGATCGTGGAGCAGGAATCTTATGAAAACAGGCACCGGGGGAAAGGAAAAACCCTTTCCTTTCCCCCCGTGTCTGTTTTCACCCCCCCACCCCCCAAAAACGGAAAGGACTCACCTTTTCGTCCTTTCCTCCTTGCGCGCTGGAAGCACGCCCGGCAACACTAGATGACGTCGGCGCGCTGTGCGCGCGCTGATGTCATCGGATTGCCGGGGGGGGCGGGGGTGGAAGGGGAAGGTCTTCCCCTTCCATCCCCGCCTTGGGTGGGGAGGGGGGTGCACGGGGGTGCGCTAGCGCTCCCCCAAGTTCCCCTGTGCCTTGGACGAGGTGATCTCGTCCAAGGCACAGGGGAACTGTAGCCTTGGACGAGATCATCTCTTCCAAGGCACAGAAGCGGTTAAACCAGCAGTGTTGCCTAGAGCAAGAGTCAAACTATGACAGTAAATAAATAAAATGTGTCTCCAGTATTCTTATTATGGTTTAGTCGTGACATTACTCACATAGCTGCTTTATTGTAACAAGTTATTTCTGTTGAGCTGTGCCATCACAATACTGACTGCAAAAGATCAACATGGCTTGTAAATGATACAACTGGTTTTGAAAATGGTGCTGATGGGCAAGAGGAGCCAAAGGATTCCATCAGGATGCGGGTGAGGTGCTAATATTTCTGCAGAACTTAGATGTGAAGTCCTGTGGTGGCGTGTAGGATGTCCATAAGGGATGCTGGTGTGGAGACTGGGAGGCCATGGAGTATGGCATTACCAACATCCAGATGTGAGAGTACATGAGCTTGAAGGCCTGGCTTTTTCCTTGGAGACCTCCTCCCCATTGCAAGTGCTGGTTATTTTTCTAGCACCATCATATGTCTTGGTGAACACAATAAATAAATATAAATAAATGTTGGACTTTTTCCCTTATGCAGGGTCATCTCCAGCCTTTTTGCCTCCTTCCTCCTATTTTATCTGACCTCTCGCTGTTTGCTCAAGACTCTGAGCACTTTAACATTGCTGAACAGTGCTAAAGTGCAGGTGCTCTCCCATCTAAAGTTGGTATGATTGGCTTATACCTAATTGGCATATTTAATTTACCTATAAGTCCCTAGTACAGTGGTATCTCTATACCCAGGGCCTGTAAATTAAATACTACTAGTGGGCCTGCAACACTGCTTGCAACACCCACTGGAGTAGACTTTCAAACCTGTCTCAGGCCTGCTAGGGCAGAGCCTGTGTGTGTAGTTTTCTGCTGCAGGAACCTGGCATCTAAATTTACTTGCCAGGCCCAGAACTTCCCTTTTACTACATGTAAGTCACCCCTAAGGTATGCCATAGCTAGCCCTATGGGCAGGGTGCCATGTATGTAGAAGGCAGGGCATGTGCTAGGTTGCGTGGCCTGTCCTGGTTGTGACAAACAGCCTAACTTGGTGTCTCACTGCTGTGAGTGGTGCCTTTTCATATGATTGCATTAGAAATGCCCTGCCTTATGTGTAAGGGGTATAGTCTGATTTATGAGGGGCAGCGTAGGCGTGTTTGGTATGGTTGTGATAGTGATAATAAATGCTGCTTACTGGTGTAGGTGTATTTTTTATTACTATCACAGAAATGACACTTCTAGAAAGTCCGCATTTATCTGTGCTTATGACTCTGGTGTTTTGCAGCTTGACTCCAATCCACGTCTGGGCAGAGTGACAGTTGGGGTTTTGTGCATACTTTTCAGACAGCTTGTACACAGGGAGGGTGGAGGTGTCAGAGGTGCATCTGCATACTGAATAGTCATCCTGGGCTGAGAGAAGGGAGAAGCGGGGCACACCTACATTTGTAAAGGCTGTGCCCTTGCCTCACACAATAGGGTTGTTAACCCCCCACTGATGTTTGGAGCCTGTACTGTAGGAGAGAGGGGGCACTACCAGAACCAGTTGTAACTGGCTGTAACCTCCTCTCCCTGCCATTGCAAACATTGTAAGGACTATGGGCGTTTTATGATATTCTTGTGGCAAGTACTTTGGTGTAATGACGTGTTTCCTGACTACTGCTTATGTTGCAGAATACTGAGTAACCTGTGTGTTATGTGTGACTACTGCTAGTGTGCAGAGTAACTAATGTGTAACGTTCTGACAACTACTAAGGTAGCAGGATAGTACTGATATGTGATGTTTGGTCTAGTAATTGCGTTGTGTACAATACAGTATATTTTCATATAAGTTGGTGTTGTGTTTCCTTTGTGGTGGGGATATTGCATCACGTGTGTTGTGTGTGTTGTGCAAACGCTTTACACATTGCCTCTGGGATAGGCTTGACTGCTCGTGCCAAGCTACCAAGGGGGTGAGCAGGGGCTATCTTGGACGTGTATCTCCCTTGCCCTCACTAGAGTGGGTAGGTTCTGCCTGGCTGAGGTGCATACCCTAGCCAACCAGAAACCAAATTTCTAACAATAAACAAGTAGCAAAATAAATCGAAATGTAAAATGGAGCTGGAGATAGGGTAATGGTGTTATAAAGAATAAAGTACCTCCTACTCCTTTATAATGTTATTACAGTTCAACTTCAAAACGCGTGCACTTCTTCCTTGTTCTGTATAGTCATAGAACTCCCTGGTGACTTTCAATATTCTTATATTGTGCAGCTGGAGATCTTTATCTTTTATATAGCCTGCTAATGCAAATTATGTATTAATGCTATGCAACGCTCACCCTCACAAGATAAACTATTTACCAACCTGAGCAGAAAGTATGGCTATATCCACCCCTGCCATGCCTCCTAGTCAGGTTGTCAAAAAGGGTCTGGGTGAGTGTTGTAGAGTGTTAATACTCATGCCTCACTGGGTCTTAATGAGATATTGCAAGTGGTAATTATTGCTGCAAAGTTAGAGGATTGTATATCCAAAAATAAAAGTATTCCTTTTTTCAGTTTTTGCTCCATATTCTCTTAGTTCTTAACGTTATCTTGCACACTGTCCATTTCTGTATCTTTGTGGCTGGGTCTTGCAACACTAGCTTTACTAATAGTGTGCTGATTTGGGAATTAACTTTTGTTGTACATTGTTCCAGATAGGTGACCTATTTCCATTCCCATGTGCCCTGAAAACCTGTTTTGGGTATGCTAGTTTATTTCCTTACACATTTTTTTTGGGGGGGGGGGTGATTGTGGGGGCATTTCCTGTCATTGTGGAGCTAGTGCAGCCATGTACCTCTTGATGCCCTATGTGTTGTGTGGCTTACATTCTTTTTATTTGGCTCATTGTTGTGGCACTGGGAGTCAGAGAAGCCTATTGGGTCATCCATGAAATTTAGCTATTGGATGTAGGCTTTTATTTCTCTACATTCATGGGTATGGCACAGTCGAAAGTGGTGACCAGCCTGGGTGTAATAGGACGTTTTCATTTAAAGAGAAACAGAAAGCAATATGGCATCCAGAATGCCGTCCTTTGCTGGGTTTTGACACAATAACTGTAGGAGGCTGGCCTGGCTTATAGTGGGTACCTTGTGGTACTTACACCCGTGGGCAGAAACCAGTCTGAGGGTTGGCAGCAGCGGTAGCTGCAGAGAAAGCCCCAGAGAGTTAGTTTGGCAGTACCCCCGGCTCTATGCTGGAGCCCCGGTGATGCATGGAATTGTTGCAACTGTGGGGGTCCGACTGCCACATAACAACCCTGGCGGGTAGACCCACCAGGAGACCGCTGTTCCTGCACGGAGCATTGTTCCTAATGGGCTGATGGCAGTCTGAATTGTACTCAGCCAAGGTGGCGCTGAATTCAGCTGGTTACAACTTACCTTACTGCCAGCCTTTTCATGGTGGTCACCCCGCTATAGAAAGGATGGCGGTAAGGGTGTGCTGGGGGACAAAAGGGGCAGTGCAGGGGGCCCTCTGCCCAGCACCCTTGGAATGCACACTGTATGCTTTGCAGAGCAGACATTGCGCATTCCGAGGGTGCTGTGTGCTACAGTATTGGTCTCAGCTCCCTTAAAGGATCCGAGGCTAATACTGTAGCACTGTTCCCACCGGTCAGCCAGACAGGAACACGTATTACAATGTTGCCGCCAGTCAGCCCGGCGGAACATTGTAATACGCTCGGGGAGACGCCACCATCATGGTGGTGTGGTCATCCTCGTGAGTTTGGCGGTCCTGCTGTGGGACCGGCAAAACATATTTTGGTCCTAAGTGTCTCAGAAAGTAAAGCAAAATATATTTAAAAAATGTGTTGGGCCATGCAAGGCTTTGTGGATTAAAAAGGTATTTCTTTTTACTCCTTCCTCACTTGGGAGCATGTGAGGGAAATGCAATCTAGCCGAAGTGTGACTACGTGACAGTGCAGCCATAAGCTGTGTGTGAATCAGCAGTATAATTCTTGGCTCCCTCCACAATCAAATAAATACACATGATAATACAGGTTGTGTAAAAATACCTACATGTGCAATGATTAGCCAGCATCAATAATGTGATACTGTGAGAAGAAATAACATGAATGAGAAGTTTTAAGGCAAACAGCAGTAATATTAGTAATTTTGTTAAATAAACGTTTGATAAACATTCATTTAAAAACGAGCCCAACAACTCTGCATACAAAACTCCTATAACCAGTTTTCAAACAATGTGGGCTAATGACTTATAAATTGATATGTAGCTTTTGTATAGGCGATATATGTACTCTATTATGCGTAAATAAACATATCGCTCAGTACATCTAATCTAATGTTCAGTTTCTGTCTCTAGTTCCCATAATAGAGAAAAATAGTGTATTTCTTAGTGCTGTCTTTCTTATGACTATATGGTGTTTCCTACTTTATAACTTGAATCTTTGAGCACCTCATTACAAGTGGTCTCTTAATTATGATGGGGCGGGCAACCGTAGTTACTGGCACCAACTAAATTATAAGATTCGCGGGAACACTGTGGCCCTCGTTATGACATTGGCGGTAAGTCCCGCCAACATACTGCGACTGTGGTGGTATACCGCTACCCATATTATGACCCACACATAGCAATCTGTCACTATACAGCCACACACACAAGTCTGCCAGCCCAAAGGTCAGTGATAAACTGGCGGTAACAAAACCTACACCGTTACGCCAACAGAACTACCCCCACAGCATTATGACCCACGAATCATTGCGGCAGACATTCAACCGTGGCAAACCATTGGCGGTACATACTGCTGTGCTCAAAATACACACACACATACAAAACAACACCACATTGGACAATTCAAACTACACACACCCGACACACATACATCACACCCACACACCCACACCACTATAAAACACACACCCACACTACCCACATCCCTTTACGACTAACTAAAATTGCCACTAAAGAGAGATACAGCAAGAGCATCCACACAACCAGAGCCACAGAACACCATCACCCATACACCGTCCACGCACCTCACAGCACACACCCTCACACATCACCCCAAACACCCTCACACACACCATTCACACTACACCCATGGCACCACAACGACACCCAGGGTCTCAGAGGAGGCGCTAAGGGTCATGATGGAGGAAATCATCCGGGTAGAGCCACAGCTATTCGGATCACAGGTGCAGCAGACATCCATCGCTAGGAAGATAGAGCTATGGCGGAGAATCGTGGACAGGGTCAACGCCGTGGGACAGCACCCCAGGGATGACATCAGGAAGAGGTGGGATGACCTATGGGGGAAGGTGCGTTCCGTGGTTGCAAGACACCAGATAGCTGTACAGAGGACTGGCGGTGGACCCCCACCTCCTCCCCCACAACTAACAACATGGGAGGAGCAAGTCTTGGCAATTCTGCATCCTCAGGGCCTGGCAGGAGTAGCAGGAGGACCGGACTCTGGTAAGTCAAATCTATGTTACTATCACCCACCTACCTGCATGCCATCTCATACCCCCACTCCCATCCTCACACTCACCCACATCACCCCACAACCTCAATTACACCCCACCATCACAACCCACCCATCCCAGTACCCAGCACTGCATGCAACAACAATGCATGGACACCACTCACAGCCCTGCATGGACACCCATCACCACAGCATGCACTAGAGAGAAACACCTAGCCCACAAAATAAACACTCAGACAAGGCAAAGTTGACAGGGCACTCACAACCTTAGAGGCCAACACACCCATGCACAAGATGTCACACGCAGAAACAATAACACTGCATTTACATCCCGACAGGTCCCACACGCAACGTCACCGGAAAGGAGGTGCCAGCAGCAACCAGTCCCCCAACAGAAGAGGGCTACAGTGATGACAGCAGCTCTGCTCACCAGGATCTGGATGACCAACCTGGCCCATCAGTTACCTCCGGACAGTCAGTTACACAGGCACAGTCCCAAACCACCACAGAGCTTCCACCCTCCAGAAACACCATCACAGCACCCACCCAACAGACTCATAACTCTGTCCCTAGGACACGTCAATCAGCAGTGTGTCCACCACTACAGGGACCCCAGGCCACCCCACAAACCCAGATGATCAGGGACCATCAGTGGCAGTGGGCACACGGTTTAGGGGACAGAGGCACAGGACAACAGGGAAACTGGGAGGACTGCTGTGTGACAGAGGGGAGGACAGGCCCATGGAACTGACTCTCCACGAGGCACTTACCAACATACCTCCATTCCCAAGAGACGATGGGCCAGATACTGGATAAGTTGCAGGAGGGACAATACCTGGGGATCAGGGAGGACCTGAGGGACATGCATACCACCCTGGTCACCATTGCAGGGGTGCTGGTAGACATGGCCAATACCATGAGGAAGGCAGTGGCACACCAACGGGCTCCTGACACTAGCCACACTGATGAACATCCCTCAATCTCCGCTGACGCTAGTGGACAGGAGGCCCGCCACAGGAACAACAGGCCACCAGCACCCCTCCCCCTGCAGAAGGAGAACCGCCATGCAGACAGTCCCTGTATTCCAGGTAGAAGCCTGAGAACATTGCCAAGACCCCCACCAGGAAATTGTCACCCTTGGGTCCCACTCAGTCACCCTGTCCACCTTGAACTGCCATGGTTCCCCTTCCTATGCCCCCTTGGACAATGCACCTGTGATACAAATAGAATGGACTCTATCCCGGACTCTCCTCCACCAACCCCCAGCCTATATCAATACCCCATCCACTTATTAGCACATAAATAAACATCTGTCTAAAAAATACAAGTATTGAGTCTGTCAAGTGATTGAACTATGTATTTGTTTCACAATCTGTAGACATTGCAATTAAACTGTACAGTAATGTATACAGAGGTATGACCTGTATTTTGCTACAGTCACAGATATATGTGAATAGACATGGCAAAGGGCACAGTAAGTGCCCATAGTAGTGGGAGCTTCAGCCTGCCAGTGAAAATATTCAACACAAAACTGCAATGGTACGTGAAGTTACAGTGTCTTACCTGTGTGTCATTGGAAGTACTGTTGAATGATTGCTGCTCTGTTGTCCACATCCTCATCCTCTGCCTCATCTTCGTCACTGTCCACAGGCTCCACCGCTGCCACACACCCATCTTCAGCCTCATCCTACTGCAGAAAAGGCACCTGGCGACGTAAGGCAAGGTTGTGCAACATGAAACATGCCACGATGATCTGGCACACCTTCTTGGGTGAGTAGCACAGGGAACCACCTGTTAGATGGAGGCACCGAAACCTGGCCTCAGGAGGCCAAAGGTTCGCTCTATAACTCATCTTGTTCGCCCATGTGCCTCATTGTAATGTTCCTCTGCCCTTGTTCTGGGATTCGTCACTGGGGTCAGCCATGAGAGGTTGGGGTAACCAGAGTCACCTGCAAATATCAAGGGATACCTGTTAGCCAGACACTAGCCCTTATGGCCAATCCCATGCCCATATACCAACATACACTGAGTGGGGACCATGGGCTCACCTATTAACCACACCCGGAGCCTCTGGAGTTGAGCCATCACATATGGGATGCTGCTATTCCTCAGGATAAAGGCATCATGCACAGACCCAGGATACTTTGCATTCATATGCGAGATGTACTGGTCTGCCAGGCACACCATCTGCACATTCATAGAGTGAAACCTCTTTCGATTTCTGAACACCTGTTCATTTCTCCGGGGGGGGGGGACAAAGGCAATATGTATACCATCAATTGCCCCAATAATGTTGGGGATATGTCCCATTGCATTGAAATCAGCTTTCACTGTTGCCAAATCCTCCACCTGGGGGAAACTGATGTAGCTGTGTATGTGTTTCATCACAACAATCTGGTCAGCATGTTTGAGAACTTTGTCTGTGACATTACTGCTGCCAAGCCCACTGTCACTTGGAAGGAGCCAGTTGCCAAGAAATGGAGCATAGATAGTACTTGCACAAGACGGGGTATCCCAGTGGGTTGACGGATAGCTGAGATCAGGTCTGGCTCCAATTGGGCACACAGCTCAGTGATTGTGGCCCTATCAAGTCTGTTGGTGAGTATAATGTGCCTGTCCTCCATTGTTGCCAAGTCCACTAGGGGCCTGTACACAGGGGGATGTCTCCATCTCCTATTCATCCTCAGCGGTTGTAATCTAGGGGGCAAAACGATGAGCATCTGGTCAGTTTTCAACATTTCCTAAATGTACAGTGCATTGCATGTTGTGACAGAAACAGTGTGTTGATGTTTAGCCCCAAAATGTGCCTATGTGTGCTGTGACGCAGTTAGGTGCCATTGCCTGCCCCCCCTGAACTGTCGGATGCCTGTCCTGTGTGGATGGACAGGTGCAAATGAGGTAATGCTGCTGACGTTGTGTGCCGTTGCGGGAGGCGGTCGAGTACCGCCGTGCAACTCCTCTTTGGTTAACATTGGGCCATATGGGTTACAGTAGCCAATGGTGATGTACACCGGCAGTGATGGAACGCACTGACGCGGACATGATTGCCATTTTCTATCTGTTCACTCACTTGCTACCTTACCTTCAACAGGAGAGGACCTACACTGCAAGTGCTGCTGTGACCTGTGTCTGGAACCGACCATGGCTCGAGTCACTGGGGAAAGGGCCCCTACCTTTACCGCTGCGGAGTTGGAGAGACTAGTGGATGGGGTCCTACCCCAGTACCAAGGCCCTCATTACAACCCTGGCAGTCGGTGTTAAAACGATGGTAATACCGCCAACAGGCCGGCTGTAAAAAAAATGGGATCACGACAACGGCGGAAACCGCCATCATAGACAGCCACTTTAACACTCCGACCGCCACGGCGGAAGCAACAAACACCGCGGCGGTCACTGCCAACAGACAGGCCCCTCCCCCAGCGCCTTGAGACCCTGCCAGGTGAGTAGCGCACTTAATAAATCACTGATTGATTGATTTATTGACAGGCGGAAGACAATGTACCTCCCACCCTATCACAAACTGCCAATACGCCAGCTTTTCCGGAGCAGCACCAACGCCATCAAAAGCACAGCGGAAACAGTGTTCTGAAGGGAAACCACTCACCTTTCGACACTCAATGAAGAACCAGGACAACATGGAGTGCGAACTACAGGTCCTGCTTATGCTGGTGTATCTGCTAATACACCAGGAACACCAAAGACGCCGGCGGCGATGACCACGGTGAGTACTGCACCTAGCACACAGGGGAGGGGGGAGGAAAAAGAGAGTGACACACACACACGCAACATGCAACACCCCACCCCCACCCTCACCCACAACACCATACACACAAACACATGCAGCAACAGTACATTTACACCCCGTAACCCCCTGAAAGAACGCAAGGACAAAAGGAATTGAGTGCAAATAGTGATATTTAGAAATATGCAGATAAAGTTAATGATTGAAAAAAATAGTATATACAAATATTTACAATATGTACAGAAGGCCGTACACTGTCCTTTTCATATGTTTATGGCCCACTGGCAAAAAAATTATGGGCAACACCCACACTTGACTACTGCCTCAAAACGGAGAGAACACTGCAGGGGCATCAGGTCGAAAACACATAGGCACCTCAGGGGGAAGAGGGGGCACCTCAGCCGGAAGATGGTACTATGCCACTACTCCTGAAGGGGGCAACATGCCCACAGCAATGTCCTGGGGAGTGCAAAACCACAGTCTCTCAAGGGGGTGGTTTGCCCACTGCTTGGTCCTGGGGAGTGCAAAGCCAGTCTCTCAAGTCTCTCAAGTGGGTGGGTTGCCCACTGCTTGGTCTTGGGGAGTGCAAAGCCACAGACTCTCAAGTGGGTGGTTTGCCCACTGCTTGGTCCTGGAGAGTTCAAACCCACAGTCTCTCAAGTGGGTGGATTGCCCACTGCTTGGTCCTGGGGAGTTCAAAGCCCAGTCTCTCAAGTGGGTGGTTTGCCCACTGCTTGGTCCTGGGGAGTGCAAATCCACAGTCTCTCAAGTGGATGCCTTCTTCCACTGGTTCTTGAAGGGGCCTTGTGTCCAGTGTGCTTCATCCTGCCAAGGAGGGGGTAAGTGGATGCCTTCTTCCACTGGTTCTGGAGGGGGCCTTGTGCCCAGTCTGCTTCATCTTGGCAAGGAAAGTAATAGTGGATGCATATCTCAACTGGTACTGGAAGGGGTCTTGTGCAAGTCTGCTTTATCCTTGCAAGGAAAGTGATAGTGGATGCATATCTCCACTGGTTCTGGAAGGGGCCTTGTGCCCAGTCTACTTCATCCAGCCAAGGAAAGTGATAATGGATGCATATCTCCACTGGTTCTGGAGGGGCCCTTGTGCCCAGTGTGCTTCATCCTTGCAAGGAAAGTGACAGTGGATGCATATCTCCACTGGTTCTGGAGGGCGCCTTGTGCCCTGTGTGCTTCATCCTGCCAAGAAAAGTGATAGTGGATGCATATCTCCAGTGGTTTTGGAAGGGGCCTTGTACTCAGTCTGTTTCATCCTTGCAACGAAAGTGATAGTGGATGCATATCTCCACTGGTTCTGAAGGGGGCCTTGTGCCCAGTGTGCTTCATCCTGCCAAGGCGGGGGTGAGTGGATGCCTTCTTCTACTGGTTCTGGAGGGGGCCTTGTGTCCAGTCTGCTTCATCCTTGGAAGGAAAGTGATAGTGGATTCATATCTCCACTGGTACTCGAGGCAGCCTTGCTTCATCCTGCCAAGGAGGGTGTGAGTGGATGCCTTCTTCCACTCGTTCTAGATGGGGCCTTGTGCACAGTCTGCTTCATCCTTGCAAGGAAAGTGATAGTGAATGCATATCTCCACTGGTTCTGGAGGGAGCCTTGTGCCCAGTCTGCTTCATCCTGTCAAGGAGGGGGTGAGTGGATGCCTTCTTCCACTGGTCCTGGTGGGGGCCTTGTGCCCAGTCTGCTTCATCCTGCCAAGGAAAGTGATAGTGGATGCATACCTCCACTGGATCTGGAGGGGGCCTTGTGCCCCGTGTGCTTCATCTGCCAAGAAAAGTGATAGTGGATGCATATTTCCACTGGTTCTGGAAGGGGCCTTGTGCCCAGTCTGCTTCATCCTTGCAAGGAAAGTGATAGTGGATGCACATCTCCACTGGTTCTGGAGGGGGCTTTGTGCCCAGTGTGCTTCATCCTGCCAAGGAGGGGGTGAGTGGATGCCTTCTTCCACTGGTCCTGGAGGGGGCTTGTGCCCAGTCTGCTTCATCCTGCCAAGGAAAGTGATAGTGGATGCATAGCTCCACTGGTTCTGGAGGGGGCCTTGTGCCCAGTCTGCTTCATCCTGCCAAGGAAAATGATAGTGGAAGCATATCTCCACTGGTTCTGGAGGGGACCTTGTGCTCAGTCTGCTTCATCCTTGCAAGGAAAGTGATAGTGGATGCATATCTCCACTGGTTCTGGAGGGACCCTTGTGCCCAGTGATGCTGCACCTAGGGTGTGGCAGTTCCCCTTCCCTCACCTGGGTGTCTGAGGCACAGGGAACAGGTATCATGATACTCCATGGAGGCAGAGCTAGACTCCATCCTGCGGCGACTAAGGCTGCAAACTGCTGGTAGTGCCGGTGCTGGTGCTTCAAGTGGTGGGGGGAGGGTCCAGGCCGCCTCCTGCATCCCCGGACGGCTGCCCATTGGGGATGCTGCTGATGACAGATGTAGTGGCATTGGCTGGGCATGTGGCGGTGCAGATGGCGGTGCAGGTGGCGGTGTTTGTGGCAGTGTCTGCGGCGGAGATGCTGCTGGTGCTGGCCGTGGTGAGGGTGACACCAGGTTGTCTCCTGCAGCCTCGGATGGCTGCCCACTGGGGATGATGCTGTTGACAGTTGTTGTGGCAGAGGCGGTACAGGTAGCGGTGCAGGGGGCAGTGCAAGTGGTGGGGCAGATGGCAGTGCAGGTGGCAGTGCCTGCGGCGGTGCTTTCCGCGGTACATGTTGCGGGGCAGTCGGTACTGATGGTGGGCACCAGTTCCTCACCTAGAGACTCGGAGTCCTGAAGTGCCTTGCCTTGGGTTTTCTTCCCCTTCTCCACCTTGGCAGACGCTGCTGGGACCTTGGCACTGGCAGATGCAGTTTTGGAGGAGGCCTTGCTGAGTGTGTTGTGCTTCTTGGCCGTGCTGCATGCTGGCACCTTCTTCACCTTGGCAGGTGGTGGAATGGGTTGGTCCTTTGCAGGGGTCGGTTGCACACTGGCAGCCCTGACGAGTCCCCCCTTTGATCCCCTAGGACTTGCAGGTACCACAGCGGATGGCGACTTGGTGTCTGAGGTGCTGGCCTGGGAACTTGACACCCTGGCCCGTGGGGAAGGGCGGGGGGAGGCGTAGGGAAGAGGTCAAAGTTTGCAAGGAAAAGCTTTTTAGACACACTGGGACGGGAAAATTGAGAGGGTTTGGGAGTGGAGGAAGAGGGAGTGGTTGTAGGAGGTGTACGTCTGCTGAGTTTGGGTGAAGGTGCATGGGCTGGATGCTGTTGTGAGATGGATGGCTGTTGGGTGGGTGGGTGCCTGCGTTTGTGTACTTTGGGAGGAGGGGTCACAGACACACTGGGAGACGACACAGGGGACGTGTCCCTGGTTGTGGGGGTGGTGACTGCTCGTGAGGGGTGTGTTGTGATGGGCGTGCTGGTGATGGAGGTAGTGGATGAGGATGTAGTGCATGCAGGTGTGAGTGGAGATGCAATTGGGAGGGGGTGGACGAGGAATAAGAGGGGGACACAGTGGAGGCAGTGGATGTTGGTGTGTCTGCATGGGGATGTTGCTTGTATGAGTGCCTGTGAGAAGAAGTGTGGTGCTTGTGTTTGCCTGAGCCACTTCTGTGTGTTGATTTCGGTGACTGCTGATCTGAAGGTGTGCTTGGGATAGGATGGGGTTGAGGGGATTGGGACTTGGTAGAGGAAGTTGGAGGGGGGAGGTTGGACACAGGGACAACGGCTGCCATCAGTGCTGTTGCCAGAGCCTGAAATGCTCTCTGTTGGGCCGCCACGCCAGAATGATTGCCCTCCAGGTATGCATTTGTTTGTTGCAAATGCCTCTCAACACCCTGGATGGCATTCAGAAGGGTTGACTGCCCAACAGTGAGGGATCTCAGGAGGTCAATAGCCTCCTCACTGAGGGCAGCAGGGCTGACTGGGGCAGGGCCTGAGGTGCCTGGGGCGAAGGAGATGCCCACCCTCCTGGGTGAGCGGGCACAGGAAACACACTGAGGGGCTGCTGGGAGGGCGGTGCTGGTAGGCGAGGTGGCAGCTGTACCTGTTGTTGGGGTGGGCACAGAGGTGTCCACCATTGCCAGGGAGCTTCCATTGGAGGAGGAGTCGATGTCTGTAGTGTCCCCTCCTGTCCCCGTAGTGGTACTCCCCTCACCCTCCATCCCACTGGTGCCTTCACCCTCGGTGGATTCGGCCTCCAGGCCCATGTGGGATGCAGCTCCCTCCATCGCCAGTGCCTCTGCTCCTCTGCCAGATGATGCTAATGCACACAAGGACAGGGTGACAAAGCAAAAAGTGGGGGGGAGAGACAGAGGATACACTTGATCAATGCCAGCAAAGACACTACTGTTGGCGTACTCAACACACAGGGAGCTGCCCTATGCACTAGGCCATGCCCTACCAGTCACTAAGGTAGTCACAAGCCCATGGGGTACAATGCCTAACACCAGCATCTGCACACCTGACACTCACAGGACCCTGCCCAGTAGTGTATGCCCACTAACACCATTGGGTTCGGAGTGCTTCAGAGCCTGCGCACAACGGACCTGCCCTGCCATGATCGCCCTGGCCCAGGGGCACCCACAGCCCACATCCTTTACCCAGCTAGCTCCTAAAGTGCACAAAGTCAGGATTCAGAATCTGTACTCACCACCTTGTGGCTGCTGTGATGCCCTCAAGCGCCCATCCAACCCCGGATAGGCCACCGCAAGGATGCGGAACATCAGGGGGGACATGGTGTGACGGGCACCCCTTCCACGTTGGGAGGCCAGCCCCAGCTGGGCCTCTGCCGTTTTCTTGGTCCAGCGGCGCAGGTCCTCCCATCTCTTGAGGCAGTGGGTGCTCCGCCTGTGATAGACCCCCAAGGTTCGCACCTCCTTGGCGATGGCACGCCAAATACCCTTTTTCTAGTGAGCGCTAACCTAGAGGGAAAAGACAGCAGAAAAGAAAATTACTCACCCTTCCGGACCGGCATACTCATTGCCCCCCAGTTCCCACCCATGCCCTGATGCACATACACTGACCACCTCTCATGCAGCACTCAGGCTAGGATGCCTCAGCACCCCCCAACATTTGGCTTACATCCACACCACTCCAAACATGCATTGCCCACACATCATGCTCACAGTGTACTCACCTGTTTGTCTGGAGGACCGTAGAGTAATGTGTACTGGGATAGGACCCCATCCACCAGTTTCTCCAACTCCTCCGCAGTAAAGGCAGGAGCCCTTTCCCCAGACACTGTAGCCATTGTCGCTTCCAGACTCAGGTCACAGCAGCACTTGCAGTGTAGGTCCTCTCCTGTTGACGGTCAGGTAGCAGGTGAGTGAATAGTTAGAAAATGGCAGTGACGTCCACAGCGGTGCGTACCGTTACCGGCGGTGTATATCGGCATTGGCTCCTTGAACCCATAGGGCCCAATGATAACCAATGCGAAGTTGCGTGGCGGTCTTCTACCGCCTACCGGGACGGAGCACAACGCCACCGCACTTACCTCATTTCCACTTGTCCCTCCTCACAGGTCAGGCAGCTGCCATTTCAGGGGGACACATGGTATGGCACCTAACAGCGTCACAGCAGACATTGGCCCATCAACTGCCTCTCGACTTCACATACTGCTTCTGTGACCTAAATTCAGCAACAGTTGTGCATTCTATGTGGAAATATGACCTTCTGCTCACCGTTCTCTTCCATCGGCTACAACCACTGAGGCAGATGATGAGATGGCGGCATCCTCCGGTGTACAGACCCCTGGTGAACCTGTCGACATTGGAGGGCAAACACATTATCATCACATACAGACTTGATTGTGTCACAATCCAAGAACTGTGTGCCCAATTGGAGCCAGACCTGATGTCAACTATCCGCCAGCCCACAGGAATACCCCCTCTAGTGCAGGTTCTGTCAGTGCTACATTTCTTGTCAAGTTGTTTCTTTTCAAACTACAGTGGCCATGGCATCAGGAATGTCTCAACCAATGTTCTCCAACGTGTTGTCCAGAGTGTTGTCTGCCCTGCTGAAACACATGTGCAGCTACATCGTGTTCCCCCAGGTGGATGAATTGGCCACAGTGAAAGCTGACTTTTGTGCCCTAGGACATATCCCTAACATCATTGGTGCCATTGATGGTACACATGTGGCTTTTGTTCCCCCCCCCCCGGAGAAATGAACTGGTTTACAGGAATAGAAAAAGCTATCACTTGATGAATGTGCAGATGGTGTGTTTGGTGGACCAGTACATCTCCCATGTGAATGCCAAATATCCTGGCTCTGTGCATGACGCCTATACCTTGAGGAATAGCAACATCCCTTATTTGATGGGTCAACTCGAGAGGCACCGGGTGTGGCTAATAGGTAAGCACAAGGTCCCCACAGAGTACAAGTAGGTGTCTGGGCATGGGGTTGTCCCTAAGGGTTAGTGTGTGTCTAACAGTTGTCCCTCGATATTTACAGGTGACTCTGGTTGCCCCAACCTCTCATGGGTACTGACCCCAGTGAGGAATGCCAGGACAAGGGCAGAGGAATGTTACAATGAGGCACATGGGCGTACAAGGAGGATTATTGAGAGAACATTCGGCCTCCTGAAGGCCAGGTTCCGGTGCCTCCATCTGACAGGTAGATCTCTACTACTCACCGAAGAAGGTGTGCCAGATCATCGTGGCATGCTGTATGTTGCACAACCTGGCCTTGAGACGTCAGGTGCCTTTTTTGCAGGAGGAAGAGCCTGGAGATGGTCTTGTGGCAGCGGTGGAGCCTGACGACAGAGAAGAAGAAGAGGCAGATGAAAAAGATGTGGACAACAGAACAAAAATTATACAGCAGTACTTCCAGTGGCACACAGATAAGAGACTGTAACTCAACTTTACTTTTCGGTAATCTTTTGGACATTGTACATGGCAGCCTCTTACCCTCTGTCTATGGACACAGACTGTACCCTTTGGATTCTCTATTTTCAGATCTGTGTGCCCCATTCTGGCTCCTGCTATATGTACTGCTGCCCACCAAAGGTCATCCTGTAGTATATTTAGTTGAACATATGTGTTGCAATGCTTTTATTATGTTGTACTAATACATTTTTCGATTCATTACACTGACTCCAGTATGGTATTTGTTTCAAGGGTGTTTATTTTTGTGCCAATAAGTATGGGGGTATGTGCAAGGGGCTGGGGTGATGGTGGAGGAATGTCCAGTTAGAGTCCAGTCTATTGGTATCACAGGGGCATTGTCCAGGGGACATAGGAAGTGGAGCAATGGCAGTTCAAGGTGGACAGGCTGACACAGTGGGACAGAAGGGTGACAATCAGGAGAGTCCTATTTTCTGGCGGGGGTCTTGGCAATGTTCTCTGTCTTCTGCCTGGATCGCAAGGACGGTTTGGGGGTGGTTCTCTTTCTGCAGGGGGTGGGGTGCTGGTGGCCTGTTGGTCCTGTAGCGGGGCCTCCTGTCCACTAGCGCCAGCGAAGGTGGAAGGCTGTTCCTCGGTTTGGCTAGTATCAGGCACCCTTTGTTGTGCCACTGCCTCCCTCATGGTCTTGCCCATGTCAGCCAGCACACCTACTATGGTGACCAGGATGGTGTATTTTTTGTTAGGTCCTCCCTGATCCCCAGGTACTGTCCCTCCTGCAACTGCTGGGTCTCCTGTAACTTGGCTAGTACCTGGCCCATGGTCTCCTGGGAATGGTGATATGCTCCCATGATGTTTGAGAGTGCCTCGTTTAGGGTCGGTTCCCTGGGCCTGTCCTCCCCTTGTCGCACAGCAGTGCTCCCAGCTTCCCTGTTGTCCTGTGCCTCTGTCCCCTGAACCGTGTGCCCACTGCCACTGCCCACAGGTCCCTGATCACTCTGTGTTTGTGGGGTTGCCTGGGGCCCCTGTAGTGGTGGACACACTGCTGATTGATGTGTCCTGGGAACAGTGGCATGGGCCCGCTGGGTGGGTGCTACGCTGGTGTTTCCTGAGGGGGAGTCTCCGTGGTGGGTTGGGACTGTGGCAGGGGAACTGATTATCCAGAGGTCCCTGATGGGCCATGTTGGTAATCACGATCCTGGCGTGAAGAGCTGCTGTCATCACTGTGGGCCTTCTCTGGGGGCGCTGGATGTAGCTGCCACCTCCTCTCCCGCGACGTCTGGTAGGGGTCCTGTTGGTATGCAAATGCATTGTCAATGTATCTGGGTGTGCCATCTTGTGCATGGCTGTGTTTCCCTCTATGATTGTGATTTCCCTGTCAGCTTGGCCTTGTGTGAGTGGTGATTTTGTGGGCTGCGTGAGTCTCTCTATTGGGCATGCTGGTATGATGGGTGCCCACGCAGGTCTGTGATGGGTGTCCATGCATTGGGGTGCATTCAGGGCTTGTTATTGGGATGGGTGGGTTGTGCTAGTGGGGTATATGTGAGTTGGTGGAGTGATGGGGGTGGGGTAGGAGTTTGTGGTGGCATGCAGGTAGGGTGGAAGGGATAAAGTAGTTATGATTTGACTTACCAGAGTCCAGTCCTCCTGCTACTCCTGCGAGGCCCTCAGGGTGCATCATCGCCAAGACTTCCTCCTCCCATGTTGTTAGTTGTAGGGGAGGAGGTGGGGGTCCACCGTCAGTCCTCTGTACAGAAGTCTGGTGTCTTGAAACCACGGAACGCACCTTCTCCCATAGGTAGTTCCACCTCTTCCTGATGTCATCCCTTGTTCATGGATGCTGTCCCACAGCGTTGACCCTGTCAATGATTCTCCGCCATAGCTCCATCTTCCTTGCAATAGATGTCTGCTGCACCTGTGATCCGAATAGCTGTAGCTCTACCCAGGTGATTTCCTCCACCATGACTCTTAGTTCCTCCTCAGAAAACCTGGGGTGTCTTTGCGGTGCCATCGATGTGGTGTGAGTGATATGTGTGAGGCTGTATGGGGTTATGTGTGGGGTGACGTGTTGTGGTGTGTGCTGTGAGGTGCGTGGATGGTGTATGGGTGACGTTGTTCTATGGCTCAGATTGAGTGGGTGCTCCTGGTTTGTCTCTCTCTCTCTGTTCGCAATCTTTTTTTTTGTTGAAAGGGTTGTGGATAATGTGGGTGTGTGTTTTATAGTGGTCTGAGTGTGTGGTTGTGGTGTGTGTATGTGTGTCAGGTGTGTGTAGTTTGAATTGTCCAATGTGGTGTAGTTTTGTAAGTGTGTGTGTATTTTGAGAGCAGCGGTGTGTACTGCCAATGGTTTACCGCGGTTGAAAAACCACCGCGTTGATTTGTGGATGATGATACTGTGGGCGTATTCCTGTTGGCGTAACAGTGTGGGTTTTGCTATTGCCAGTTTATCACTGACCTTTGGTCTGGCGGACTTGTGTGGGTGTCTGTATTGTGGTAGTATTCTATGTGTGGGTCATGATACCTGTGGCAGATTACCGCTGCGGTCACGGTATGTTGGCGGCCGTCAGCACGGGGATAGGTGGTGTTTACCGCCAGGGTTATAACGAGGGCCCAAATGTTGTATGGGCCTCCAAACCAACAGGTGAGTACACTGTGAGTACGATGCATGGGGCATGAATGCATGGAGTGCTGTATGTAAGGGCCTCGTGTAAGGGGGGGCTTTCAGGGGTCCTGGGCAGCATGCTGCATGTATGGTGGGAAATGTATGTGCATAAGGGGATGGGAGGAATGTGGTTAGCCATGAGTGTAACAGGCCGGACGGTATGACTGATACCTTTTTTATGTACATTCGTCTGCAGGTCAGCACCCATCAGAAAAGGGGTATATGGCATGCCATTGTAAGGACGTGTGGACCCTGGGAGTCTACGGCAGGCGGAGCACCCACTGTCACAAACGGTGGGAGGACCTGAGACTCTGGGCAAGGGAGACGGTAGAGGCCCAGCTGGGGATGGCATCCCAACGAGGAAGGGGTGCCCGTCGAACCCTGACCCCCCTGATACTCCACATACTGGCGGTGGCCTATCCGGAGCTGGATGGGCGCTTGTGGGCATCACAGCAGGCACAAGAGGGTGAGTACAGTTCCCAATATACTATTAGCGCATGGTGGGGTGGTCTCTGGGTGGGGGATGTGCGCCTGTTGGTGCCCTAGGCCAGGGCGGACATTGCAGGGTAGGTTCCATGTTGGGCAGGTGCTGATGAACTCCACCTCCAAACAAGCTAGTGGGCATCCACTACTGGGCAGGGCTCTGTGGGTCTCAGGTATGCTGCAACTGGTGTTAGGTATTACTGTCCATGGCTAGGTGACTAACATTGTGACTGGTAATGCATCATCTAGTGCGTAGGGCTGTCCCCTTTGTGTTGTGTATGCCAACTGTGGTGTTGTTGCTGGCATTGACCAAGTGTATCCTCTGTCTCTTCCCCCCCTTTTTGTTTTGTCACCCTGTTCTTCTGTGCATTAGCATCATCTGGTGTAGGAGCAGAGGCACCGGTGACGGAGGGAGCTGCATCCCACAGGACCCGGTACGGCGAATCCACCGACGGTGAGGGCACCAGTAGGACAGAGGGTGAGGGGAGCATCACGGTGGAGACAGGAGGGGACAGTTCTGACAGTGATACCTCCTCTGATGGAAGCTCCCTAGTGGTGGCAGACAGCCCTGTGGCCACCCCAACTACAGGTACAGCCACCACCCCCCATACCAGCACCGCCCTCTCAGAAGCCCCTCAGTGAGTTTCCCGTGCCTTCTCACCCAGGAGGGTGGGCATCTGCTTTGCCCCAGGCACCTCAGGCCCTGCCCTGTCAGCCCTGCTGCCCTCAGTGAGGAGGCTCTTGACCTCCTGCGATCCCTCACTGTTGGGCAGTCAACCCTTCTGAATGCCATCCAGGGTGTTGAGAGGCATTTGCAACATACAAATGCATTCCTGGAGGGCATTCACTCTGGCGTGGCGGCCCAACCAAGATCATTCCAGGCCCTGGCCTCCTCCCTGATGACAGCCATTGTGCCTGTCTCTAGCCTTCCCCCTCCAACTTCCATCTCCCAGTCCCATTCCCCTGAGCACCAACCTATCCCAAGCACACATTCAGACCAGCATGCACCCAAGACAACACACAGGAGTGGCTCAGGCAAACACAAGCACCACACATTATCAGACAGGCACTCACACAAACACCATCCAGATGCTGACATAACAACATCCACTGCCTCCACTGTGTCCCTCTCCTCCTCCTTGTCCATCTCCATCCCAGTAGCGTCCCCACTCACACCTGCATGCACTACATCCACACCCACTGCCTCCATCACCATCATGCCTATCACTACACACCCCTCACTGGCAGTCACCACCCCCACATCCATGCACACGTCCCCTGTGTCCTCTCCCACTGTGTCTGTGCCCCCTCCTCCCCATGTACACAAAGGCAAGCACTCAAACACCCAACAGTCATCCACCTCACAACAGCATCCAGCCCATGCACCTGCACCCAAACACAGCAGACTGACACCTCCTACAACCACTTCCTCTTCCTCCACTCCCAAACCTTCACCCTCTTCCCGCCCCAATGTCCCTAAGAAGCTTTTCCTCTCCACTCTTGACCTCTTCCCTACCCATCACCCCCCTTCCTTCACGTCGGGCCAGGGTGGGCAGAACCCAGGCCAGCACCTCAGCCACCCAGTCCATGACCACTGTAGTTTCGGCAGCTACTGCAGGTGTGAGAGGTTCCAAGGAGACACCCATCAGCACTGGCAGTGTGCCTGCAGCTGCTGCCAAGGGGAAGGGCAAGGATGTACCACCAGCTGCCAAGGGCAAGGAGGCACCACCACACAGCAAGAGAAATGGCAAGGAGGCACCACCACACGGCAAGGGAAAGGAGGCACCACCACATGGCAAGGAGGCACCACCACATGGCAAGGGCAAAGGGCCTGCAGGCAGGAGGGACAGGAGGCCTGGTGCTGTGACAGAATCTGAGCCCCCAACACCAACCATGGAGCTTCAGCCGTCTGAGGCTGCAGGGGAAGGGCTGGAGCCTTCCCCCACCACTGGCAGCACCACCACCTGCACCTCCATCAGCACCGCAACATGCACCGCCACCAGCACCACTGGCAGCAGCAGCAGCCCTAGTGGGCAGCCGTCCGAGACTGCAGAGGAATGGCTGGAACCTCACCCCACCACTGGCAGCACCGCCACCTGCACCACCATCAGCACCGCCACATGCACCGCCACCAGCACCTCTGCCAGGTTGCAGCAGCCCCAGTGGGCAGGCGTTCAAGGCTGCAGGGGAAGGGCTGGAGCCTCCCCTACCTCTTGCAGCACCGACACCAGCACCGGCACTGCCACCACTGTGCAGCTGTCGCCCCTGGCAGATGGTCTGTAGTCCTGCCTCCATGGAGAGTAATGCATCCTGCCCACTGTATATCTTGTAGGTCTGACACCAAGGAGAGAGACTGTGACCTTGCACTCCCAAAGATCTGCATCACAGGACGCAAGGACCCCTCCAAAACCAGTGGAAGAAGCAATCCACTTACCCCCTCCTTGCCAGGATGAAGCGCACTGGGCACAAGGCCCCCTCCAGAACCAGTGGAAGAAGCCATCCACTCACCGCATCCTTGCCAGGATGAAGCACACTGGGCACAAGGCCCCCTCTAGAACCAGTGGAAGAAGCCATCCACTCACCGCATCCTTGCCAGGATAAAGCACACCAGGCACAATGCCCCCTCCAGAACCAGTGGAAGAAGCCATTCACTCAACGTATCCTTTCCAGGATGAAGCACACTGGGCACAAGACCCCCTCCCAAACCAGTGGGCAAACCACCCACTTGTGAGACTGTGGCTTTGCACTCCCTAGGACCAAGCAGTGGGCAACCCACCCACTAGAGAGACTGTGGCTTTGCACTCCCCAGGACCAAGCAGTGGGCAACCCACCCACTAGAGAAACTGTGGCTTTGCACTCCCGAGGACATCGCACAGGGCATGTAGCACCATGGAGGACCAGTGGCATTGTACCATCTTCCGGCTGAGGTGCCCACATTCCCCGCCCCCCTGAGGTGCCTGTATATTTTTGACCTGATGCCCCAGCAGTGTTCTCTCCGTGTTGATGCAGGAGTAAGATAGGGCCTTGGCCTATGTGATCTGGCCCTGTGGCCCACGGACATTATGGCCTAGGCAGTGTCCCTCCATTTGTATATCTCTAAATACTGTTTTGAATTTTGAGGATTTTTTTCTGGATTTTTATCATATTACACTCACTTTAATCACTTCCTTTTGTCCTTGCATTATTCCTGAGGGGTACAGGGTGGATGTGTAATGTTGTTGCATCTGTTTGGTTGTATGGTGTTGGGGTGGGGGTGTTGAATGTTGCATCTGTGTGTCACTCTCTTCCCCCCTTCCCTGTGTGCTAGGCGGCAGTACTCACTGTGGTCGTCGTCGCCGGCGTTGGTATTCCTGGTGTAGGAGGAGGTAGACCAGCATGGGGAAGATCTGCAGTTCAGGCTCCATGGCGTCGTGGTTGTTCCCTGAGTCTCCAGAGGTGAGTCCTTTAACTTCTGAGATATGTTTCTGCTGTGCTTTTGTTGTCATTGGCACCAGCCCGGAAAAGGTGGCGGATTGGTGTCTCATAATACAGTGGGCGGAAGCTTGTCTTCTGTCTGGCTGTTGGCGGTTACCGCCACGGTGCTTGTTGCTACTGCCGGGGCGGTCGGTGTGTTAAAGTGGCTGTCTGTGCTGGCGGTTTCCGCCGACGTCATAATCTTCTTGAAAATGGACTGGATGTTCTCTACCCCAAGAGTTACAGGCACCGAAATACGGGGCCATTATCTGCTTCGCTCAAGAAGACAGCCTTTATGTAGCCAGTGTTGTTTGACATTGAATTAAACTGTAGATATACATAGATCTTCAATTTACTCGATAAACAGAACTTGGAACCTGTTTTGTTCCGAGTTTGCTTTCGAATATTTCCTTCTTTCTTTAAAAATTACTTCACTGCACAGAAGTGAAATTGCATTTAATATGTGAATGTTGGTATACAAACAAAATACGCATTTTTCTCTCACTTACGTTTTCAGCATTATCGAGCAGTAACCTGGCTCTTTGTACAACTGTTGTTGACCGTAAAATAAACTTCAGCTCTGGAGGAAAACCTTAGTTCAAAGTTAAACCCTTTCGTATAGGATGAAGCAGTCTACAGGCAGAGGCAACTGCACCACTGCACTGCATCACTGGGGCCTGGGGCGCGCAGAAAGAATGCCAATTGAACATTTCAAGAATATATTATTCAATAAATTATTCAGCAATTAGTACATTTATTACGCTAATACAGCTAACCTTGTGTTTAGTATGATTTAAGGTTTTCAAAACTATGTAGTAGCACCTTAAATAACTGCAATGTTTCACTCTATTTTTAAAAACCACAGTTATTGCGCTACGTAAGTAAGACACGTTATGCATCTTGAAATAAATAATTTACTCCCGAAACAAAGATGTAGTTTCATGAGTGCTAGAACAGAAAGTTGTCTCCTGCTAAGTTCCAGTCCAGAAGGCCTTTCTGGCCATCCAATTCTTTGGGAGTATGCTGTGCTCACTGCTAGGGTTTGCCTCCTAAGAGTTCACCTTACAGGCTGCATGTAAACTGTTCGTGGCTGATATCACAATGGTCAGGTTAATCATTTCGTAGGATTCACTGAACATATAACTAGTATCTTTTGGTTGGCAATTGAAGACTTCCATTGTAGCAGCATTTTGTCTGTTAATCTGTTTACCGTTAGACTTGACATGGAGTATGTGGATAGGCAAAGACCAGTTACTAGCTGCTATGATGCGTTGCTTTTGCATTTCAAACTGTGCCCTCCTAATACGCCTGTGTTTTGTCTGACACAGAAGCAATTTCTGTGATGAGCTCCAAAACTCCCATGAAGTTCGAGAAACTCTCTATTTCTCATGTTTCTCTGGTTACCTTTATAATTTACAAACTTTTGTTACCTTAGTACGGGCATACTTTCTTACCCTTATAATTGTGATGGCCCTGATTGTTTTTAGATAAAATTAATTCTGACAAAGCTCATTGAGCCTTTTTTCATTTTATGCTGACTGTAAATTAAGAGGGACATTGCTGAATGTGCCGTCTTTCAAAAGTAAACCTGTTAGAATCAGCATAGTCAATATTGTTGCGTTTTATAGTTTCAAATTGCTGTTCTGATTTGTCTGGTTTCTGATAGCCATATTGTGTATTGCCTACAGCTCACATCCTCACCTTTTTGTCTGTCTTAACTCGAAGCCTATGGTCTGTTAGACTGACACCCACCAAGGGATGACATAAACTTAGGGAAGAAACCATTTAACATTTGGCTTACTTAATTTACTCTTAAGCCTTAGACAATATAAGACAATCATTCATATTTGCTCTGATATTGATTTTCACAATTGGGACATACCATAACACATTTGTCAAGAAAATGTTCCCCTCAAATGGCATATTGGTGTTGAATAACAGATGCTTATTTTTTGCACACCCTAATGGTATTCATTTTATCAACATCAGAAGGATACAAAGCTGAATTGAACTACTATGATCTGAACCTGTAGTCAAATGCAGATTTGTGCAACTGACATATTAGCCCAAATTGTTCTTCATAAACACTTTTATGACTGCTTATAAAATGAAGGAATCTACATAGCACAACATATTTAGATTTCTGGTGCGCTCCAGTCCCTCTTCTTGTAACTGTAAAAGAGCAGGGTTATCCTTCTAGAGGCAATCTACCAATTAATAGTAATTTGGGGTACTGGTATCTTGTCCGGGTATATTTACATTTGTGTAATGTCTGTGTCCACGATGTTGCATCAGTATATGAACATAATTTAGCTTTATGAAGCCTTTATAACTATACTATGTACTTGATGGCATGGTGGAAGAATTGGTTGCTTTGGTGCTGTTAGGTTCAATATTGGTGTTGATGTGTGACATTGGGTTTGCACATACTTTATCTGCGTGCCACGTGTCAGTGACTCAACCACATTTGTTGGGTGCACATTTTTAATGTGTGGGTTTAATGATGTTTAGAGAGATTGGGTTTAGGCAACTGGCCCTGCATAATCATTTAACTTTGAAATTCAATGGGAAATTATTGCTTGCCGAGGCTGACCCTCATGGACTAATGATTTTTCATTAGTCCATAAATGATGGTGGCATGGTTGATGTGTGTAAACATTGTTATTCTACTTAATGTTACATGGTGTGCCTTTCATGTCCAAGTGAGTGTTGGATTGATTAACGACTATGATGTGCTATCTTTTGCTCTGGGGTGTGTAATCCCGATCCCTACATGAACTGTTTTCTCTATGGGATGAAGGTCTGAAGCTTGTCTTTTTCTTCCTAGGAAGGTACTAGGGCTGATTATTTGTGTTTTTATCCTTTTGCAAGAGCGAAAGGAAATTCCAGAACTCTTTGATCTTGTCTCTTTACATCCTGACAGGATGAACTATTTATATGTCTTTGTGATATATCACTCACTACATTTTGTTTTTCCTGCGGAGACTGGCTCTAAATGCCCCTCAACCATAAAATGTACTGCTAGCACTGGGGTGCATTCTACTAGAACTCCTTTAAAACATTGGCAGGATATTTAATTGTCACTTCAAGACATTTCATGCATTTAGGTGGTGTTGTTTTGCAATTTCTACTCACAGGCATGTTATTGAGACATTGCCAATGAATATTCTTCTCTTCAGGCAAGTGAACACTGGGGTGTGTAGAATTTGATGACTTGTGATTTCTGGTCTGTTGGCTAAGTTTCAGGCAACATGGGGTCTCTATTATTCCAACTAGTAATTGTTATTATTATTTTTGAAAATGACACAATGTATCAAATATTGCCCTGTTAGGGGATGTTTTCCCATGCTTTTCTCCCAGACACCGAAGCTATGCATACATGTTATTTTATTTATAGTGTTTGTATAGGGCATGAATTACATCAAGTGTTGCTTTAAATATCTTTGGGCGGGAGGGTGTAGTGCATAACAATACGGTTGATGAAATTACAACAACGCAAGCAATGAGACGGTGAAAGGAATGTTCTATGGGTAGTATTTTGTGCATATATGGCTCTCCCAGTAAACTATTTGTTTCTTCATGGGAGGAGCGAATGACATTTGTTAAAAGACGACCTAAGATTTCTATATGGAGATGCTTTTATATATTAAATGTTTTGCACTAATACTACATTGACGAATAGGCACGCTAATGTTATTTGTACAGAGAAATCATGTTCACTTATGTTTAGTTTGACTATAACTAATGTAGGCCTGAATTTTAAAATGGTTACTGTTGTTTGTCATCTTGCTTTGTAGGTGAGCTGGTGTTCTTTTTCCTTCTTCCCCATGTATAATCATGCTTTCTTTTCTTTGTGGTTATAATGTTTTAATGAACAGCGGGTTCAAGAAAACACCTACAGTGTGCACCATAGTCCATGTATCTCATCCTGTTACAGATAGTGTAAGCTTGAAGGATGCAGAAAAAAGCTTGTATTGTGAGAAACCTTGAGACCACGAGTATGTAATTGTATCATCTTGCTTTAACCTGATATAATCCTCTTATGACAGGTGAGTGTAAGTGTTGAAAATGTTAGAATTTGTGCCTTTTGTTCAGTTCAGAGCAGAATGTAGTAAAGTGGGATGCTTACAACACTCTGGGAGAGGACTGAATTTCCTTTGCCCTTCCCTTTTGATGCGACCCTATAATAGTTTGTCTTCTTATTTATAAAATTGTGATTTAATTTAAATTGCATATTAATCAAAGCCAGCACGTTTTCAATATTCAATTCTGCTTGCCTGATTGTTGTTTTATGTAAACCATTAACTTTAACAAACCTTCATGGTTTTAAAACAAAAATACTATGGGGGTCATTTTGACCCCGGCGGTCGGCATTAATGTAGCGGTAGTGGCCATTGTGCCGCCTGCCGGATTATGACCCTGCCTACCGCCATGGTTTTCGTGGCATTCATAACGCATAAAGGATGCCATTGAGCAGAGTGGAGTCCAGAAAGACCTATATGTTCCATATGGTGAAACATTTTTCCTCACAGCCTTAAATCGCCTACCATTACCAGTCCCATACTTCAAATCTGTTGCTGATCTCACTCATCCACCATTACAGGTAGCATGCTTCATTGGTGAGTTTCAAGCCAGCCGAATAAAGGCTGCCCTGTGAGGCCCCATGGTGACTCAAGTTTCAGCCTTACACAGTGCACCGAACAGTATCAATCATGTCCCCGGGGTGTGCCAGTGCAGCACAAATCCCTGTAGTCAGTGGGCATGAGTCAGCATTATCCACCTCTTCTACAATGTGGGGCAGGTTTAAAGTGGGCTGGATCCAGTGGCACACATTTTGGGCCTGAGCACAATAATAGTACAATTCAGTGTTTGGGATGACTCATTCATCCCTGCTCAAAGGGCTAGGTCACTACCTCCCAGGACTGTCTTGGCTGTCTACCAGCCCATGCAAGTCCAGTCCAAAGGGATCTGATGTAGTCAAAGAAGGCCCCTGTGTGTGGGATGGAAATGTTGACAAGTAAATAAAGAAGTCTGGGCAACACAACCATCTTAACAATGGCTATTCTCCCTGCAAGGGACAGCAGCAGGCCCTGCCCATTCAGGAATCTTCTCCTCAAGCCACCCCACAGCCTTTCAATAGTTTTTCTGATAGAGTCGGGTTATATCTCTGCTTATCCAGGTCCCCGGGTATCTGAATGCTGCTTGAGCCCATCCCAGGGGGAATTCCATGGAGAAACTCGTCCTGGACAGAGGAAAGATTATTGACTTGGATGAATTGATGACGATTCCATTCAGTGCACCAAATTGGTTGAATTCACCTAGCAATGGCGCAAGATTGTGTGCAGGATCTTTTATGTAGATGGTGTATGCAGTCCCTGTGCATTTTTTCATGCGTAGCTAGGTCCAACGCATGGACTTATGTCAATCTTCTTCAACAAATCCCACACTTTCTGAGTAATCACATGCCTCTGTGACGTGCGTGACCCTGAAACCCTGGCCTTTTTTTGGTTTTCAGGGCCTGTTTCATCATGAAACCCTCATTTTCATAGTGCTGTTTACATTTAGTGCTGTTTACATTTCGGCAGTAACACAATATGAACACAAAGCTGCCATAGCAGATTGGAACCCGGAGCTGCAAGATCGGTATGTATTCAGGGGTGACTCCTCCACTAACGTGGAGGAGTGTCACCCTCCTGGATTTACCACAAAGGAAAAAATAAAATGATAATAACATAGACTACAATATTATCATTTTATTTTTCCTTGTGGGGGGCTGGGCTGGGCTGGTGGGAGTTGGCCAGAGGAGGGTTATGTGCACACAAAGTGTGTATGTCTGTTTGGCCGGTTGTGTTGGGCCAGCCAAAAAGACATGCTCACTTTGCATGCTCTCTACCCGGCTGTATAGCACAGCTGGTAAGAGAACATGCCCAGGCTCCCATTCCCAGTCTAAGCGGTGAAGCAAGCCGCTCAGACCAATCATGATGCTGCTTTCAACAGCATTGGGATTGACTGGGAGCCTTTGCAGCCGGGAAGAGGACAGAGAGGAGAAGAACGCTTCTCCCCTCAAAGGCAAGTAGGTTTTTAAATTTTATTTTTTATTATTTTTAAAAACGTCCCTCGTCCTGCCCCCGCCACCCCTGTTCAGTGGGAGCCACCACTGTATTTATTTACCCATTTTCTGGACAATGAATGTTCGCTGCTCCTGCAGAGTGATTATTAAATAATATGATTTGCGTTGACTAATGCTAGGGGACTGCTAGGTGGTACAAATGGACTTACTGTGAAAATCCACACTTTACTTTCCATTTTTCTTACAAGCAGGATATTCCAATGATGAATTTTGATGCGAAGGAGGGTGCATGTGCGTTTGTGCCGATTAAGATAAACATGAAAAAGAGCAGACATTTCCCCTATTACTTCAGCAGTGCCATTTAGCAACAATGTCTGCTTATATTTCATTTCTATGACCAAGTCCAAGTTGTACATGCAGCTGAAGTTTTGGGTGCTGCTGAGTGCTGCTGTTCTCACCAAATTTTCCACAATTGGTTTTGGGAAAAATAAATTTGAGGCATTTCTTCATAAAGATGTTCATATTAAAACATCTGTCAAAGCAAGAAACGGTAAACAAATATGGTGCTGGTAAAGCATCAGGGGGTTTGTCAGGTTCTGGGTTACAATGTGGTGTAATATGATCAATTGAATAGGAGTCTGATCTTTTCATTGTCTCTCCCCTTCTCACTACATTTTCTCCCCTTGGCTTCTTAGCTTTCCTTTCTCCCTCATCCACTCCCACATTTCTCCCCTGTCTCCCTCATCTCTATTTCTTTCATTATTCCCCTTTTCTCTGCCTATGCTTTTTATTCTGTAGTTTCTGGTTGGCTAGCGTATGCACCTATGCCCAGCAGAACCCACCACTCAAATCAGGGCAAGTGAATTACACACCAAAGATAAGGCGTGCTAATCCCCTGGTAGCTTGGTGCAGAGCAGTCAGACTTATCTCAGAGGTGATGTGTAAAGTGCAAAACACTCCCAACAGTGACACAATAAATGCAACACAAAAGAGACTCAACACTGGTATATATAAAAAGATACTTCTTGTATTGTAGATACTTACATAAACATCATTGACCGAAAATGTCCTACTGAATAAACATTGTGCACATTCTGCAATTACTGAAATATTACTCATTATCCCAACACCGAGAAGGTCAAAAACAATAGGCACTAGCATGTCAGGGCAGGAAGTGTAGTAGTTGGTTGGGGAGGACACCTAATCCCACAGCTGCCATCATAAATACAGACATGATCATAGTTGTTGCAGTAAGAACACATATACATTAGGTATTGCAGGAGTATCGTGCAAATCGTCTTATGTATAACAACAGTAACCACTTATGGTAGGAAGTAACATGGAGCCCTGGAGCACTTATGCTCCTATTAGATGCTAAACGGTAAAGAAAAATGAAATGAGGCCGCCAACATGAATTATAAATAAAATATATGTGAGGCACATACAGGGATCACAATTGTGATGATGGGCACTGCACTGCAGAAACGATCACATTAGTAGCCACTTAGGATATGTAACGGACTATACCTTGAAGGCCACGCTATGAAGAAAAACATGTATACCATCATGGCAATAGTTTAGCACGCCGCACTTGTGCATCTATTAAACATTATGCAGTAAATTAGGTCGACATCGTTATCTGCAGTAATGCCTGCGCACCCACTACATGTAGTATGGTAAACTTCCAGAACTGTGGTTGAGGCACGTCCTTAAATGGAGGCGGAGCTTCCATCGCGGGCTTACCCGTAATGCCACCAAAAATCAATGGTATCCCCCAAAGCTCACCCCAATAGGGGCACACACACCAGCAGGTTCCACAGGTAGACCTCACTGGGTCTCCCACACAAGGAGTAGTCAAAGACAGCTGCTCATAAGCATGCTATGCAACTGCCAGTCACCCACTGTAGCCTGTCTTGGTCCGGGTGCAGGGAGAAGATGGCACGGTCCCAACACTCCCTGAGATGGATGCTGCCACTGACAGGTGATCTGCACTGTGGCCAACGATAAGCAGGGTAGCTGTGAGTGACCTAGCCCTACAAGTCTGGGACCCTCGCTGCCCGGCGAACATGCAGCATTGTTGCAGTTGCAGTATCCTTCGGCAGCGTTCCAGCACAGACCTGTGTCTGGGGGGAACTCAGCGTCCACACCCTCTGAGACCCAGAGGAAAGCACACAGTACTCACTACGAGCTAGTGAAGACAATGAAGGGAAAACGTCTAAGCACTTGCACTGCTCTAGGTGTAAAAATGTTGAAAATCTGTAAAGCGCTCACCATGAGCTATCATTGCACCAAAATAGTAACAAGATGAAGTTCTCACCATACACTATAATAACAAGGCCAGGGGCAGCAACCATCGCTCCTCACAACTGGGCCCCTGGGAGGACACTTGGTGGGAACAAAAGGCAGGCAGCAATAGGCAAAAATACCAGCACAACCAGACCTGCAGCCTTAAGGGAGATCTCTCCTCATAGCGCCACAGTGTCCTTGCAGAAAAGTCAGGGAGCGCCACCCAGCAGGCAGCAGGACAAAAACAGAAGAGTAGTCGAGATGAGTCCTTTGTGTAGCGCAGCAGTCCTTCTGACTGAGGTGCAGTCCCAGTTCCAAAAAGTGCTCTAAAAGTATGGAGTCAGAACCCCTGTACTTATACTAAAAACTGTCTTTGTTTAAGGGGTGACTTCAAAAGGAATCCGTTAAAGTGTAACACAACACCTTTCAAACAAGCCCTGGCTCCAGACATCAATAAGAGGTAAATCAGCCCTTTGTATGAGGGCAGGACACAGCCTATCGACATGTGAAGTGTGAACGACCCTCCCTCTCCCCAGCTCAGGATGACTATCAGTATGCAGATGGATGCAGATGCCTCTTCTGTCACACCCAGCCCCTCCGGTGTTGTGGCTGTGGAAAGTATGCACAAAGTGCAACTGTCACTCTGTCCTAAACAAGGATTAGAGTCATGCTGCAAAACAGTTGAGTCATAAGCACAGAGAAATGCCTACTTTCTAAAAGAGCATTTCAAAAATGGTAATGTAAAATCCAACTGCACCAGTTAGCAGGATTTGTCACTACCATTCCAAACATAACAAACATGCCCACAATACTCCTTCCAGTCCAGAAATTACCACTTTAAAATATATGAGGAGTTTCCCAATGCTAACTCATGAGAGGAGCAGCCCTCACAGTAGTGAATAATGAAAAAGGCTGTTTCCAGGACATGCAAAACTTAAAAGTATAAGTCATATATTTTACCTACACAGCACCCAGACCATTGGACTATATAGGGTCTACCTTTGGGGGTAACTAAGGTGAAGTAAAAAGGGATTTGAGGCCTTGGCAAGTAGTTTGAATAGCCAAGTCAATGAAGCAGTAAACTGTGCTCACAAGTACTGCAGTGGCAGGCCTGAGACAAGTTTAAAAGGCTACTTCTGTGGGTGGCGCAATCAGCCCTGCAGGCCCACTAGTAGCATTTAATTTACAGGCCCTTGTTATATGGTATACCACTTTACAAGGGACTTACAGATAAATTAAATATGCCAAACAGGTATAAGTCAATCATGCCAAGTTTTAGAGGGGAGAGCACACAGGGGTGGCTCCTCAGCTAAGGCGAGGAGCGTCGCCCCACTGGATTGTGGGGAAAGGAAAAATAAAATGATAATAACACTACATTATTATAATTTTATTTTTCCTGGGAGAAGGAGTGGGGCGGGGCTTGAGGTAGGGCGCTGGAGGAAGACTGGATGAGGGGTTTTGCACCACAAAGTCCACATGTCTATTTGGCCGGCCGTGTTGGGCCGGCCACACAGGCATGCGCACTTTGCATGTTCTGTACCCGGCTATATTGCACAGCTGAGTGGAGAACATGACCAGGCTCCCACTCCCAGTCTGAGCGGCGAAGCAGGCCACTCAGATCAATCACGGTGCTACTGTTGCTGGTGACAGCAGGATTGTGATTGGCTGGGAGCCTGGGAACAGGAAGAGGATGAGGACGGAGGAGAGACGAACGCATGTCCCCCACAGGTAAGCTTTTTTTCCCTTTCTCCCAACTCCATCCCACCCTCGTTGAGTGTCATCCACCACTGAGAGGACACACCCTTTAGCACTGATTAGCAGTGGTAAACTGCTCAGAGTCATAATGCCAACAAACATTGGGTCAGAAACCTAGGAGGAGGAAAGCTGAATTTTGGGGCTAGCCCTGCTTAAGGGGCCATTTACAACAGATACCTTTGTAATTTGCTTTGTATGTTGTCTCTCCTCTTCTTCACCGGTGCCTCTGATCTTTCCTTCTCCCCTGATGTATTGTCACTTTCTACCTTGTTTTACCTAGACAACCATCTTATTAGTGGGACACCATGACCTCTCTCCTTTACCCTTGTACCATTATTTTCACTGTATCTCATTTCTTCAACTTCTCGCTTCCCCATCTCTTCCTTGCCTCTAATTCTCCACCCTCCATTTTCTGCCACTTCTCTTCACTATCAGTTTCAGTTTTCTTACTCGTCTCAACCCTCTTCATTATCAACATGTCACATTCTGCACTCACTTCTAAATATTACCCCTACTATCTGTTTTCTGTGTTTCGTCTCTTTGTCTTTCTCCAGTTCCCCATTCTATGTTTTCCTTATGTTATTGTTTAGATTTTCTTTACTGTGGCTCCCTTATATGAATGTCTCATACTTAGCATTTTCCCTGTCTCTACTCTAAACTTTCTTCCCTCTCTTCAAGTTTCATCCCCCTATTACTCTGCCCTCTGTTTCATGTCTCACTGCTTGATGACCACAGAAGGGCAAAATTAGAAATTGGAATGTTACAGTGAGAAACATTAGAAAGTGAACTGTTCTGCTCTTTATTTGAAAATGTTTCCTTGATCCCCCTGCATGGATGGGGAGGAAGGGTAAGGTGAGCGTGAACACTCACTATACTAATGTTTACTCTGCAATTTGAGGTACATTTTGTGCCCCACTACTTTAAAATTTCAACAGCTGCTACTGGTGTCAAGAAACTTTGCTTTAGCTTATAGCTGCAGCTTCAAGGTATGAAGCAAGGCAAAGAGTGAGGAGGTTATAAGCAGTAGAGCACCATGGGACAAAGCCCAAGTGTTCCAGTCACAAAAGTCTGGGAGAAAGGGAAGAATCTTGGCAACATGCATTTTGGACAGTCTGTTTTTATCCACATGTATCATGGATAGGGGCCTAATTTCTCAGCATACTCCTTATAAAACTGGACCCTCAAACCATTCACTTGAACAACCTTGTCACCTGGGATACTTTGGATGGCTCGGAGTATGTCATCATTAGTAAATGGAACATCAAGGTTGTGTTTAGGTATGTCGTCAAGCCAAAGCAACTGGATGGAATAAAAGTAGTCAGTGAGTCTGTCAGGGAGGGGCCACCTCCCCAGTGGAGGTTTAGAGTATAGCTGTAAAGATGTGCTTGGAAGGAAATAATTGTATGAGCATTCTTGATGATGTCATTAAGAAGGTTGGGAGGATGGAATGCTGGGGGAACAAAGCTCAGAATGAAGCTGGAAGCTGGGAGTTATTACCGTTGTTCAAGAAGATGTCTCAAGAATAAAGAATTCTGCAATTTATACTAAATTGCACAGTTACTACAAAAGTTGGCGACGAGGGACTCTGTGCAGGGGGCAGAGAAGATATTAATAACTCCAAACCCCTGGGTGGACTAACCGGAACATATAAGAAGAAAAGGAAGAAGAAATAAAAGAAGAAAAGGAAAGATACATGGAAACCGTGAGTGAATCTGTGTCTGTATATTGATGGATTCGACAGGCACTCATCGCTAAGTTTTTGAAGTGGTGTGATTTTTAACTTTTAATCGTAACAAGCTCCATGTTTGAATTGGCTCAACTTTGATTAGTCCGTTAACCGTGACCGGGTTGCTTTAATATTTGAGCCTAATATCACTTTGAGAAAATATCATTGCTCTCTTGACGAAATGCGATACGCGAGGCACGGTGATATATCGATTATTGAAATTCACCGGTGCGTGCTGTAATTTGGGCCCTGGGTATGGATTTCTCAACGCACTACATGCGCTGCGCACGCGGCGATATATTGACTTTTGAAATATCATCGTACACGCTACCCGACAGTGCATGCTGGACACGGATTCCTCAATACGCTATGCGCGCCGCACACGAGCATAAGTTAAAGTGGAACATGCATTCCTCAATATGCTACGGGCGCCGCACATGAGCGTGAATTAGAGTGAAACATGCAATTTTATCCTGCGACCTCTCACCTGGAAAAGTGCATCTTCGTTTACAAGAACATTGATGGCAATAAAAAATGGACTACTGTGAAGCACTGATCCTAATAGAAACAATGACTGCTGTGTAATAGCGAAGGAAAGAGGACTAAATATATATATCTATATATCTATATATATATATATATATACATATATATATCTATATCTATATATATATATTTTTTTTTTTTTACATAATACTAAGGAAGACTATAGTTAGTTATCTTAAATTGTTATTTTAGATAATTATTTTACATTATTAATTTAACTTGTTATTTTAGTATTTTGTGGTAGTTTGTTATTTTTTTTATTTTGCAGGTATGGCTGAACAGTACCTATCAGCACCACGATGTTTTTTACCTTTACCTGGAGAACCAACAATTACATGGACAAGATGGAAAAACATATTTTTTACATGCTTATTGGCTATAGGTGGGGACAAATATGGTCCTGTAAGAAAACAAGCAATTTTGTTACACCATTTAGGAACAGAGGGAAGAAGAATATATGACGACTTACCTGAAATATCTTTGGGTAGGGGGGAAGGACAGCCCATACATTTCTTTGAGATGTCGCTGCAAATGTTGGAAAAACATTTTACACCAAAAGAAAGCACGGTGTTTAAACAACATACATTTTTTTCTCATGCACAAGGTCATGATAAGGATGTAATGGTGTATGTTGCAGCTCTAAAAGGGTTAGCAGTGAAGTGTGACTTCCAAGATCTGAATGACTCTTTGATATGTGATCAAATTGTATGTTGTACAAACAACAAGAAAGTGAAAGAAAAATTATTATCTATTGATCCCTCCCTAGAAGAATCTATACAAATAGCAAGGAGCATGGAGCATACTGATGTATGGATAAAAGAGATAGAGATGACTAAGAACTATATAAGAAATTCTGACAAAGAAACTACGGTGGCAGTGAAACAAATTAAGTCCAAAAGACAAGGGAAAGTTTTTGGAAATGAAGAAGCAAACGTTATGGAGAGGAAAAATGTTATATGTTATAGATGCGGGTGTCCAGGATACATAGCTTTAAGTTAAGTGTGTGCAGCACGAGCCATGACATGTAGGTTGCGGGAAGAAGGGTTCATCTGGCAAAAGTTTGTAGGTCAAAGGGAAAGATGTTAAACAACAGTGTCAAGTCTGTAGATGATATAAGTGAGGATCATGAGGAAATAGTATTTACCATTAGTGATGCTGAGAAATCAATGCAGCAGAATGAGGAGTCTATGAGTAATAAGAATCTGAAGAGGGAAAGCTCAGATAAAGTAGAGAAGCCTCATTGTAATATAATACTAGGGACTGCAATTGTAAAGAAATTAGTGGATTCAGGTAGTCTGTTTACTCTGATATCCAAAGAAATCTATGAAAGCGTCTTAAAGGCACGGATTGGAGATTTACAAAGTGCTGATATGAAAGCAGTTGAATATGGTCGAAAGAGAATTGACATTATAGGAATGCAATGGATGGATATTTTGTTCCAAAATAATGGTGTACATGGGTAAGTATTCATAACTAACGAGTGGTCAAACCTCTTAGGGTGGTGCCATCAAAAAAATTGTATATAGTGCTTGATCCCAATGTTGCAGAACTAATGAATGTCAGTTACATGGAAAATCAAGAAACAGATATAAAATGGTGTGAAAAATTAATGGATACATTTCCAAAAATTTTTACCAACAGATTGGGTAAACTAAAGACATTTACACACTGGATAATTTTAAAGAACTGTGCTGCACCGGTTGTACATAAAGTAAGAACTGTGCCATTCCTGATGAGAGAACCACTCCAGAAAGAACTGAACAAGTTATTCAAAGAAAAGATAATAGAACCAATAGCGTCATCTGAGTGGTTGGCGCCTATAATCGTGGCACCAAAAGAAGGAAACAAGATTAATTTGTGTATAGATTTGAGAGACATCAATAAAAACATTTGGGTGGATAGGCAACCCTTGCCTAATATTACGGAAATGTTGAGCATGATGAGTGGTGACAAGGTATTTAGGCCCTCATTATGACATTGCTGGAAAATCCCTCTTACCGCCACGCTGACTGCCGCCAACCTACCGCCACTGCGGCGGACATCCACTCATCATATTATGGCACACACACACCAATCTGTCACTATTCAGCCACATACACAAGTCGGCCACACCAAAGGTCAGTGATAAACTGATGGTATCAAGACCCACACCGCTACATTAATAGAACAACGCCCACCACATTATGACCCACGAATCACCACAGCAGACATTCAATGGCGGTAAACCATTGGTGGTACATACCGCCGTGCTCACAATGGACACCCACATACAAAACAATACCACATTGGACAATTCAAACAACATATGCCTGACACCCATACACACACCACACCCACACCACTATAAAAAACACCCACATTACCCACAACCCCTTACGAATACAAACCATTGGCACAAGACAGACACCACCACTACAGACAAGACCAGAGCACATACCACCATCACCTATACACCACCCACGCACCTTACATCACACACCCAAACACATCACCCTACACACCCTTAACCACACTACTCACACAACTCCCAGGGCACCACAAAGACACCTCCAATTCTCAGAGCAGGAGCTAAGGGTCATGGTGGAGGAAATCATCTGGGTAGAGCCACAGCTATTTGGAGCACTGGTGCAGCAGATATCCATTGCTAGGAAGATGGAGCTATGGCGGAGGATCGTGGACAGGGTCAACGCCGTGGCGCAGCACCCACGAACCAGGGATGACATCAGGAAGAGGTGGAACGACCTATGGGGGAAGGTACATTCCACTGCAGCAAGACTCCAGCTCGCTGTACAGAGAACTGGCAGTGGACCCCCACCATCTCCCCCACAACTAACAACATGGGTGGAGCAGGTCTTGCCAATCATGCATCCTGAGGGCCTGGCAGGAGTAGCAGGAGGACTGGACTCTGGTAAGTTAACTCACTATTTCTATCACCCCCCTACCTGCATGCCATCATATACCCTCGCCCTCACTCCCATCACTCCACCACCTCCCACACACCCTACCATCACATATCACCCATCCCAATACCAAGCCCTGCATGCCATACCAATGCATGTACACCACTCACATCCCTGCATGGACACCTATCACTAAAGCATGCACACTAGGGAGACTCAGCTAGCACACCATATACCAACTCACATAAGTGAAAGCTGCAAGGGCGAATACAACCAAAGAGAGCAACCCACCAATGCCCAATATGTCACACACAGAAACAATAACACTGCATTCACATCCCCACAGGTACCCCAGTCAATGTAACCGAAGAAGAGAGGCCAGCACTATGTAGTCCTCACACAGAAGAGGCCCACAGTGATGACAGCGACTCTGGAAGCCTGGATCTGGATGACCAACCTGGCCCATCAGGGACCTCTGGACAGTCGGCAACCCAGCCACAGTCACACACCACCGAGCCTCCCCCTCAGAAAACACCACCACAGTACCCACCCACCGTACACATACCTCTGTCCCCAGGACACATCAAACAGCAGTGTGTCCACCACTACAGGGACCCCAGGGCACACCTCATACCAAAGACAATCAGGGACCTGGGGACAGTAGCAGTGGGCACACAGTTCAGGGGACAGAGGCACAGGACAACAGGGAAAATGGGAGGAGTGCTGTGCACCAGGGAGAGGACAGGCCCAGGGAACCGACTCTCCGGGAGGCACTCACTGAGATCCTGGGAGCATACCAACATTCCCAGGATACGCTGGGCCAGATCACGGACAACGTGCAGGAGAACAGGTGACTGCAGGAGAGACAGTACCAGGGGATCAGGGAGGACTTGCAGACCATTAACACCACCCTGGTCTCCATTGCAGGGGTGCTGGCAGACATGGCCAACATTATGAGCGAGGCAGCCTCACATCAGCGGGACCCTGCCACTAGCTAGACACCTGAACTGCCTTCCACACCGCTGCCGCTAGTGGACAGGAGGCCGCGCCACAGGACCAACAGGACACCATCACCCCTCCCCCTGCAGAAAGAGAACTACCCCGCAAACATTCCCTGCAAGTCAGGGCAGAAGCCAGAAACTATTGCCAAGACCCCCGCTAGGAAATGAGACTCTCCTGATTGTCGCCCTTGTGTCCCGCTCTGTCACCCTGTCCACCTTGAACTGGCATTGCTCCCCTTTCTATGTCCCCTTGGACAATGTACCTGTACTACAAATTGACTGGAACTATACCCTGGACTTTTTTCCATCCTCACCAAAGCCCAATGCACTTGCCCCTCTACTTCTTAGCACTTAAATAAACACCCTTTGAAAAAATACAAGTATGAAGTATGTCAAATGATTTAAGTATGTATTTGTTTAACCAGGTTCAAACATTGCATTTCAAATGTACAGTAATGTTCACATTGGAAGACCTGTAGTTGGCTGCAGTGATCACACCTGGAGTGATAGTGGGGCACCAACCAGCAAAATGAGTTACCAAAGGGTACAGTGAGTGGGCATAGAAGTGGGAAATAACAGCATGCCAGTGACAAAGATAAACAAGAAAATGTAAATGAAAGATGAAGTAACACTGTCCTACCTGTGTGTCATTGGAAGTATTGTCTGATCACTGCAGTTCTGTTGTCCTCATCTTCATCCTCTGCCTCCTCATCCTCACTGTCCACAGGGTCCACTGCTGCCCCACGTCCATCTCCAGCCTCCTACTTCTGCAGAAAAGGCACATGGCGTCTCAAGGCAAGGTTATGCAACATGCAGCATGCCATGATTATCTGGCAGACCTTCTTCAGTAAGTAGCACAGGGATCCACCAGTTAGATGGAGGCACCAAACCTGGCCTTCAGGAGGTCAAAGGTACGTTCTATTATCCTTCTTGTATGCCCTTGTGCCTCATTGTAACGTTCTTCTGCCCTTGTCCTGGGATTCCTCACAGGGGTCAGTAGCCATGATAGGTTGGGGTAACCCGGGTCACCTCCAAATATGGAGGGACAACATTTAGCCACACACCATTCCATATGGCCTACACCATACAGATATACCAACATCCACTTGGTTGGAACCAGGGCTCACCTATTAGCCACACCCTGTGCCTCTGTAGTTGGGCCATCACATTTGGGATGCTACTATTCCTCAGGATAAAGGCATCATGCATAGACCCAGGATACTTAGCATTGACATGGGAGATGTACTGGTCCGCCAGGCACACCATCTGGACATTCAAGGAATGAAAACTCTTTCGATTTCTGAATACCTGTTCATTTTGCCGGGGGTGGGGCAAATGCAATATGTGTTCCATCAATTGCCCCAATTATTTTGGGGATATGTCCCATTGCATAGAAGTCAGCCTTCACTGTGGCCAAACCCTCCACCTGGGGGAATACAATGTAGCTGCACATGTGTTTAATCAGGGCATACAACACTCTGGTCAGCACTACTGAGAACACTGGCTGTGACATTCCTGCTGCCAAGCCACTGTCACTTGAAAGGAACCAGTTGCCAGGAAATGGAACACCGATAGAACTTGCACAAGAGGGGGGATCCCAGTGGGGTGACAAATAGTAGTTCTCAGGTCAGGCTCCAGTTGGGCACACATCTCCGTGATTGTTGCCCTGTCAAGTCTGTAGGTAAGGATAATGTGCCTGTCCTCTATTGTTGACAAGTCCACCAGGGGTATTTACAAGGGGGTATGTCTCCATATCCTATTCATCTGCAGCGGTTGCAATCTAAGGGACAAAAGAGTGAGGAGCCGGTCACAAATTGAAGATTGAAGCCACAACAGTACAATGCATGATGTTAATTTGAAATGTATAAGTGGCATTTGTCCTGTATGTCCAATTGTGAACTGTCACGCAGTTATAATCCAGGGCCTTCCTCCTCCCTGAAATGGTGTCCGCCTGTCCTATGTGGAGGGACAGGTGGAAGTGAGGTAATTCTGCTGAAGTTGTGCGCTGTTGCGGGAGGCGGTGGGGAATCGCCGTGCAACTCCTCATTGGATAATATCAGCCCCTATGGGGTACAGTGGCCAATGGTGATGTACGCTGGCGATGACGGTATGCACCGCCGTGGATGCCACCGCCATTTTCTATCTGTTCCCTCACTTGCTACCTGGCCTTAAACAGGAGAGGACCTACACTGCATGTGCTGCTGTGACCTGTGTCTGTAACCTATCATGGCGCGTGTGACTGGGGAAGGGGCCCATGCCTTCACATCGGAGGAGTTGGAAACACTGGTGGATGGGGTCCTACCCCAGTACAGACTGCTGTATGGGCCTCCAGACCAACAGGTGAGTACACTGTGAGCACGATGCATGGAGCATGAATGCATTGGAGTGGTGTGTGTGAAGGCCTTGTGTAGGGGGGTTGGTGGATGTCCCCTGATGGCGTGCAGCTTGTGTGCTGGGCCCTGTGTGTGCAAATGGCTATGTGAAGGGGTATGGTGAGCCATAAGTGTAACAGGTACGACGGTCTGACTAATAGCTTTTCCTGTGTGTATTTCTCTGCAGGTCAGCACCCATCAAAAGAAGGGTATATGGCGTGCCATTGCCAAGGACGTGTGGACCCTGGGGGTCTTCGGCAGGCGGAGCACCCACTGTCGGAAACAGTGTGAAGACCTGAGACCCTGGGCATGGAAGACGGTGGAGGCCCAGCTGGGAATGGCCTCCCAATGAGGAAGGGGTGCCTGTCGAACCCTGACCCCCTGATGGCCCGCATACTGGGCGGTGGCCTATCCTGAGCTGGAGGGGTGCTTGAGGGCATCACAGCAGCCACAAGGGGGTGAGTATAGTGCCCATCATTACAACATATGCCTGCTGGGGTGGTATCTGAGTGGTGGATGTGTGTCTGTGGGTGCCCCTAGGCCAGGCCTGACATTACAGAGTAGGTCCCATTTTGGGCAGGGTTCTGATGTGATATTCCTCCTACCTAGCTTGTAGGCATCCTCTACTGGGCAGGGCTGTGTGGGTCCCAGGTATGCTGCAGGTGGCGGTATGTGTCCCTTCCCATGCCCTGGTGGCTAGCATTGTTACTGGTAGTGAATTGCATAGTGCATCGGCCTGTTCCCTGCGTGTGAGGGTGGTATGTACGCCAATGGTGTTGTTGGTGCAGCCATTGGCAAGGTGTAATCTTTGTTTACCCCCTCCCCCTTTTTGTTTTGTCATCCTGTCCTTATGTGCATTAGCATCATCTGGTGGAGGAGCAGAGGCACTGGTGACAGAGGGAGCTGCATCCCACAGGACCCAGGAGGCAGAGTCCACCAACAGTGAGGGCACCAGTGGGACGGAGGGTGAGGGGAGCTCCACGGTAGAGACTGGAGGGGACAGTGCAAACACAGATTCCTCCTCCGATGGAAGTTCCCTGGTGGTGATGGACACTTCTGTGTCCACCCCAGCTACAGGTACAGCCGCCACCCTGTACCAGCACTGCCCTCCCAGCAGCCCCTCATTGTGTTGCCCATGCCCGCTCACCCAGGAGGGTGGGCATCTCCTTCGCCCCTGCACCTCAGGCCCTGCCCCTGTGAGCCCTGTTGCCCCTTAGTGAGGAGGCTAATGACCTCCTGAGATCCATCTCTGTTGGGCAGTCAACCATTGTGAATGCCATCCAGGGGCTGGCAGACCAAATGCAACAGACCAATGCATTTCTGGAGGGCATTCACACTGGCTTGGTGGCCCAACAGAGATCAATCCAGGCTCTGGCCTCCTCTCTGATGGCAGCCATTGTCCCTGTTTCCACCCTTCCCCCTCCAACTTCCTCTTCACAATCCCATTCCCCTCAACCCCAACCTATCCCAAGCACACAGGCAGACGAGCATGCACACAGGACAACACACAAGAGTGGCACAGGCAAACACAAGCACCACACTTCATCCCACAGGCACTCACACAAACACCATCCAAATGCAGACATACCAACATTCACTGCCTCCACTGTGGCCCCCTTCTCCTCCTCTACCTCCCTCCCAGTTGTGTCGACCATCACACCTGCATGCACTATATCATCATTCACTATTAGCATCACCACCACACATAGCAGAACACACACCTCACTTGCAGACACCACTACAACAGCCATGCACACGTCCCCTGTGTCCTCTCCCACTGTGTCTGCCCCCCCTCCCAAGGTACACAAATGCAAGCACTCAGACACCCAACAGCCATCCACCTCACAACAGAATCCAGCCCATGTACCTGCACCCAAACACAGCGGACAGACACCTCCCACAACCACTCCCTCTTCCTCCACTCCCAACCCTTCTCCCTCTTCCCGTCCCAATGTCCCTAAGCAGGTTTTACTCTCCACCATTGACCTCTTCCCTACCCCTCCCCCCCATCCTTCACGTCTGGCTAGGGTGTCTAAAACCCAGGCAAGCACCTCAGCCGCCCACTCCACGGGCCCAGTATTGTCCACACCCATTCATGGTGGTAAAGGATTCAGGGCACCAGGCAACATCAAGGAAAGGGTGCCTCCCCTAAGTGCTACCCAGAAGGGCAAGAGGCCCTCCCCAGCTGCTGCCCTGAAGGGTAAGGTGGCCTCCCCAGTTGCTGCCGGGAAGGGAAAGGAGCCTGCCCCAAGTGCTGCCCTGAAGGGCAAGGTGCCATCCCCAGCTGCTGCCAGGAAAGGCAAGGAGCCTGCCCCAAGTGCTGCCTATAAGAGCAAGGAGCCATTCCCAGCTGCTGCCAGGAAGGGCAAGGGGCCTGCACCATCAGGCAGGAAGGACAAGGGGCCTGGTGCTGGGACTCAGTCGGAGCCCCCAACAACAACCATGGTTGTGCAGCCATCCAATGCTGGAGGGGATGGGTAGGAGTTTCCCCCCACAACCATTACCAGCAGCAGCAGCAGCACCACCATCACCAGCAGTGGATAGCCGTCTGAGGCTGCAGGGAATGGCCAGGAGCTTCCCCTACAACCAGCAGCAGCACCATCACCACCACCAGCAGTGGGCAGCCGTACGGGCTGCAGGGGATGGGCTGGAACCTCCCCGCACCACCAGCAGCAGCAGCACCACTACCACCACTGAGCAGCCGTCACAACCAGCAGACGGTCTGTAGACCTGCCTCCAGGGGCTGTTGTGCAGCCTGCCCCCTGCATATCCTGTGGGTATGACACCCACCAGAGAGACTGCGACTTTGCACTCCCCAGGATCAGAAGCACAGGGCATGTTGCCCCCTCCAGAACCAGTGGGTATGACACCCACTCACCCCAGCCTCCCCAGGATCAAGAGCACAGGGCACGATGCCCCTCCAGAACCAGTGGGTATGACACCCATTCACCCCAGTCTCCCCAGGATCAAGAGCACAGGGCACGATGCCCCCTCCAGAACCAGTGGGAAAGTCACCCACTCGAGAGACTGTGGCCTTGCACTCCCCAGGGCCAAGCACAAGGAATGTTGCCCCCTCCAGAGCCAGTGGGCAAGTCACCCACTCAAGAGACTGTGACATTGCACTCCCCAGGACCAAGCACAGGACATGTTGCCCCCTCCAGAGCCAGTTGGCAAGCCACCCACTTGAGAGACTGTGGCCTTGCACTCCCCAGGACCAAGCACAGGGCATGTTGCCCCCTCCAGAGCCAGTTGGCAAGCCACCCACTTGAGAGACTGTGGCCTTGCACTCCCCAGGACCAAGCACAGGGCATGTTGCCCCCTCCAGAACCAGTGGATTTATTCAATCTGCCAGCTGAGGTGCCCCCCATTCCCCATCCCCCTGAGGTGCCTGCCTACTTTCCAACTGATGCCCCTGCAGTGTTCTCTCCGTGTTGGTGCAGGAGACAAGTGGGGCCTTGGACCTTGTCATGTAGCCCTGTGGCCCACTCACATTGATGACCGGGCAGTGTCCCTTAAACTGTACATATGTATATACTTTTAGATTGAATGTTCGTATTTTTGCTGTATTTGTATTATTACACTCACTTTCATCTATTGGTGTTGTCCTTGCCTTATTCGTGAGTGGTACGGGATCAATATGTTTTATTACTGCAGCTGATTGTGTGTATGGTGTTGGGGGGGGTGTTGTGCGTGTGTGTGTCACTCTCTTCCCCTCTCCCATGTGTGCTAGGCGGCTGTACTCACCGCGGTCGTCTTCACCGTCGTTGGTGTTTGTGGTGGAGCAGGACGTAAAATATCATAGGAAAGATTTCCAGCTCAGGCTCTGTGGTGTAGTGGTTGTTCCCTGTGTCTCCAAAGGTGAGTCCTTTCCCTTCTGTGCAATGTTTCTGCCAGGCTTTTGCTGTCATTGGTACCGCACCGGAAAAGGTGGCGGTTTCAAGGGTCATAATATGGTGGGCGGAACATTGACTTCCGTCTGGCTGTAGCCGGCTACCGCTGTGGTGGCTGTTGTTTCCGCCCTAGCGGTCGGTGTGGTAAAGTGTCTCTCTATCTGAGATCTTTCTGTCAAGGTCATAATTTGGCAGTAGTTACCGCCTGCCTGTTTGCAGTATTACCCCCACTTTATCACCGACCGCCAGGGTTGTAATGAGGGCCTTAGTGTCTTGGATATGTCTGCAGCCTACCATCCAGTTAACCTGCATCCTGAATCTCGTCCCTTGACTTCTTTTGTCATGCCTTTGGGGGCATATCGCTCTTGTAGAATGCCTTTTGGAATGGCATCTGCGTCAGTTGTATTTCAGCAAATAATGCAGAACATCTTTCAGGGGATGGACAACTTGTTATGTTTTCAAGACGACATAATAGTGGTGGGAAAATCCTTAGAAGAGCATGATGAGTTATTAGAAAGAGTATTAGCAAGGATTGAGGATCATGGATTGACTGTGAAAAAAGAGAAGTGTCAATTGAGAAAGGAACGAGTAAACTATTTGGGACATGAGATATCTGCTGAAGGAAAAAAAAACAAGAAGAGTATAGTAAGAGCAATTAGCTATGCTCCAAGACTGTGCAACAAAGACCAACTAAGGTTATTGCTGGGACAAGCGGAGTACTGTTCCAATTTGCAAATAATTTTGCAGTTTTAGAACCTAAGAGAGTAATAATAAAGAAAGGGGTAGCGTTTGAATGGGGAGCAGGATGTGAATTTGCGATCACTGAGATTAAGCAATAGATTGCTCTTGCTCCAACACAGGGGCATTTCGATGTTAAAGGAAAACTGTTGTGATGACGGATGCCAGTAATGTGGGTCTTGGTGCGGTGCTGATTCAGATGGTAGATAATGAGGAGAAAATTATTGGATTTGCATCCCAACGGTTACAGGGGGCTGAGCAATCGTACCCTGCCATTTAGAAGGAAGCACAAGCTTGTTGCTGTGGTATAAACCATTTTAAGTATTACTTGTGGGGATTACCTTTTGTGCTTTGCACTGACCACAAGCCATTATTGCAAGTTTTCAAATGTGGTCGGGGTTTAGAAGGGAGTGTGACACCTCATATTTCCAGATGGCTGATTACAGTTATTGATTTTAATTTTGTTGTGGAATTTGTAAAAGGTAAGAGGAATGTGGTGGCGGATTGTTTGTCACGCGTGCCTGTTGACGAAATTCCAGAGGAAAATTCACTCACCAGTATGATGGAATTGCAGACATTTTCAATTGAGGGAGAGTTGGCTTTAGGACTGGAAGAATGGGAAAATGCAATAGTAGCACATGAGGAATATGAAGAGTTAAAGAGATTCATAAGTAGTTCTGGGCAGGAGACGACTGCTTTGCATGGGACTCTGAAACTGTATTTGCAAATGAAGGATGAATTGAGTATTCAGGGGAGAAGGTTTTGAGGTGCAATAGGATTGTTCCTCCTATGAAATTGAGAGCAAGGTTGATAAGAATTGTGCATGAAGGACATCTCGGAAGGAGCTTGACTAAGAGGAGGTTGTGACAATTCTATTGGTGGCCTGGGATGACCAGGATGTGAATTGTGAATGACTGTCAGGCTTGTAGAAATAGCGATAAAGCTTAGGTTTCAGACAACTGCCTTTGGGGTTCGTATAATTTCCAGCAGGACCATGGGAAACGTTGGCTTTGGATTTTCTGGGTCTAGTGGATAGATTGGGCAGGAGAAATCGTTTTCTCATACTTCTTGTTGAGTATCATAGTAAATGGTTTGCAGTCAAGACCGTGGAACAGATTACGACTAGCAGTGTCATAGAGTTTCTTAGAGAATTATTCTTGGAAGAAGGAATACCAAAAGTCCTGGTTACAGATAATGGAGTGCAGCTAGTTTCTGTAGCTATGACAGATTTTCTTACTGGGTTAAGAATTAGAGATGAGAGAGTGGCATTATTCCAACCGCAAGCGAATGGTTTAGTAGAGAGGCTAAAACAAATTATTATGGAGAACATTCAACTTTCTTTGGCAAATGGGTTGAACTGGAGAGAGGAGTTGAACAAGATGTTGTGGGCACATAGAGTAACACCTCACTCAGTGACAGGGGTGTCTCCTTTTATTGCTCTAAAGGGGAGGGAGACAGCAACAAAAAAATCTCTTTGGTGGTTGCATGAGAAGAAACAGGTATGGGTTGATCGTGAAGGTATGAAAGCAAGGGTGTTAGGTTTACAGAAGCAGAACAAATTGAGTTATGATAGCAGAAAGAGAGTGAAGAACATTTGCATGAAAAGTGGTGATTGGGTAGCAGTGGGAACATTTGGTATTGTGAAGAAAGGTGAGAGCAAGTTTCTTAAACCACAGAGAATAGCAAAAGTGATGAAATCGGTGGTTAAGTTGGATGATAGTAAGGAATGGAGTATAGGAAATAGAGGAAATTGTGTAATGTATATAATTAATATTTCAATTCCTATAAGTGTTTCTATAGTTCAGTATTCTACTATGTTTAAGCTTGTAAGTAGGTGGGATTATTAAAATATGTAAGGGGGGAATGTGTAGAGATGTGCTTGCAAGGAAGGAATTGTATGAGCATTCTTGATGATGTAATTAAGAAGGCTGGGAGGGTAGAATGCCAGGGGAAAGCTCAGAGTTGAGCTGGAAGCTGGGAGTTATCACAGTTGTACAAGAAGATGTCTCAAGAATACTAAATACTAAATACTAAATTACGCAGTTACTACAATAGCGTAAAATTGAAGTATTGTCTAGGTAATGTCCTCCATGGAGTCACAGGTCTCCCCACCTGAAGTCAGTAATTTTGGAATGTCGGATCTCCTCCATTGTTCTACACGGAAAGCTACAAGAATCTGGCCGGTTTTGTCACTTTCGCCAAAGCGTTGCGCGTTGGCCTCCTTGTACATGCAGCAGGTTTCCCTCTCATCAGCTTCCTCATATTCAGGCATTTTGTCACCAAACTATGCAAGGTGCTACATACCCCTCAAACCCCTGTCAAAATGTTGTAGCTCAAGCTCTAAGAGTTCACTTTCAAGTGTTTGCAAATGAGCACACAAGTCTCTGAGGACCCCAGATTACTTAGAAATATGAATTCTGCAGATATCAACCTTACATTTCTCCCAGAGCATGTCCAGTGACTCCCCAGTTCTAACACTGATTTAAGAACTCTAGAATTGTCTTCCCTTATTTTGGCATTGAAGAGGGGGTCTCTAAAGGAATGCCAGGGAGCCTCTGATGGAAGGTGCAGCTGGTTGGGTTGCCTAATGATAGTGCTAAAATCACTGGCACAGGATCAGAGAGAGTTCTTGGTAAGTGCAGTATACTCTTGGTGTGCGCAATGTAGACTATCTGAAACCTGGTGCCAAAGGAGTTAGTCCAAAAAGTGCCTTTTGTTGCCAGTTGTACAGCAGCTCAGAGGTGGGGCCTGCCAGTGGACTGTGATTTATCTATATGGGGATCTAGTACCACATTAAATTGCCCACTCCATAGAACAGAGTGGTTGAAGCCAACTATTTTCTCCCATACTACAGAGAAAAAGTCAGGGGAGTCGATATTCAGGCCATATATGCAAATAATGGTAAACTTTGTGCCCAGGAAGACACCATGCAGTATCATGTACATACCTTACTTCCTTATCACAGAGCAATTTCAAAGTCTGCCATATTCTTAAATATTACAGCGAACCCCGTGTGTAAGCCGTGTACGTACACACATACACTTCCCCTATCTATCCAGCTTACATCTGCTGCAGGGTGCTCGCCATAAGGAGGAGTTCTTGTAATAGAGCAATGTCTAATTTGTGCCTAGGGAGATATGTAAGTACTTGTCCTAACCTGTTCGGGTCATTCATACTGCCCACATTCCAGGACAGCAATGTGGTTCCTTTCGTAGCAGAACAACAGTTGTCCAAAAAACTCCCTCCCATTTCAACCGCCCTAACCCGTTGAACATCTCCTTCTCCCGGAGTACCAGAAAAAAGATATAACAAAGTGGAAACATTCCAAGTGTGACACAATGTAGTAAGTGGTAATAAGGAGGCCCAGTATGGGACACTAGAAGGCTGTGTGGTGGACCATATTCAAGCTCTGCCCCTCTTTGGACAGCAGGTGAGGCCATGTCAGTAGGTGTTTCCAGGGGGCACGTAACATGTAACATGGTCCTTCAACTGCATTCGTCATTATTTAGGTGACTCTCCAGATTGTTTGCAGCATGAGAGTCTGCATTTTCTGTGCATGCTTGGGGCAAAATTTGACAGCCAATTCGAGATCCATGAAGAAGAGGGCTTTTCTGATGATGGTGATTCTAAGTTTGCCTGGCTAAATGAGAGCATACAATATGCCTCCCCTCCACAGCAACCACTTTGCAGGCCGGAATTCTCTATGGACGGCCTGCACAGTGAAGGTGAAGTCTGGGAATATCTGTTTTTTATTACCATGGTACTGAAGCTCTCTTTTTTCTCATGCCAGGGGTATGGTCATATTGTGTTCTCTATAATGTAGGAAGCTGGAAATAATGGGTCTGGCAAGGGTACTTAGTGGTGGGTAAGGCTCAGAGGGCCTCATTACAACCCTGGCGGTCAGTGTTGAAACAGAGGTAATACCGCCAACAGGCCGGCGGTAGCAAAAATGGAATCATGACCACAGCAGAAACCGCCAACAGATACAGCCACTTTAACACTCCGACCGCCACTGCGGTAGCAACAAACACCGAGGCAGTAACCAATCCAACAGCCATGCGGAAGACAATGTACCGCCCACCCCATTACAATCCACCCATCCGCCAGCTTTTCAGGGATGGTACCAACGCATTCAAAAGCACGGCGGAAACAGTACTTTGAAGGGAAACCACTCACCTCTCGACACTCAAGAAAGAACCAGGACGCCATGGATCCCATGTTGGTGTATCTGCTCATATAACAGGAGTACCAACGGCAGCGACGACGACCACGGTGAGTACTGCACCTAGCACATAGGGGAGGGGGGAGGAAAAAGAGAGTGACACACACACACGTAACACCCCCACCCCCACCCTCACCCCTAACACCATACGCACAAACACATGCAACAACATTGCATATACACCCTGTAACCCTCAGGAATAACACAAGGACAAAAGGAATTGAGTCAAATGAGTGTTATATTAGAAATAGTTAGAAATACGTTATTAATTCAAAAACAGTTTTCACAAAATATACAATATTTAGGTGGGACAATGTCCACTAAAAATGTCTGCGGTCCACTGGGCCAAAACACATAGGCCAAGCACACACTTGACTCCTGCCTCAATATGGAGAGAACACTGGAGGGGCATCAGGTCAAAAACACACAGGCATCTCAGGGGGACGGGGAAGGGGGGGGGCACCTCAGCCAGAAGATGGTACAACGCCACTGCTCCTGGAGGGGGCTCCATACCCACTGCTTGGTCCTGGGTACCAGTCTCTCAAGTCTCTCAAGTGGGTGGTTTGCCTACTGCTTGGTCCTGGGGAGTGCAAAGCCACAGTCTCTCAAGTGGGTGGTTTGCCCACTGCTTGGTCCTGGGGAGTGCAAAGCCACAGTCTCTCAAGAGGGTGGTTTGCCCACTGCCTGGTCCTGGGGAGTGCAAAGCCACATTCTCTCAAGTGGGTGGTTTGCCCACTGCTTGGTCCTGGGGAGTTCAAAGCCACAGTCTCTCAAGTGGGTGGTTTGGCCACTGCTTGGTCCTGGGGAGTGCAAAGCCACAGTCTCTCAAGTGGGTGCCAGTTTTCCACTGGGTCTGGAGGGGGCTTGGTGCCCAGTGTGCTTCATCCTGCCAAGGATAGGGTGAATGGATGTCGTCTTCCACTGGTTCTGGGGGGACTTGGTGCCCAATGTGCTTCATCCTACCAAGGATAGGGTGAGTGGATGTCTTCTTCCACTGGTTCTGGAGAGGGCTTGGTGCCCAGTGTGCTTCATCCTGCCAAGGATAGGGTGAGTGGATGCCTTCTTCCACTGGTTCTGGAGGGGGCTTGGTGCCCAGTGTACTTCTGTGCATGATGCCTAAAGAACCAAGATACTTGGCATTCACATGGGAGATGTAGTGGTCAGCCAAACACACCATCTGCACATTCAGAGAGTAATAGTTTTTTCTATTCTTGAACACTTGTTAATTTCTCCGAGAGGGGACAAATGCTACATGGGTGCCATCAATGGCACCAATGATGTTGGGATTATGTCCCAGGGCATAAAAGTCAGCCTCACTGTGGCCAAATCCTCCACCTGGGGGAATACATCGACTCCTCCGATGGAAACTCCCTGGCGGTGGCAGACACCTCTGTGCCCATCCCAACAACAGGTACAGCCGCCACCCCCGTACCAGCACCGCCCTCCCAGCAGCCCCTCAGCGTGTTTCCCGTGCCCACTCACCCAGGAGGGTGCCCATATGTGATGGCTTAACTCCAGAGGCACCGGGTGTGGCTAATAGGTGAGCCCAAGGTCCACACTCAGTATATGTTGGTGTGTGGGTATGGGGTTGTCCCTAAGGGTGAGTGTGTGGCTAACAGGTATCCCTCAATATTTGCAGGTGACTCTGGTTACCCCACCCTCTCATGGCTACTGACCCCAGTGAGGAATGCCAGGACAAGTGCAGAGGAACGTTACAATGAGGCACATGGGCAAACAAGGAGGATAATTGAGAGAACCTTCGGCTTCCGAAGGCCAGGTTCAGGTGCCTCCATCTGACTGGTGGATCCCTGTACTGCTCACCCAAGAAGGTGTGCCAGATCATCGTTGCATGTTGCACAACCTGGCCTTGAGACGCCAGGTGCCCTTCCTGCAGGAGGATGAGCCTGGAGATGGTCTTGTGGCAGCGGTGGAGCCTGTGGACAGTGAGGAAGAGGAGGCAGAGGATGAAGATGTGGACAACAGAGACTCTCTCATTCAGCAGTACTTCCAGTGAGGTAAGACACTGTAACTTCACTTTACATTGCAGTTTTGTGTTGGACATTGGACATGGCAGCATGATTTCCCTATGTCTATGGCCATTTACTGTACCCTTTCGAATCTCTATTTTCAGATCTATGTGCCCTACTCTGGCTCCTGGTGTGTTAACTGCTGCCCACTACAGGTCATACCAATTTCTATATACCTGTACATATGAATTACAATGTTTACAGATTGTTGAACTAATACATATTTTAACCAGTTGACAGACTCCAGACTTGTATTTGTTCCAAGGGTGTTTATTTAAGTGCTAAGAGGTGGAGGGGGATGTGCAATGGGCTGGGGTGATGGTGGAGGAAAGTGCAGTTAGAGTCCAGTCTCTTTGTATCACAGGTGCAATGTCCAACAGGGCATAGGAAGGGGAGCAAAGGCAGTTCAAGGTGGACAGGTAGACATAGTGGGACAGAAGGGTGACATTCAAGAGAGTCTTATTTCCTGGCAGGGGTCTTGACAATGTTCTCAGGCTTCTGCCTAGATCGCAGGGACCGTTTGCGGGGTGGTTCTCCTTCTGCAGAGGGTGGGGTGCTAGTGGCCTGTTGTTCCAGTGGTGGGGCCTCCTGTCCACTAGCACCGACAGAGGTGGAGGGCTGTTCTTCAATGTGGCTAGTGTGAGGGGCCCATTGGTGTGCCACTGCCTCCCTCATGGTGTTGGCCATGTCAGCCAGTACCCCTGCAATGGTGATGAGGATGGTGTGGATGTGTTTGAGGTCCTTCCTGATCCCCAGGTACTATCCCTCCTGCAGCAGATGGGTCTCCTGCAACTTGGCCAGTACTTGGCCCAAGGTCTCCTGGGAATGGTGGTCTGCTCCCAGGATTCCTGCAAGTGCCTCATGGAGAGTGAGTTCCCTGGGCCTGTCCTCCCCCTGTCGCACAGCAGTGCTCCCAGCTTCCCTGTTGTCCTGTGCCTCTGTCCCCTGAACCGTGTGCCCACTGACACTGACCCCAGGTCCCTGATTGTCTTGGGTTTGTGGGGTAGCCTGGGGTCCCTGTAGTGGTGGACACACTGCTGATTGACTTGTCCTGAGGACAGTGGTATGGGCCCGCTGGGTGGGTCCTGTGCTGGGGTTTCCTGAAGGGGGAGGCTCTGTGGTGGTATGGGATTGTGGCAGGGTAACCGACTGTCCAGAGGTCCCTGATGGGCCAGGTTGGTCATCGTGATCCAGGCGTGCAGAGCTGCTGTCATCACTGTGGGCCTCTTCTGTGGGGGGACTGGATGTTGGTGGCACTTCCTCTCGGGTGACGTTGAGTGGGGTTCCTGTGGGGATGTAAATGCAGTGTTATTGTATCTGCGTGTGCCATCTTGTGCATGGGTGTGTTTCCCTGTATGGTTGTGATTGCCCTGTCAGCTTTGCCTTGTGTGTGTGGTGATTTTGTGGGCTAGGTGATTCTCTCTAATGGGCATCCTTTAGTGATGGGTGTCCATGCAGGTCTGTGATGGGTGTCCAGGCATTGGTGTTGCATGCAGGACTTGGTTTTGGGATGGGTGGGTTGTGGTAGTGGGGTATATGTGAGGTGGTGGAGTGATGGGAGTGAGGGTAGGAGTTTGTGATGGCATGCAGGTAGGGTGGGGGATAGAGTAGTAAAGTTTGACTTACGAGAGTCCAGTTCTCCTGCTACTCCTGCGAGGCCCTCAGGATGCATGATTGCCAAGACTTGCTCCTCCCATATTGTTAGTTGTGGGGGAGGAGGTGGGGATCCACCGCCAGTCCTCTGTGCGGCTACCTGGTGTCTTGCAACCACGGAACGCACCTTCCCCCGTAGGTCGTTCCAGCTGTTCCTGATGTCATCCCTTGTTCCAGGGTGCTGGCTTACAGCGTTGACCCTGTCCACAACTCTCCACCATAGCTCCATCTTCCTAGCAATAGACGTCTGCTGCACCTGTGATCCAAATAGATGTGGCTCTACCCGGATTATTTCCTCCACCATGACCCTTAGCTCTTCCTCTGAAAACCTGGGGTGTCTTTGGGGTGCCATGGATGTGGTGTGAGTGGTATGTGTGAGGATGTGTGGGGTGAGTGTTGTGGTGTGTGCTGTGAGGTGCGTGGATGGTATATGGGTGATGGTGTTCTGTGGCACAGATTGAGTGGGTGCTCCTGGCCTGTCTCGCTCTCTCTCTTAGCATTTTTTTTTTTCATTGAAAGGGTTGTGGGTGATGTGGGTATGTGTTTTATAGTGTTGTGGGTGTGTTGGTGTGGTGTGTGTATGTGTGTTAGTAGTTGTGTGTAGTTTGAATTGTCCAATGTGGTGTAGTTTTGTAAGTGTGTATGTACCGCCAATGGTTTTCCGCGGCTGAAAGACCGCAGCGGTAATTTGTGGGTCCTGATACTGTGGCCGTATTTCTGTTGGCGTAATGGTGTGGGTTTTGGTACCGCCAGTTTATCACTGACCTTTGGTCTGGCGAACATGTGTGGGTGTCTGTATAGTGGTGGATTTCTCTCTGTGGGTCATAATACCCGTAGCAGTATACCGCCACGGTCATGGTGTGTTGGCGGCCGTCAGCACGGCGGTAGGCGGTATTTACTGCCAATGTTGTAATGAGGGCCAGAGTGTGATACACATGCTTCACCAAGAACAAGGTGAGTAGTTCCTCCCCAAAGAGAACCCAGAGAAGTGTCTCCATATAGTTTTGTGTTCAGGACATTGGATTCTGTGAGTCCCAAGACCAATGTTGTTCATGCTGTTCCTTCTGGAGCGCACCTCCAAATCTTCATTCTTAGGTTTTTATAACTGTAATGACTCTCTCCATATGTAAGAGCCGCTCGTTACACGTGGTGGCCTCAACGTCCTATACACATTGCTCCAGCCTGTCATTGTATTTATTGAGCCAGTGGGTCATAGGGTTCATTTGATTAGTGGGTGTATCAGTTTTTGAGTCCATAGTCCTGAGGCTACTGCATATGTCTGAATAAGAACTTTGATAACCATATCCTCAGATGGGCCACCTTGACCTCTGTCGTATGAGTGCCCTCTCTGCAACTGTTCTCAACGGGCACTTCTTATCAAAGACCAGTTTTTTTTTTTTGCTTAGCAGTTTTCTCCCATCTCAGGAGGTACCACACAAGCCCCAGGAAGTTTGCAATTCAATGCAAAATAAGGGAGTGACAAGCTGTAGGGCTATGTATCAGTGGCCCGCCTCTCCTCAGATCCCTGGGGGCGGGTAAGAGAGCAAACCCTGAGTCCAGTCTCTCCAAATAGCAAGCTCTGGTTGGCGGCCAAAAGCATATTGTAGTGCACACCAATAGTGATTTCACAGCTGGTATGGGAAGCAAGTACTCCAGTACACCCTTTGCTTTCGTCAGAGCTTGTGGCTCCGTGATCCTCACATTGGCAGCATTCAGGAGGAGGCAGTGCCAACTGGCCCCCATGGCAGGTGCTCTTCTTTTCTGCTGCCGACAGGTGAACCTCTAGTGTCCATGCCCTTGAGAGGCTGCCACTCAGTCCTCCCGCTATAACGAGCATGAGGCAGGTGTCGCTGGGTCCCCACCCAGCCACACAAATAGGTGCCTCATAAGGCTTGTCACTGCCAAATCAGTAGCAGGCACTGCCCAGCCAAACTTCCTAGAGCAGACCAGCTCTCATCCTCAGCAGGCCTATTCAATGCCACACCTCAGAAGAAAGCTGCCACACCTCCAGAGGTCGCTCAGCACTCCAGGTGCCTCACAAGCATCTGGTGGTGCAGGCTCCATTTAGAGGATTTCTGGATGCCCATGGTGCAGATAAATGGTGGATGGTGCACCAGTCCTTAAGAACCTTTCTCATTGGCCATCTGGACTAGACATTCTTGGGGCTAGTGTGCCTAAGGCGGTCTTGTCTTTCCAGTTTTAGGACTGTGTTTTTTGTATGGAGATATTTACTGATTGAAATTCAGAGAGTGTCTATTTTTCAGTTTATATTATTGAGGTTAATATGATTTTAGTCTGTTTTCACTTCTCACGCAAGTAGCAAAGGAGTCACAGGTCATAATTCAGTATCTGTCCATCACCAGAAAATAATATTCGGATAGCACCAGGCCTATCCTCCTTTAAAAGCAAGTCAAAGGCAGTTGACAGTAAAAATACATCAGTTGCAAAGGTTTAGCTTGAAATTCCACAATTAAAAATTAGTACTAGAAAGCCAGTGGGTCTTGCTGCTTGTAAGGGGGAGTGGGTGAAAATTGTTGAAAACAATTGTTGAAAAAAATGCTGTTGACCCAGCATTTCTAAAAAGATAATCCTGTAGTGGATCAACATCTCGGGTTACAACAATATAGAAGCTGGGAGTAGGGTCCCTTTGGTAAAGAGACTGCATTTCAGAGTTAACTTGTACCCTCAAAGAATAGTGATGGTCAGAAGATGAAGTTTGGTCTGTAAGTGGAAATGAATTATTGTGCAGCGGAATGTTTTGATAAAGGGCCAGTATTTTTATTGCTTCTTAGTGACAGCCTAATCGTGCCCATTGTTGGGATGAAAATGCCTCCTGTATGGTGCACAATCCTGCGTGCTGGAACTGCGTGTATCTGGTATGAAGGTTTTTGGACTTTTGGCCCTAGCCTTACACTAATCCATACAAAGGCCTAGGCCTGTCTTTCATTTACGATTGGTTCTCGTCTTGTACTGGACCTGGAGGCATCAGCATACTGTGTGTTATAGTAATTATATTATAACCAGGCCTTTTTACCTGTCATGTAAATGCAAGCTACCGACCCATCCACCCCAAGTTGCACTGTTCACAGTGAACATGGTATCCTAGTGCTGAGGTCCAGCGTGCCTGAACATATTGAAATTAGCATGTGGTGCATGAGCACCTGAGTGGACCATATTGATACAGGCCTTTGGGTTTCATGTTGGAAGCCACTGGACAGCTTGTGTGTGCAAGATGGAAGTGAGGATGCTTTTGTGGACAGCTTGTGTGCGCAAGATGGAGTTGAGGATGCTTTTGTGGATAGTGGGGGTGTATTGCTGACATTCATTGGACTAGAGAGAGGGAACCGAGACACAGAAGTGGGAAAAGAGGAGACAGCTTCTCCTTAGAAATTCTATTAGGTCCTTTCTGATTTAGAGGGCTGTTGAGTAGTCTTTATGGGACTGGGATATGGTAGATGGCAGGGGTGAAGTATGGAACTGCTGTTGTATCAGTTATCAGTGTGAAAGGCCCTTTATAAGGGAAGCAGACCATTATCTCTCTGTCTAATGGCTGTCAGACATGACTGTGGATACTGTTAGAAGTTGCACCATGTTTGCACCTTTATGTGGCTCTCATGTTGGGTCTTCAAACCCGAGACAGCCCTGCCATGAAGAGCATAACTTAAGGCAAAGGCTGAATCTGTACTACAGTCTGTGAAGGACACATGCAAAGGCAACTGACCCAAACCAGTTCTGAAAAGGCAAAGAGAATCCCCATCTCCCATCTGCCACCTCTGTGTATAAGAGGGGCTGCTGACCAAGCACATCACCTGAAATCCAATGTAGAGGACGATCTGCTGACTTGTGGGAACCAAAGAGTCCTGTCTGTCTGATGGGGAAGTAGTGAACAAACCCCTGCAGGAGAAGCCTGACTGTTGGAAGGGGTTGAAGCAGTTGACCCTGCTGCAGGTATCCATCCACCAGACACCCACAGACAGAATGGATCTGCGTGATCAGAATCGTCAATCCGTTTTTCATAATTATTGGTGGCATTTCCAAAGTGTGCAATACGGGCTCCTTGTTTTATGCCTGTTGTCTTTGCCGGAGTATTTTCAAATGGGGCCTATTGTCTGGCCCAACAGAAGCCAGGATAGATACCTGCTTTGCAGAAGAAGCTGTATGTCAGTGATCTTTGACGGTGTGATTGTGCCACTATTGAATTTGTAACATCCAGTCCCAACCACTGAGAAGTTCCTGCTACGCTAGCTCCAGTGGTTATAATAGTACAGTAGTACCAGTTGGGGCACTGCCCCAAGAGTATCTGGGTGGAAGCCATAGAGAGTGGCTGTCACTTCAAGCCACCTGTGCTGAAGTTAGCCCCCGGCATTAGTAATGCTGAAGAACTCTGTACCCGATTACTGTTCTGCCATTGTGCCCCAGCATAGCACCAAGAAGTGTATCATCGTCATTGGATTCCTCCATCTGGAGCAGTGAACAGAACAGCCAGCAGCCTCCGTCCAGGGAGGCCATTGCGCAACTGGAAGAGACTCACTAAAGTGATAAAACAGGGCTCACTAAACTCTTGAGGCCCGCCTGTACTAAGCAACTGCTGTATCCAAGTGTGCATTCCGAGGGTGCTTGGGGGCCCCCCTGTGCGACAGCATTGGACTAGGCTCCGTGTGCAGCCAAGACCAATGCCAGTGCACATTTTCCACTGGTTAAGGTTGTAATAAAGGTCGGTGAGGAGACCACCAGGACTGTGGCTGTCTTCTCATCGGGACTTTGGCCGTGGGGTTTTTCCAACCACCAAACTCATAATCAGTCCCAAAGACACCAAAGAACACTCATTGGGCTTTAATTACAAGCTGCATGTCACTTCGCACCTGTTTTGTAACAGAAGAATACCAATGAAATCCAAAAGCTGAAGATAACAGGCTCAAAGATCACTTTGAGTATTTTATTACTTTTTTTGGAGACATGCTGGCTTCACATTCTCCAAGGAAGCTGAACCTTTGTCTAACTAGACTTAAGAATAAGATTCATAATAGTTTTACATTTTTCAAAGCACTATTTAGCTCCTTGAAATGTCATTTGACAGAGGCACTGTCACATGAAGATTTTTCCTACATGACCCAAGTTAAGATTTTCTTTGGCATTATTCTATCTTTTGATTTTTGTTTATTGAGATTGTTAGAAATTGGGTTTTTGGTTGGCAGTCAGGTTACCCTCTGTCCAATCAAGAACCCTCACTCTAGTCAGGGTAAGTCACACACAATCCAAATTATCCTGTGCCCGAGCAGTCAGGCTTAACTTAGAAGGCAATGTGTAAAGTATTTGTGCAATAAATCATACAATAACACAATATAGCACCACAAAAATACACCACACAGTGTTTAGAAAAATATATAATATTTATCTGGATATTTGCAGGTCAAAACGAATAAAGATGCAATATGAAATTGTAGAGATATCACTGAAAAGTGATATAAAGGCGGTCATTCCAAGTCTGGCGGGCGGCGGTAGCCGCCATTTGGCCGCTATGCGGCCAAAAGACCGCTGCCGGCATTCTAACCTTCCCGCTGGGCCGGAGGGCGCTAACCATGTTAGCGCCCGCCGGCCCAGCGGGAAGGAGGCCTGCAACACAGAAGCCGGCTCCGAATGGAGCCGGCGGTGTTGCGGCCGTGCGACGGGTGCAGTTGCACCCGTCGCGCTTTTCACTGTCTGCTAGGCAGGCCTGTGCACTATGCATTGCACTACCAGTGAAAGGGGTAGTCACTAAGGAATGAGGACGGGCACACACCACCAACTGCAGCACACCTGGAACCCACGCAGCCTTGCCCAGGAGTGAATTCTAACAAGTTAGGTAAGCATTAATTCCCATTCAAACCCTTAGCTACTAGAGGACCTATGCTGCTATGTCTGGCCTGGCCTAGGGGCACCCAAAGACACACAACCACCACCCGAATACCACCCCACCAGCTGTAAATTGTCATGATAGCCACTGTACTCACCTCATTGTTGCTGCTGTGATGCCCTCAAGTGCCCATCCAGCTTAGGGTAGGTCACCACCAGTATGCGGGCCATCAGGGAGGTCAGGGTCCAACGGGCACCCCTTCCTCGTTGGCAGGCCATCCCCAGCTGGGCCTCTGGGGTCTTCCATGCCCAGCGTCTCAGGTCCTCCCACCGTTTGCAACAGTGGGTGCTCCGCCTACCATAGACCACCAGGGTCCGCACTTCCTTGGTGATGGCACGCCATATTCCCTTCTTTTGATGGGTGCTGACCTGCAGAGAAATACACACAGGAAAAGCTATCAGTCAGACCGTCCTACCTGTTACACTTATGGCTCACCATACCCCTTCACATAGCCATTTGCACACACAGGGCCCAGCACACAAGTTGCACGCCCTCTGGGGACATCCATCAACCCCCCTACATGGGGCCTTCACACACACCACTCCAATGCATTCATGCTCCATGCATCGTGCTCACAGTGTACTCACCTGTTGGTCTGGAGTCCCATACAGCAGTCTGTACTGGGGTAGGACCCCATCCACCAGTTGTTCCAATTCCTCAGAAGTGAAGGCTGGGGCCCTTTCCCCAGTCACACGGGCCATGGCAGATTCCGGACACAGGTCACAATAGCACATGCAGTCTAGGTCCTCTCCTGTGGAAGGTCAGGAAACAAGTGAGGAATCAGATAGAAAATGGTGGTCACGTCCGCGGCGGTGCACACAGTCACTGCCAGCATAGATCATCATTGGCCACTGTACCCCATAGGGTGCAGTATTAACCAATGAGGAATTGCACAGCGGTTCATGACTGCCTACTGCCACGGCGTACAACGTCAGCGGCATTACCTCACTTCCACCTGTCCCTCCACACAGGACAAGCAGTCACCATTTCAGGGGGGCGGACAGGCCTATTGATTATTGCTACACCACAGGATCAATAGGCACATATTTTCACTAAGTACACTGTCCCATTACATGTTTGCACATTGTGGAGTGCTGTTGTGGCTCCATTGTTCAGTTTGTGACAGCCTACTCACTCTTGTGTCCCTTAGATACCTACCACTGCAGATGAATAGGAGATGGAGACATACCCCCGTGTACAAACCCCTGGTGGACTTGGCTACACTGGAGGACAGGCACATAATACTCACCTATAGACTGGACAGGGCCACAATCACAGAGATGTGTGCCCAATAGGAGCCCGACCTGATGTCTGCTATCCATCACCCCACTGGGATCCCCCCTCTTGTGCAAGTGCTATCAGTTTTCCTTTTCCTGGCAACTGTTTTTTTCCAAGTGACGGTGCACTTGGCAGCAGGAATGTCACAGCCCATGTTCTCAAACGTGCTCACAAGAGTGTTGTCTGCCTTGATTAAACACGTGCAGCTACATTGCATTCCCCAGGTTGTGGATGTGGCCACTGTGAAGGCCTGATTCTATGCAATAGGACATATCCCCTATATAATTGGTGCGATTGACGGAACACATATTGCATTTGTACCCCCCGCCAGAATGAACAGGTGTTCAGGATTCGTAAGAGTTTCCATTCCATGAATGTGCAGATGGTGTGCTTGGCAGACCAGTACATCTCCCACGTCAATGCTAAGTATCCTAGGTCGGTGCATGATTTCTTTGTCCTGAGGTATAGCAGCATCCCAAATGTGATGGCCCAACTACAGAGGCACAGGGTTGGCTGATAGGTGAGCCCTGGTTCCCACCCAGTATACATTGGTGTATGCCTATGGTGTTGGCCTTATAGGATAGTGTGTGGCTAAATGTTGTCCCTTAATATTTGCAGGTGACTCTGGTTACCCAAACCTGTCATGGCTACTGACTCCTGTGAGGAATGCCAGGACAAGGGCAGAAGAATGTTATAATGAGGCACACGGGCGAACCAGAAGGATCACAGAAAGGACCTCTGGCCTCCTGAAGGCCAGGTTCAGGTGCCTCCATCTGACAGGTGGATCCCTGTGCTAATCACCCAAGAATGTCTGCCAGATAGTAGTGGCATGCTGCATGTTACATAACCTGGCCCTTAAATGGCATGTAACTTTTCTGCAGAAGGAGGAGACTGGAGATGCCCCTGTCACAGCAGTGGACCCTGAGGACAGTGAGGATGAGGAGGCAGAGGATGAGGATGTGGACAACAGAACATTAGTGATATGTCAGTACTTCCAATAACACACAGACGAGACAGTGCAACTTAACATTTCTATGAGTATTGGTGTATTCTGTGTGGCATTGCCATGTTGGCATTACACACTTCTTGCCCTACTTACTGTTACCTCTGGATATTAATTTTGCAGATTTTGGTGATATGACACATTCTCCTGGTGTGATCACAACAGCCAGCTACAGGTCATTATTTCTATGCTCATTCTATGTACAGTTCATTTTCAATGGTTGTAGCTGTTTCAATCAATACAAATTTGCAATGCATGAACTACTAGTTGTCGATTTTTATCCAAGGATGTTTATTGTACTGCTAAAATCTAGAGGGGAAAGTACAATAAGGTGGGGTGATGATGGAGGGAAGTCTAGGGTATTGTTCCAGTCTGTTTGTAACACAGGTGCATTATCCATGGGGACATAGGAAGGGGAACAATGGCAGTTCAAGGTGGACAAGGTGACTGAGTGCGACACAAGGGGGACAATCAGGAGAGTCTTATTTCCTGGTGGTGGTCTTGGCAAGTGTATCTGGGTTCTTTCTGGTTCGCAGGGAATGTTTCACTTTCTGCGGGAGGAGGGGTGCTGGTGGCCTGTTGATCCTGTGGCAGGGCCTCCTGGCCATTAGCGGCAGCAGAAGTGGAGGGCTGTTCAGATGACTGGCTAGTGGTAGGGGCACGCTGGTGTGACACTGCCTCCCTCAAAATGTTGGCCATGTCTGCCAGCACTCCCCCATGGATATCAGGGTGTTGTTGATGGCCTGCAAGTCCTTTCTGATCCCCTGATACTGTCCCTCCTGCAGCTGCCTGTTCTCCGGCACGTTGTCTTGGATCTGGCTCATTGTGTCCTGGGAATGTTGGTAGGCTCCCAGGATCTCAGAGAGTGCCTCCTGGAAAGTTGGTTACCTGGTCCTGTCCTCCCCCTGGCTCACCGCAGTCCTCTCAGTGTCCCTGTTGGCCTGTGTCTCTGTCCCCTGAACGGTGTGCCCAGTGCCACTGACCCCAAGTACCTGATTTTCTTGGGTTGGTGGGTTTGCCTGGGTTCCCTGTAGTGGTGGACACACTGCTGATTGACGTGTCGTGGGGACAGAGGGATGGGCCTGCTGGGTGGGTGCTGTGGTGGTTTTTCCTGAGTGGGGAGGTTCTGTGGTGGTTTGTGACTGTGTTTGGGGAACCGACTGTCCCGAGGTCCCTGAGGGCCGGGCTGGTCATCTTGATCCAGGTGTGCAGAGCTGCTGTCATCACTGTGGGCCTCTTCTGTGGGGGGACTGGATATGTCTGGCACCTTCTGTCCGATGACGTTGGGTATGGGTCCTGTTGGGGTGTGAATGCATAATCTTAGTATCTGTGTGTGCCATTTTGTTCAATGGGTGAATTAACCTCTACTCCTGTGCTTGCATTATTGCCATGGCCCTTGTGTGATTGGTGATTTTGGGGCATGATTGAATCTCTCTACTGGACATGCTTTGGTGATGGTTGTCCATGCACTGGTGTTCCATGCAGGGCTTGGTTTTGGAATGTGTGGGTTGTGGTAGTGGGGTATCTGTGGGGTTTTGGGGTGATGGGTGTGAGGGTGAGGGTGGGATTATTTGATGACCCCACGCCCTGCAGAAGGAGAACCAGCCCGCAAACGGTCTCTGAGATCCAGGAACAAGACAGAGAACATTGCCAAGACCCCCACCAGGAAATAAGACTCCCCTGAATGTCACCCTTCTGTCCCACTTTGTCACCCTGTCCACCGTAAACTGCCATTGCTCCACTTCCTATGCCCCATTGGACAATGCATTTGTGATACAAATAGACTGGACTCTGCCATGGACATTCCTCCACCATCACCCCAGCCCATTTCACAACCCCCTTCACTTAGTTGCACAGAAATAAACACCCTTGAATCACAAAACAATCTGGAGTCAGTCTGTGCTTTCACAAATGTGTAATTGCAAAACCTCTGGAATATAGCAATTTCAATGTACTTGTTCATATACCAATGTAACACAGCTGTAGGCCAGCAGTAAACATAGCAGAGGGCACAAAGTGGGACCCAGATCTGTGAAATGGAAAGGCAAAGTAACAAGTCAGGGTCCATACACTTAGTGAAAATGGTAGACTTATGCTAGCTCCAACAATAGTATGAGATGTGGGAAGCAGTTCCATCTTCTTACCTGTGTCTCACTGGAAGTATTGCATTGATGATGATGTTTCGGTTGTCTACATCTTCTTCTTCTGCCTCCTCTTCTTCACTGTCCACAGGCTCCACAGCTGCCACAAGACCACCATCAGGCCCATCCTCCTACAGAAAGGGCACCTGGCGTCCCAAAGCCAGGTTGTGCAATATACAGCAGGCCACGATTATCTGGCACACCTTCTTCGGTGAGTAGTATAGGGAGCCACCTGTAAGATGGAGGCACCGGAATCTGGCTTTCAGGAGGCTGAAGGTGCATTCTATAATCCTCCTAGTTCGCCCATGTGCCTCTTTGTAGCGTTCCTCTGCCCTTGTCCTGGGATTCCTCACTGGGGTCAGTAGCCATGACTGGTTGGGGTAACCAGAGTCACCTGCAAATGTCGAGGGAAAAGTGTTAGACAGACAATAACCCTTAGGGACAACCCCATACCCAGACACCTATGTTAACTGTGTTGGGACCTTGGGCTCACCTATTAGCCACACCCGGTGCCTCTGGAGTTGCCCCATCACATAAGGAATTCTGCTATTTCTCAAAATGTAAGCATCATGCACTGAGCCAGGATACTTGGCATTCACATGGGAGATGTACTGGTCTGCCAAACACACCATCTGCACATTCATTGAATGGTAGCTTTTTCCGGTTTCTGTACACCTGTTCATTCCTGCGGGGGGGACAAATGCCACATGTTTACCATCAATGGCACCAATGATGTTGGGGATATATCACAGGACATAGAAGTCACCTTTCACTGTTGGCAAATCCTCCATTTGAGGGAAAATGATGTACCTGCGCATGTGTTTCAGCAGGGCAGACAACACTCTGGACAACATGTTAGAGAACATTGGCTGTGACATCCCTGATGCCATGGCCACTGTTGTTTGAAAAGACCCACTGGCCAGGAAATGGAGTACAGACAGAACCTGCACTAGAGGGGGGGTTCCTGTGGGTTGGCGGATAGCTGACATCTGGTCTGGCTCCAACTGGGCACACAGTTCCAGGATTGTTGCACGATCAAGTCTGTAAGTGATAATGATGTGTCTCTCTTCCATTGTCAACAGGTCCACCAGGGGTCTGTACACCGAAGGCTGACGCCATCTCATCACCTGCTCCAGCAGACGTGCCCTATGGAGGAGAACAGTGAGCAGAGGGTCATCCAACACTTAGGTATCACAATGTGTTATTTGCTAAAATGTCGGAAATTCGCAATGTGCCTTTATCTGTCCGTTTTCCAGGCCTAAATAGTTATGACACAGTTTTTTTCCTTGCCATGTGGCCCCCTGAAATGGCAGCTGCCTGACCCTTAGGGTGGGACAAGGGGAAATGAGGTAACTGCGCTGGCGTAGTACACCGTCACGCTCGGAGGTCCAAGACCGCAGTGCAATTCAGCATTGGTTAACATTGGTCCTTATGGGTCCCAGGAGCCAATGACGATGTACGCCGGCGGTGACGGTAAGCACCGCCGCAGACGCCATTTTCTATCTGTTCCCTCACTTGATACCTGACCTTCAACAGGAGAGGACCTACACTGCAAGTGCTGTTGTGACCTGTGTCTGGAAGTGATGATGGCTACAGTGACTGGGGAAAGGGCCCCTGCCTTCACTTCGGAGGAGTTGGAGAAACTGGTGGATGGGGTCCTCCCCAGTACACGCAACTGTACGGTCCTCCAGACAAACAGGTGAGTACACTGGGAGCATGTTGGGTGGCACATGATTGTATGGAGTGTCGTGGACGGAAGAGGGTGGGGACGGGGACAGGCCAGCATGTCAGGATAGTGTGTGTGTATGTATGTCTGGCCCAAGGTGGGAGGTGTTTGCCAATGCGTGAGATGAAATGTACCGGATAGTAACATCCATTCTAACTTCAATTTTCCTCTAGGTCAGCACCCACCAGAAGCAGGGGATTTGGTGTGCCATTGCCAAGGATGTCCAGACCCTGGGGTTCTACCATAGATGGCGCACCCACTACCAGCTGGGGATGAACTCCCAACGTGGAAGGGGTGCCCGTCGCACCATGACCCCCTGATGTACTGGATCCTGGTGGTGGCCTATCCGGAGTTGAATGGGTGCTTGAGGGCATCACAGCAGCCACAAGGGGGTGAGTACGCTCTCATTCCGCTGACTCAGCGTGCTTTACGAGGTGTCTGGGTGGGGGAAGTGGGCTGTGGGTTCCCCTAGGCCAGGGCGAACCTGGTAGGCTAAGCCCCTTGTTAGGCAGGCTCTGTGGCACCCCAACCCCACTACTGGTAATAGCCATCTACACCTAGTCATGCTCCTGCGGCTTCCAGGTGTGCAGCAATTGGGCTTAGGCATCGTTCCCCACTGGCATGTGAATTTCCTAAGAACTGTTAGTGCATGGCTTAGTGCATAGTGCATAGGGCTGCTCCCTGTGTGTTGTGTCCGCCACCGGTAGTGGTATTGCATGCACTGAACATGTGTTTCTTCTGCCTTTCCCCCCTTTTTTGTTTTGTCACCCTGTTCTGGCGGAGGAGCAGTGGCACCGGAGCAGAAGGGAGCTGCATCCCACATGGCATTGGAGGGTGAATTTACGGAGTCTGAAGCCACCAGTGGGACGGAGGGCGAGGGAGCTCCACGACGGGGACAGGAGCTTATACCAGCGACAGCAACTCCTCCTCTGATGGGAGCTCCCTTGCAGTGGCGGGCACCTCAGTGCCTGCCGCATCAACAGGTACAGCCGCCACCCCCCCCACCAGCACCGCCCTCCAGCAGCCCCTCAGCGTGTGTCCTGTGCCCACTTATCCAGGAGAGTGGGCATCTCCTTCACCCCAGGCACCTTAGCCCCTGCCCCAGTCAGCCCTGCTGCACTCAGTGAGGAGGCTATTGACCTCCTGAGATCCCTCACTGTTGGGAAATCTACCATTTTGAATGTGTGTCTAAAATACTTTTCCTGGCTAACTTTGACCTCTTCCCTTCACCTCCCCACCCCCGGCCTTCCCCTAGGGCCAGGCTTTCTAGGTCCCAGCCCAGCACCTCAGCCTCAGCATCCCCAGGCACAGTGGTGCCAGCAACTGCGGTCTCATCGATTGTGCCACCCATCAGGGCTACCAGTGTGCCACCTAGCGAGGCCAAGGACATTCCACCACCTGCCAAGGTGAAGAAGGTGCCCGCTTCCCAGAGGGAGAAGCCGCACCTACCAGCCACCAAGGGCTCCTCCAAACCAAAAGGGGACAGTGGCAAGACGCCTGCGGCAACATCAAAGGTGGGGAAGGGACACAAGCTGAAGAGCAGGTCAGGACAGATCACAGTGGCTCAGAATGAAGGGACACCGCCACCTGCACCGCCACCAGCACCGCCACCTGCACTGCCACCTGCACCGCCAACTCCACGTCTGCTGCCTCAGCAACAGTCCCCAGCATCATCCCCAGTGGGCAGCCGTCCGAGGCTGCAGGAGACATCCTGCTGTGTCCCTCAACAGGTGCTGACACATGCACCACCGCCAGCACCTCCGCCACAGACACCGCGGCAAGCACCGCCACCAGCCCTGCAACGTGCTCAGAGAGTGCCAACACATCTGGCATGGCTTACATCCCCAGTGGGCAGCCATCCGAGGCTGGAGGAGATTTCCTGGACCCTGCCCAGCTTCCATGAGGCATGACTTTCATCACTGTTTACACCTGCAGGTGGCAGGCGAAGCCGTTGCAGGGTGGGGTATGTCTCTGCCTCCATGGCGTATCATGCTACCTGTTCCTAGGCAATCTCATGGCACACACACCCATGTGAGGTAATGGGACCAGCCACACTGCATGTGAAGCACTCTGGGCACCAAGCCCCCTCCAGAACCAGTGGAGAGATACATCCACTACCTCAGTCCTTGTCAGGAGGAAGCACTCTGGGCACAAAGCCCCCTCCAGAACCAGTGGAGATTGACATCCACTACCTCAGTCCTTGGCAGGATGAAGCTCTCTGGTCATAAATCCCCCTCCAGAACCAGTGGAGAGATACATCCACTAGTTAGTCCTTGGCAGGATGAAGCACTCTGGGCACAAAGCCCCTTCCAGAACCAGTGGAGACTGTTATCCACTTGAGAGACTGTGGATTTGCACTCCTCAGGATAAAGCGGTGGGCAAACCAGCCACTGGAAAGACTTGAGAGACTGTGGTTTTGCACTCCCTAGGATAAAGCAGTGGGAAAACCACCCACTGGAAAGACTTGAGAGACTGTGGCTTTGCACTCCACAGGATAAAGCAGTGGGCAAACCACCCACTGGAAAGACTTGAGAGACTGTGGCTTTGCACTCCCCAGGATAAAGCAGTGGGCAAACCACCCACTGGAAAGACTTGAGAAACTGTGGCTTTGCACTCCCAAGGATACAGCAATGGGCATGGAGCCCCCTCGTGCAGCAGTGGCGCCGTGCATTCATCCTGCTGAGGTGCCCCCCTCCACCTCCCCCTCAGGTACCTGTTTAATTTCGATCTGATGCCCCTGCAGTGTTCTCTCTGTTTCGAGTCAGGTATCTTGCGTGGGATTCACCCATGCATTTTGGGACCACTGGTCCATGGACCATGATTGGAACACTATCCGGACTTGTGTAGCTGGTGTTCATATTTGTATATACTGATTTTAGAAATTGCACTATCTGATTTTTATTGATTACACTCGTTACATAATTTCCTTTTGTCCTTGCATTCTTCCATGGCAAGAGGGTGTGTATATGTAATGTTGCTGCATGTATTTGTGTGTATGGTGTTGTGGGTGAGGGTGGGGGTTGGGGGTATGGCGTGTAGCGTGTGTGTATCACTCTCTTTTTCCTCCCCCCTTCCCCTTCCCCTGTGTTGTAGGTGCAGTACTCACCGGGGTCGTCGACGACGTCTGTCCTGCTCCTGATACCGAAGGAGGAGGACCAGTATGGGCAGGACGTGTAGTTCGGGCTCCATGGCGTCCTGGTCCCTCGTTGGGTGTCGAGAGGTGAGGGGTTTCCTTTCTGTGTACTGTTTCTGCCATGCTTGTGATAGAGTTGGTTTCGCCTCAGAAAAGGTGGCGGATAGGCATATTGTAATACAGTGGGCGGAACCTTGTGTTCTGCCTGTCTGTTGGCAGTTAATGCCGCGGTGTTTGTTTCTACCGCAGTGGCGGTCGGAGTGTTAAAGTGGCTGTCTATGTTGGCGGTTTCCGCCATGGTCGTGATTCAATTTTTTTCCCGCCGGTTTGTTGGCGGTATTACCGCTGCTTTAACACCGACCGCCAGGGTTGTAATGAGGGGCTAAATTAGGTAAAATGTGTTCTACAATACAGGGTGCGACCATCAGGGCTTTGAACACCAACAACTGCCACTCTTAATCAAACATCTCTACAGCTTAACATTCTACTCTCCTTTATTCCATCTCCATACCCCACAAGACCCAATACATTTTTCCCTCCACAACACAACTAATAAAAATCCTAAAACATATACTTATACATTTAACCCATAGCAACATTTCTTCCGTGGTCTTCTCTCCATAGGTTCAAAAAACTATTTCTTATGATGAAGAAAAGAAACCCACAGAACATGAATTCCCTCCAGAGCTTACCAACACCTAAGCTAAACATAATTACTGAGTCTCACCAGTGGTTTCCTTTCCACAAGGGTTATAAAAACTCTCAAGTCGTGTCTCTGCAGAGATACTTTTTACTTGCTCCACTATTTACAGATGATAGAGCAGTTCAAGGTGGCAGTAGGGGTTTGTAAATATGCCCCTAAGGCTGAATGTCAGATCATCAACAATAATCATGATCCTTTACAAAATCGTCAATATCACCAATCGCTATTGAATCAAGGAAAGATTCCACTTTGGTAGGTGACAAATGAATTAGCTCGTTGACAAGGAAAGCAAGGGACCACTCATGTTCAAGTGCCTCAGCAATTGTTGTGGCCAAGGTGGCAGCACCCTGTGCAGTGCCAGGTGTTATAGCATCAAGAGCCAATTTATCCACAAAGGGCGGCTCATAGGAAGCTTCTGCAACCTCAATGTTGAGGTCTGGTAAAGAACCCTCATCGAGAACACCAACAGACCATCATCCAAAGGAGGTGTGCACTGCATAGCAAGGCACACTTCCGGAGCATATTCCATTGGACACCACAAGCATCTAAAGGCGGGCTGCACTCAATTCATAACCGGTCTAAATGACAAAGACCAGTTGGACTCCAGTTCTTCCAGGAGTTGTGCTCCGAAATACTGCATTATGCATTCATGACACAGTTGGGTTGGTGGAAGCATCATCAGTCCTCTATGTGGAGATCCGGTAGCCATTGTGAAGGAAAAACAGCAACAGCAAGATACCACCAATTAATGCTAAAGTTATAGGGAATCCCCCGAAAACACTTGAAAATATCGAGTGTATGGCTGAAGGTATTATGCCAAATACAGATTGGAAGGTACTGACAAAACCAGAACCTACAGCCTTAAGAAAATGTACGATCCCAGTGTTGTTAGACACATTGAAAATGTGACATATTAGTTCACCAAAATGTTTTGGAATGTTGGTGTTTAAAAGGGACTCTATCTCTGCAGATTACCTTGCTACTTGGAGATCATAGGACTCACGTTCAAATGTAAGTGCCACATCTTTTTGTAACAAAAGAACTTTAAGTGTACTCTGCTTGTCAAAATTTATATTAGAAGTAACATTCTGAGGCCACATTTCTGCTACTTTTATCTCTTGCGTGGGGGGGAAAAGTACATTTTTATAACAAGTCACAATTTGGTAGACCAATACTACGTAGGCAATTCTGGCTCACATTCCACAACAGTGGAACCTCAGACAAATCAAAGCGACAGGAACACCCTTCAGATAACAAGCCACATTTGTAGCTAAGGCAAGGACAGATGTTTACAAATTATCGAATGACTTGCAGAAGTCTTGCATTTTCTTCTGCTAAAAAAGACCTCTTTCATGGCATTGAAACATTTGACTGAGAAGGGTAGCTCCCACACCTCATGGGTGTAACAATCTCCTAGCTTTTCAAATATGCCTACAGGAATGTGCTTCAAACACAATGTGAACTGAAATGTTGAAATGGACAGATTATTATCTCTGTGTATTAATCAAACTGCAGATGTTATTTCCACCACAGTGAAAAATCTACTTTTCAAAATTTCTGATGTTTAACAACAGTTGCTTCTTTCTTAGCCCTTATTTCTTGCTTTTGTGTCAAGTTAAATGCAGAAAATAAGTCCCTGGAGCTGATGTGTTGCCAGGGTACGCAACCAATTTTTAGAACTCGTAAAGTACAACCTAACTGCATAATGGATCTAAGTTGACTCTGTCCATGATGTAAAAATTACATATTTAATATGATGTCAATTACAGATGAAACAATATTTTTTAAGATGTAAATGTGGTTGAACAAAGTATTCATACCATTATCTACAATGCCTGGAGCTTTCTGGACGGTTTCCTGATCTTTGTGCCTCAACCGGGAAGGGGGTTCTTTTTGTCAAAGGTTCCACATTTCATTATGTATTGAATATAAGAATCGCTTTGTGCATGGTTTTCTAGGACCTGACGATAAATCTTGTAAGTCTGTGTTTTCTGACAGGAGACTAAGGTGTTCTTTAATGACTACTAGTGTGGACGATTTCATCCATTGTTGACATAGTTTGCCCACACTTTATGTGGTGATGATACCGGAGTGGTGTTGTAAGATGTAGCGAGGGTCAGGTCTACCTGCTCTAAAATCCCATGTGGGTTACACGAAACAGGCATGACAAGCATTTGTGTCCACTGGCCATATTAACCACCCTTTTGAACCTGAAATTGTTGAGTTAAATATTCCATTTTCGACCCACCCTTTGAGCTATTCTTCAGTGACATTTAAAATCTTTTGCCATTTGTCAAATTTTGGTGGTGATGGATTACTGAATGCATTAAATTCCTTAATCTTAGCTGAGCCTAAACAATTTATTTGTTGTTCAGTTTCATTTAAAAATGTTATTTGCCACAGAATAAGACGTGCTCTAAAGATAGCTTTCCATCCTTGTTTTTGCCAATTTCTAGTCCCCACACACTCTTTGAGTCAACTTCAACCAAAATCCAACTAGGAAACACAGGAATCAGAATAGATTTATTTGGTATCTGTTGACAGGACATTCTTCAATTTCATATGAGACAGTTTAGAATAATAAGACTCAGCATTTTTACCATAATTCCCAGTAAAATAAGCACATTTTTCTACATATGTTTCAGATCACCCCACTGGCAGAGTTGTACAATGTTCCCGTCGTGTGTAATGGAGAACAGTTCTCAGGATGCTGGCTTTATATATCAAATGGTTTCCGAAATTATGGTAACAGAGCATTTCCCCATAATTTGCTGTTGTTTGGTAAACATATTCACTTTCAAGTATAATATTCAAGCTCAGAAAGCATAGAATTAATATATTGTCACTTTCTACTTTCTTTTACCTAGACAACCATCTTATTAGCGGGACACCATGAACTCTCTCCTTTACCCCTGTATCATTATTTTCACCGTTTCTCATTTCTTCAACTTCTCACTTCCCCATCTCTTCCATGTCTCTAATTCTCCAACCCTTCATTTTCTGCCACTTCTCTTCACTATCAGTTTCAGTTTTCTTACCCGTCTCACCCCTCTCTATTATCAACATGTCACATTCTGTACTCATGTCTAAGTATTACCCCCTACTTTCTGTTTTCTGTGCTTCTTCTCTTTCTTTTCTGTGTCCTTCTCCAGTTCCCCAGTTTAAGTTTTGCTTGTGTTATTGTCTGGATTCTCCTCACTGTGGCTCCCTTATATGAATGTCTCATACTTTGCATTTTTCCTGTCTCTACTCTAAACTTTCTGCCCTCTCTTCACAGGTTCACCCCCTATTACTCTGCCCTCTGTTTCATGTCTCACTGCTTGGTGACCACAGAATGGCAAAATTAGAAATTGGAACGTTACATTGAGAAAAATTTGAAAGTGCACTGTTTTGTTCTTTATTTGAAAATGTTTCCCTGATCCCCCTGCCTGGATGGGCAGGAAGGGTAATCTGAGTATTCACACTCACTATACTCATGTTCACTCTTCATTTTGAGGTACATTTTGTGCCCTACCACTTTTCAAATTTCACCAGCTGCCATCGGTGTCAAGAAACTTTGCTTTAGCTAATAGCTGCAGGTTCAAAGTATGAAGCACGGCAAAGAGTGAGGAGGTTATAAGGAGTGGAGCACCCCGGGACAAAGCACAACTGTTACGGTCACAGAAGCCTGGAAAAAAAGGGGAGAATCTTGGTAACAGGCATTTCGGGCAGTCTTTTTTTACTCACATTTATCATGGATTGGGGCCTGCATGAGTTGCAGAAATTGGACTGTTTGTCAGGCTTCAGGTGGGTTACTGTTAATGCCTACTGAACTGAGGGAGTGGGGTGCCGAGCACCTCTTGATTCCTCATACATTGCCAGCCCATGCAGAGCTAATTTCTCAGCATACTCCTAATAACACTGGACCCTCCAACCATCCAGTTGAGCGACCTTGTCGCCTGGGATACTTTCGATGGCTTGAAGTATGTCATCATTAGTAAGTGGAACAGCAAGGTTGTGTTTCGGTATGTCGTCAAGCCAGAGCAACTGGATGGAATCAAAGTAGTCAGAGAGTCTGTCAGGGAGGGACCACCTCCCCATTGGAGGTTTAGAGTATAGCTTAAAATTGAAGTATTGTCTAGGTAATGTCCTCCATGAGGTCGCAGGTCTCCCAAGCTGAAGTCAGTAATTTTGTAATGTAGGAGCTCCTCCATTGTTTTACAAGCCAAGCTACAAGAATCTGGACGGTTTTGTCACTTCCGCCAAAGTGTTGCGCGATGGTCTCCTTGTATAGGAAGCAAGTTTCCCTCTCATCAGTTTCCCCATATTCAGTATTTTGTCACCAAACTATGCAAGGTGCTACATGCCCCTCAACCCTCAATGTTGTAGCTCAAGCTCTAAGAGTTCACTTTCAAGTGTCTGCAAATGCACACACAAGTCTATGAGGACTCCAGATTACTTAGAAATATTAATTCTGCCAATATCAACCTTAAATTCTTCCCAGAGCAGTGACTCCAGAGTTCTAACACTGATTGAAGAACTCTAAAATTGGCTCCCCTTATTTTGGCATTGAAGAGGGGGTCTCTAAAGGCATGCCAGGGAGCCTCTGATTAAAGGTGCAGCTGGTTGTGTTGTCTAATGAAAGTGCTAAAATCACTGGCACATGACCAGAAAGAGTTCTTGGTAAGTGCTGTATACTCTTGGTGTGTGAAATGTAGACTATCTGGTACATAGGTGCCAGAAGAGGAAGTCCAAAAAGTGCCTTTTGTTGTAAGTTGCACAGCAGCTCAGCGGTGGGGCCTGTTAGTGGACTGTGATTTGTCTATATCGGGATCTAGTACCACATTACATTTCCCCCTCCATGGAACAGAGTGGTTGAAGCCAACTATTTTCTCCCATACTACAGAGAAAGAGTCAGGGGAGTCGATATTCAGGCCATATATGCAAGTAATGGTAAACCTTGTGCCCAAGAGGACACCATGCAGTATCATGTGCATATCTTATTTCCTTATCACAGAGCAATTTCAAGGTCTGCCATATTCTTATATATTACAGCGAACCCTGTGTATAAGCCAAGTATGTACATACATACACTTTCACTATCTATCCAGCCTGCATCCGCTGCAGGGTGCTCTCCATAAGGAGGAGTTCTTGTAGTAGTTGTGCCTAGGGAGATAAGCAAATACTTGTCCTACCCTGTTCGGGTCATTCATTCTGCGCACATTCCAGGACAGCAATGTGGTTCCTTTCATAGCAGACCATCAGGTACCAAAGCTTGCGCACCAGGCCCTAGGGTCTGCCTGCCATCCAGTAGCCACCACAAGAGTGTCAAGGTGCAGGGTATATGGTTGACCACCAGGTCATGCATGTCACAATAATACATGGACATTTTTAAAGAACAGTTGTCCAAAGAAACCCCTCCCATTTCAACCGCCCTAACCCTTTGAACATCTCCTTCTCCTGGAGTACCACAAAATGGATATAACAAAGTGGAAAACATTCCAAGTGTGACACGATGTAGTAGGTGGTAATGAGGCCCAGTGTGGGAGGCCAGTAGGCTGGGTGGAAAGATACGTAGGCTTGTGTAATGGACCATATTCAAGCTATGCCCCTCTTTGGACAGCAGGTGAGGCCAGGGCAGTAGATGTTTCCCGGGGTCAACCTCAGTCATGTCCAAAGCAGTTCATCTAGGGGGATGTAACATGTAACATGGTCCTTCAGCGGCATTCCTCATTATTTGGCTGACTCTCCGGATTGTTTGCAGCATGAGAGTCTGCATTTTCTGTATATGCTTGGGGCAAAATTTGATAGCCGATTCGAGATCCATGAAGAAGAGGGCTTTTCTGTTGATAGTGATTCTAAGTTTGCCTGGCTAAATGAGAGCATAAGATATGCCTCTCCTCCACAGCAACCACTTTGCAGACAGGAATTCTCTATGGACGGCCTGCACAGCCAAAGTGAAGTCTAGGAATATCTGGTTTCTATTACCCTGGTATGGAAGCTCTCTTTTTTCTCATGCCAGGGGTAGGGTCATATTGCTTTCTCTATAATGTAGGAAGTCAAAAATAATGGGTCTGGCAAGGGTACTTAGTGGTGGGTAAGGCTCAGAGTGTGATACACACGCTCCACGAAGAACAGGGTGGTTAGTTCCTCCCCAAAAAGAACCCAGATACGTGTCTCCATTTAGTTATGTGTTCATGACATTGGATTCTGAGTCCCAAGACTAATGTTGTTCATGTTGTTCCTTCTGGAGCGCACCTCAAAAATCTTCTTTCTTAGCTTTTTATAACTGTAATTGCTCTCTCCTTATGTAGGAGCTGCCCATTACACATTGTGGCATCAACTTCCGATACACATTGCTCCAGTTGGAGCAAACCCTGAGTCCAGTCTCTCCAAATGGCATGCTCTGGGTGGGGGCCAAAAGCAGATTGTAGTGTGCACCACTTGTGATTTCACAGCTGGTATGGGAGGCGAGTACTCCAGTACACCCTTTGCTTTTGTCACAGCTTATGGCTTCGTGATCCTCACACTGGCAGCATTCAGGAGGAGGCAGTACCAACTGGCCCTCTTTGTAGGTGCTCTTCTTTTCTGCTGCTCACGTGTGACCCTCCAGCGTCCATGCCCTTGAGAGGCAGCCGCTCAGTCCTCCTGCTATACCGAGCATAAGGCAGGTGTTGCTGTGTCCCCACCCAGCCACACAAATAGGTGCCTCATAAGGCTGGCCACTGCCAAATCAGTAGCAGGCACTGCCCAGCCAAACTTCCTAGAGCAGTCCAGCTCTCATCCTCAGGAGGGCTGTTCAGTGCCACGCCTCAGAAGAAAGCTGCCACACCTCCAGGGGTCGCTCAGCACTCCAGGTGCCTCATAAGCATCTGGTGGTGCAGGCTCCATTTAGAGGATTCCTGGATGCCCATGGTGCTGATAAATGGTGGATGGTGCACCAGACCTTAAGAACCTTTCTCATTGGCCATCTGGACTAGCCATTCTTGGGGCTAGTGTGCCAAAGGCGGTCTTGTCTTTCCAGTTGGAGGACTGTGGTTTTTGTGTGGAGATATTTACTGACTGAAATTTAGCAAGTCTCTATTTTTCAGTTTATATTATTGAGGTTGATATTATTTTAGTCTGTTTTCACTTCTTATCCAAGTAACAAAGGAGTCATAGGTCATAACTGAGTATCTGTCCACCACCAGAAAATAATATTGGGATAGCACCTTTCCTCCTTTAAAGGCAAGTCAAAGGCAGTTTAAAAAAAAAAAAACAGAAAACATACGCAAATACATCAGTGCTAAAGTTTTAGCTTGAAATTCCACAATTAAAATTAGTACTAGAAAGCCAGTGGGTCTGGCTGCTTGTAAGGGGGAGTGGGTGGAAATAGCTGAAAAAAATGTAGTGAGTGTTGACCCAGCATTTCTAAAAAGACAATCTTGTAGCGAATCAACATTTCGGGTTACAACAATATGGAAGCTGGGAGTAGGGTCCCTTTGGTGAAGAGACTGCATTAGCAGAGTTAACTTGTACTCTCAAAGAATAGTGATGGTCAGAAGATCAAGTTTGGTCTGTAAGTGGAAGTGAATTATTGTGCAGCAGAATGTTTTGATAAAGGGCCATTATTTTTATTGCATCTTAGTGACAGCCTAATCGTGCCTATTGTTGGGATGAAAATGCCTCCTGTATGGTACACAATCCTGCATGCTGGAACTGCGAGTAACTGGTATGAAGGTTTTTGGATTTTTGGCCCTAGCCTTACTCTAATCCATGCAAAAGCCTAGGCCTGTCTTTCATTTACGATTGGTTCTCGTCTTGTACTGGACCTGGATGTATCAGCATACTGTGTTTTATGGTAATTATATTGTAACCAGGCCTTTTTACCTGTCAAGTAAATGCAAGCTACCGACCCACCCACCCAAAGTTCTACTGTTCACAGTGAACCTGGTATTCTAGTGCTGAAATCCAGTGTGCATGAACATATTGGAGTTAGTATATAGTGCATGAGCACGTAAGTGAACCAGATTGATACAGGCTAGTGGGTTTCATATTGGAAGCCACTGGACAGCTTGTGTGTGCAAGATGGAGGTGAGGATGCATTTGTGGATAGTGGAGGTGTATTGCTGACATTCATTGGACTGGAGAGAGGGAACCAAGACACAGAAGTGGGAAAAGAGGAGACAGCTTCTCCTTAGAACTTCTATTATGTCATTTCTGATGTGGAGGGCTGCTGATTAGTCTTTATGTGACTGCGATCTGGTAGATGGCAGGGGTGAAGTGTGGAACTGCTGTATCAGTTATCAGTGTGAGGGTATCAGCCCTTTATCTCTCTAACTTCTGCTGAACCATTCCAGAGACTTGCTGTGGAGCTGGAAGCTGCGCATCTGCAACAGGACTACCACCTGCCCTGTGCACTGGTAATGCTTTCAGCCTGTGAAGGTCCAGCGCTACACAAAAAGGCAGACTATTCTGTCTGGAGAGCTAGGAAGAGACTTAGGGGGAGATTTACAAACATTTTGTGCTGAGTTAGCATCACAAATTTATTTACTTTCCAGCACAAAACTTGTTTTGCACTGGAAAGTACCCTAAAGCGAAGCACTGCTTTGCGTTACTTAGAACTGAGGGGGCATTACATGGTTGGTACATGGGCGTTCCCATGCAACCACCCATGCCTTTTGACACACAACCATATCTGCAAACAATAGTACAGAGGGTTCTACACCAAAGGTTAACACCATTTGAAAACATGCTTTCAAAGGAGAAATGTTTTCATTTCTCCTTGCTTTTCCGACTTTGCATGCGTGCTGCCCTGTGCAGTATGCATACAAAGTAGGAAGAGTTCTGAAGTGTGTCTAAGCATAATGTTCTGTACTAGAAGGGTAGCCTTCCAGTACAAAACCTATGCTAGACTCACAGACACGCACCCTTGCAGTATCGTGTGAAGGTGTGTGCATGGCAGCTGAAATCAGTGTTGGCGCTAGAGAGAGGGGAGGAGACTGCCATATCTTTGTAGATATGGTGCTCTCTTTCTCCTTCCCTGTCATGCAGCACAGCATTTTTCATTGCTGCACTGGTTGATAGTTTTCTAAATCTGTCCCTTAAACTGGAGTATTGCACGTAAGCACTGTGCCACAAGAAACACTAAGGTACCAGAAACATGAGTGTGGTGGGCCTAGATTGGGACCCCACTTTGAAGTGCATGAGCTCACACTCACAAGTCAGTATCTAGCATGATTGTGCTATGTAGTATTGTACTTTTTGGCATAATAAAATACTTGGCCTTTTCAAAGAGAAGTACTGGGCAAAACAATTATCTTATTTGGTTGCTGGGTGCAATATTGAGTGTCAAGCCAGAGTATCCCCACTCTAACGTCCCTGAGAAGGCTATGAGCGCTTTGGCTACAACTGACAGTCAAGTGCTGAAACTAATGTACTTGGCCCAGTTAGCTGGGCCCTGATAGAATGGGCCCCTGGAAAGTAGAGCCAAAGGACTTCACCTCCCACAGCTGTGGCTCAGTAGCTCTTGTGTTCATTGTGGTCCCCTGAACACACATCTTTACTTTTGGGAAAAAGAAGCAGTAGATTCAAAAACATGTTATCATGACAGCAAAGTAATAATTAAACATGCAAGGGGAATTAGTGAATAGCACTGTATCTCTGTGACATTCTAAGTCATCTGAGCAGTTGCACTTCCTGAAAGAAAACCCATAAATCAGCAATTAAAATGTTATCTGTCACTAAGATTAAGGGCCCTATTACGAGTCTGGTGATACTAAGACTGCCAGACTCGTTGTAAAGGTCAGACCTTGGTGGTTGTGGTAACCCGAACACCCCATTTTGACCCTGGCGGTTGGACCTCCAAAACACTGTCTCTGCTAGGATCTTTGATCCTGACTGGATGACCACAGCCATTGTTGTAATCTGCCGATTACAACCATGTTCTTTGCCAGCCTTTTCATGTTGGGTAAGCTGCCATGAAAAGGCTGGTGGAGAACAAGTGCTGGGAGCCACAGGGGACCCCTGCACTGCCCACAACACTGCCGTGGGCATTGCAAGGGCCCCCTAAACAGCACCATCGGAATGCGCACTGTCTGCTTAGCAGACAGTGTACATTCCGAGGGTGCTTACAAGCCCCCCGTGCGACAGCATTGGACTAAGCTCCATGTGCAGGCAAGACCAATGCCAGCGCGCATTTTCCACTGGGCAAGGTTTCCGCCAGTCAGCCCAGTGGAAAGCTCGATAATAGGGCCGGTGAGGAGCCCACCAGGACCGTGGCTGTCTCCTCATTGGTTTTTTCCGACCCCCAAACTCGTAATCAGCACCAAAGACACGAAAGAACATTCATTGGGCTTTAATTACAAGCTGCATGTCACTTTGCACCTGTTTTATAACAAAAGAGTACCAATGAAAGCCAAAAGCTGAAGATCACAGCCTCAGAGCCCACTTTGAGTATTTTATTACTCTTTTTGGAGACATGCTGGCTTAACATTCTCGAAAGAAGATGATTCTTTGTCTAACCAGACTTACGAATGAGATTCATAATAGTTTTACGTTTTTCAAAGCAATGTTTAGCTCCTTGAAATGTCATTTGACATAGGCACTGTCACGTGAAGATTTTTCCTACATGACCTAAGTTAAGATTTTCTTTGGCATTATTCTATCTTTTGATTTTTGTTAATTGAGATGCATTCTCTAAATGTATTTCGAATTAAAGATTTCCCTAACTCTTTACATTTACTGTTTGAATCTGTGCAACACCTCCAATGTCTTTTTGATGATCGATATTTCCTTCAGTAGAAAATGTAAATTGACTCTTCTATGACCCCTTTCTATTTGTTTTACATTTTATTTGGCAAATGATTCCTGACTGGTCCAGCTGTTCACTTTTCGGCAATCTGAGAAGCATCAATACTGTTGAAATTTGGCACAACATTTTCTGCACAGCTGTTGCAGGTGGATAGTCCATACATTTTAATATGCTTGGATATTTTAAAAGTGAATTCCAAATGGAGAACCGCTATCGGATCTGCTTCACACCTCATATTGTAAGCCTTAATAAGGCGAAAAGAGACAACGCTAAGAAACAGTCACCTCATCACAAAAATGATCTATGACCTAATTTTTTTACTTCATGGCCACAATTTTCTTGAAATACTTTCATGTCACGAACAAAAATCTTGAGCAATCTTCAGTAAAGACATGCAAGGGAAGCCATATTCAGGTACTACTAATTTAGCAGTAGGCTCCCCCTTATCGTACTTTAAGCTCCGAAATAATCACTTTGCTAACTATTTGTTGATTTCAGAGTGCTCTATTCCTGAAACAAAGTACTGCCTGTCTTTGGCTACACGTGAAGATTTCATTTTGGGCTTTCCTTGGACCATTTAAAGGGCTACTTAATGCTTTCGCTCTCACATTTATAGGCCACACAGAACCAGTGGCATATACAAGTGAAAATGTCAGTTAAGTGCTCTTAACTACTTATAGCATTACAGCAATAAGGAAGTTAGCACCCAACACCTAAATCTGTAACCACAAGAACAGCCTCAGCAAGTTTCAATATATTTGAAGCGTATTGATCCACTCTTTCAAGGAAATTAGAATTTCACATCTGAACTTTATTTGATCAATAGTAAGCCATATTATTTGCGGGTTGAGAATTATTTTGGCTTGGGGAAAGCATTCAAAAACTATTGATGCACTTAACCCAATTACATTGCTTGGTTGCAGAAACTGTTCAGCTGGAAGAGGAAAGAGTAGTTATTTTCTACCAGTGTCTTAAGGGTCAATTTAAAGACATTCCTGTACAGATAGATGCTCATCTCACGAATTTCACAGATCTTATCAATCTCTTCTTGCAACTGGATCAGAGACTGAATGAGAAAAAGGGAGATCAAAGTCAGGTCACTTAGAAAAAGACTGGGTTTGTAGAATTGGGACCTCAGGTGAGAGAAGCACTGAATCCATGGAAATTGGTAAAATACAATCTCCATTATCAATCGAAGGAAAGGACACTAATCTTTGAAATAGACTATGTCTTTACTGCGGCCAAAAGGGCCACTTTGTAAAAGAATAGCCCACAGAATCAGAAGGAAACACAGCAGAAGTGGTAAAAATGCATCGATTTGTTAGCAAATTTGACAATGTGAAGAAAATTAAAAGGCCCAAGGCAGGAGAAGGGCATCCTTACCCAAATACTTTAGAATCCCTTCTCTTAGATGAGGAAGGGCTGTGACGTAAAAATTACTTTCTTTTCCTGATAATCGAGGATTGAGCCTAAGTCCCAATTCATTTTATGACAGACTCTGTGCCCACTGGTAGCTGAAGTGATGCTCAAATGGTTACAGAAATGCCCATAGCAGTGGGATAAAAGTAACCTCTGAGCAAGTAATTGCTGACGATGGTTGGCAATTGACTTCAGGACATCACAATTACTATTATACTGACACTGTAGTATCCTGCCCCAGTAAACATATTGAGCAGTTTTATTGTTCAAAATGTTTGCAAAGGATCCCTCCAAGGAACAACAAGCCTGACCTTGAGAAAACATGTAATGAGGTAAAATGTGTTCTACAATATAGGGTGCGACCAGCAGGGCTTTGAACAACAACAACTGCCACTCATAATCAAACGTCTCTACAGCAGAATTGTGTGCTAGGGGGCGTGGCCGGGCCACGAAACAAGATGGCCGCTTAGAGCGAGAGCTCCGCGCCGAGGCGGTCCCGGAGGGGCGACGGGGGCGAGAAGACAGCCGGACAACATACCGGGTTTGGTGCCCCTCCACCCCTACAACAGCGGCGACACAGAACCATGTCCGGGGGCCCCGTAGGAGCGGGACGCAAGGCAGGAAACTCGCGATTCGCCCCAGGCCGATAAGGCCTGGAGAAAGGGGGCGGAGTCGCGTCTTCGGAAGACCGCGGACGGCGTGCCCGTAGCAGCAAGGAGCAAGCTGAACAGGCCGCAGGGACTGCGGGAGTCGTGACGACCCGCATCCATCTCCCTCCAACGCCAACAAACACCCGTGGACCTTCCCCCCCCCCCCCACAGGGAGACGGGAAGACACAGCAAAGGGGTGCGGCTCCTTCGACAGCCGGGAGAGAAACCCAAAGAGAGGTAGGATCGAATCTCTTCAAAATAAGAACGGCATCGCCGGAGGCAGAGGCACGACTTCTCCCCTCTTTTCCATCACAGAGGGACAACAAAAACCCTCCCGCTGAGATAATAACCTTTCTCCCTCCCCCTCCAGACAACTAATACTGAGGAGGGCGGAGGGGCACGACGGGAGGCACGTGGAGGCGAGGGGACGAGAGGGGTGAGCGACTGGGGGGGCACCGGGGACGAGGAGAGCCAGAGGGAGCCAAGAGAACAGAGATACAGGAGAAGGGAGTGGACTGACACCAGTGTAAGCCACCGAACATCTATATTTTTATCGGAATCTACGGAGGGAATCTCGGGCCCCACGTGGTCAGACTCTGTAGACAATTGAGGCGATGCCCGGCAACAAACCGAACCATAAACCTGTCAGCAAGCCTGCACGACAACTATTATTCTCAGAAGCGCTACAACACAAACGCCTAACCCCCACGAAGATAAACCCTCAAACATCGCCACCTTTAAACGAATTCACCACGATGCCTGATAAAGATCAATCCACGACTATGGACAGGATACTACAAGAGATCACCACCGTCAGCCGCCGCATAGAGGGGATGGACGCCTCTATAACTTCATTGACACTAGAAACCAAATCCATGCGATCTGACATTGCCGGCTTCCAATCTAGAGTGACAGGGCTAGAACAACGCATGGGATCACTAGAGACGCAGATCAACACGTCTCAGGTGCGAGAACAAGACTTCATCTACCTCAGGAGCAAACTAACGGACATGGAGGACAGGAGCCGGAGAGACAATATCCGCATACTTGGGATCCCGGAAAACGAAGAAGGCTCGGATATGCAGACTTTTCTGACCTCCACTCTTCCAAAAATGATTTCATTGGACTTTGACCCGCCGCTAGAATTCCAACGGGCACACAGGATAGGCCCAAAACGTTCTGACAACTCCTCAAGGCCCCGCCCAATCATCGCATGCTTGCTGCGGCATAATCAAACCCGACAAATACTCCAAGTAGCACGCAACCACGGCCCTTTCCGAATAGACCAGCACGAGATCCGAATAACCGCCGATTACTCCAAGGAAACCAACGAACGTAGAAAGGCTTTCCTAGCCCTACGACCCCGGCTTCGCAAACTAGAGATGAAATACGGTCTCTTTGACCCTGCAAGAATGTGGGTTACAAAAAATGGAGTATCCAAGGACTTTTATAACCCCGACGAATTGAGACTCTTCCTTGACTCTTTCCAATCCCAGCCTATGGACTCTTACAACACAGACAGTGAGCATGACATTGTAGGAGGCAGTGATAGGGCCGAAACCCCCCACTCGGGAATAGAAAAGGTGAAGACGGCTCTACACGACACCGGAGCCAGTCATAGAGGTAGAGACATGGAGAGACTAACTAGATCATATGATGACAGGGGTCAGATTTTACACGCAGTAGTAACCCACACCCAATTATCGGAAAGAGACAAATCCCGCTCCCCTTTAAAGCCTACAACTGGGTCTTCTTGAGAAGGTAACGCGACAAGACGACTTATGGGACTATCGTCAGAGAGTCGAAAATAACAACTATAGACTCCGCGGAAGGATGAGTACCTTTCCAGATCATATGTGTATTACTATTGTAATTGTCTAAGACTGCTAGTATCAATGTTAAAACCAGACACATGAAAAATATATGCTCTTTATGACTAGAGCCGAGGCCCTATAATGGAAACTACCAGTAAATCGTTATTTGCCCTCAGTATACAACAGATGATGATTACTAGAACAGGGATCAGACCCCACCAACTCACTGTAGGTTTAATAAGGGCCCGGTCCCGACCCTATAACCCTATAACAAGGTAACAAGGTAACAGGGGCATTAAACAGATAACAAAAATAAACACTAATTAACTATCATGGAACTTACCTTACATTCCACACACTACAAAGTATCTCATGGTAGTAAACAACAAAGTATGTGAAACTTTCCTAATACACACCACACTCGACCAGCGCCGACATTAGAACCGTTTAGCCCCCATTATCACCCCAAGGGATGGGACTAGACAACGTAAAGATAAATTAATCCCAATTCAGGGACACACAATACGATATAACCTGAAACATATCAAAGCTCCCACTACTTGACTTTACCTTATTCTACAATAAGAAACTGGGGGAAAAAAAAAAAAAAAAAAAAAAATAGAACACGAGGACATAATACAACATAATACCGCATAACAAAGCGAAATATTATGACATTCTATACTGCCACTCCACACCACATTATAACATCACAATGTAAATTATAAACTATTAGCTATTCTTTTCCCCAGATGTTCGTAGCTACCCCCATCCTAATCATTATTACTATCTTAAACTATCACCAACAACAGAACGACTATGATGGTGGCACATACCAAGTAAGACCTTAGTAGGTCAGTATTATGATGTAATAATACACGGCAAGGAGTTAGTAATAGGATGAGATATGCACTATCCTCGCGTAACCCGGGGCTCAGCTACACTCATTACCTATCCTACGATTAATAGAGAGACGTTTGGCATAATGGCTCCTAACATGATAATGTGATAAGATGCCAGGATATGTTATGTTGATCAACCTAATATGTCATTGAACAGTTGTAAGGCGAGATGAGACGAGGCAGTGTTATAGTTGAAAAGAAATGCTCAGGAAGTATTATATTATATTGTATATTGGTATCTTTATGTACCCATGCATACGCGAGAACTATAATACTCTGTTTGAGCTCTCTCCCCCCCTCCTCTGCCCTGCCCCCCCCCCTCCCCTCGCCAGCCGGTCTCGGTCTTTCTGTCTGCCCAGTCCCTACTTTAATTTACGACCCTATCTTATGAACTCTTAAACACCCTACGATACCATACAACATCAAATACTAGGCACAACATCCTAAACACCATACCCCATCAACACCCGGCACCCCCTCCCTCCTCTCCAGCGCCGCTCAGGTACTATAGTTATTAACCGATCATTACTTCTGCCAATATACACTTTAGTTATATAACTAATACACTAGCCACTAACCACCGATGAACAGACCCACTTCCCGATACATAAACATAAGCACTGCTGTGTGCCCCCCCCCGACCCCTCCTTATCACCGACATATCGATAACTGGCTGTCTGCTGTTTCCCTCCTTCGCCCCCCCCCGATCGAGACCGCCCGACGGCACGAGAGCTCCGAGAGAAATCGGTCCCGCCGTTTACAGACCTAACGAACGAAGGAGGTTGGACTCCTAACCTCCCTCATCCCTACCCTTCTCCACTTCTTCCCCCAAATTGCACGCTCTCTTGCTATACTCTCAATCTCAACTTCAGCACACTCATCCATCCCTTCCCCCCCTTCTCCCTCTTTTCTTCTCCCTCTCATTTCTCCTTGCCTTCTTTTTCCCTCATATTTCCCCTCCATCTGGCTCTCGTCCTACTTATATTACCTCTCTTCCTTCACCCTCTCCTCTCTCTTCTCTTTCTTCTCCAGAGGATTCCCTTGGCCTCCACCAGCTACTAACCCCCGTATAATATAAAATAAAATAAAATAAAACACCGTATCATATCGAAACACAACTCCCACTCTAACTACTAAGTCAATATCTCCCACAGGGTGCTTACCTACTCACAGTTATCCAATATGTCGAAGCCCCACCCTCAAGCGACGCGACCATTACGCATACTCTCTTGGAATGTACACGGCATGACGAGCTATGTTAAGCGGAAAAAGATACTGTCCTATTTTCAATCCAAAAAAACAGATATAGCTCTGATTCAAGAGACACACCTTGACACTCTGGAATCCAGTAAACTTAAACGGGATTGGGTAGGGAGGGTTGCCTTCAGCTGCCGTCCAACGAGTCAGGAATCTGGAAGTAACGGACCCCGCAAATGTGGAGTGGCGATACTAGTGCGTAAATCCCTCCCGGTCACTATCATTAAAACCTGGAATGATACGGAAGGAAGGTATATATTTGCTAAATTAAAACTAGGGGACACTGTTTTATGCGTGGGATCCGTTTACGCACCAACCGGCCCAAAACGCCCATTCCTTCTACAGCTAAATCGCCTCCTGACAGAAATCGGAACTACTCGATACATAATCGGGGGAGATTGGAATCTCGTCCAAGACGCCATAATGGATAGGACAGGCCCTGTCGATGTATGTAACAATCACGACAGAGCGCTTCTGACAGACCTGACCACTGACGTCGGTCTGGTGGACTGCTGGAGAATACAACACCCGAAAGATAAGGAATATACTTTCTTATCCACCGTCCATGGCACCCAATCGCGTCTGGATTATTTCTTAGTATCACACACTGTAATCCCTCATATACAAGACACCTGTATCCTAGACAGTGGGCTCTCAGATCACTCCCCAATACTAATCCGGATCCAGGTGGGACTCTCCTTCTCTGGTCGTAAACCATGGCGATTGGCTGTACACAGATATCGCTCTCCACAAGGGAAGGAACAATTAAAAGCTCATGTAACCACATACATGGCCGAGAATTCAGGCACTGTATCCTCAAAAAGGATCCTATGGGCGGCAGCAAAAGCAACCCTAAGAGGGAATATGATGCGAGATGCAGCACTGGCCAACAAAGACAGAATAGCCCGCCAAACCACCTTAGAGACCACGATACGGGACCTCACTAAACAATATACCGCCCAACCATCCCCTAGGCTGCGACACGCCTTAGAACAGGCCCGCATGGCACACAATGAACTCTATACATCTCAGGCGGAATACGCACTGCAAAAATTGCGAGGCCGCCATTACGAACAAGGGGAAAAAGCAGGTCGCCTCCTAGCGGCGCAGCTCCGACAAAGAGAGGCAGCCTCTGCCATTGCGGCCATAACATCTTCTTCAGGAGCAGTGCTAACTCGCCCACAAGAAATTGTAAACGAGTTTGCCAAGTACTACCGACATTTGTACACTCCTGAAACAACGACAGATCAAACACAAATGGAGACATTCCTTGCCGCGGCCAATCTGCCCCGTCTGTCTGAGGCAGGCAGGGCCCTCTTGGACGGTAACATAAGCAAAGAAGAGATAACCCAAGTTATAACAAGCCTCCCCTACCATAAATCACCAGGAGAGGACGGATTCCCTGCGGAATTCTATAAATGGGCTGGGGAGGAGGCAATAACCGCAGTACATGAAGCACTGACGGAAGCATGTCAAGAAGGCTCCCTGGGCGCTCTATCCAATAAAGCCACGATTGTCATCTTGCCTAAGCCAGGGAGAGACCCCCTTCTTTGCGGCAGTTACCGTCCTATCTCCCTTTTGAATGGGGATGTCAAACTCCTAGCCAGTGTTCTAGCAGCGCGGCTCCGCAAGGTGATACCATCGTTGATTCACAATACCCAAGTAGGATTTGTACCAGGCCGTACCTCCAGAAATCATATGCGAACTCTTTGCCATACACTGTTAGAATCCATACAATTACCTGACGAAGCCCTAGCCCTGTCCCTAGACGCGGAGAAAGCATTCGACCGAATTGAGTGGCCCTACCTATTCACAACCATGAAGCATTTTGGCCTGGGGGAACAATTTATCTCTAAAGTACGTTTATTATATGACCACCCCACAGCACAGGTTAACTGTGGGGGCATCATGTCAGACCCATTCCCTATCGGAAGGGGCACACGCCAGGGATGCCCCTTGTCGCCACTTCTATTTTTATTGGCCATGGAACCCCTAGCTGCCACTATACGAAATTCTCACCAAATAAAAGGGATCCATATCACCGGGGGCATATCCAAAATATATCTCTACGCAGACGACATTCTGTTAACAATGTCCGATCTAGAAACCTCGCTCCCAGCACTACTTTCCACTATAGAAGACTTTGCATCCCTATCCGGATATCGGGTAAACTGGGATAAAAGTGAGGCACTACCATTATCCCGCATAACGACGAGGGCAACGATACATGGCCTTCAATTCAAATGGACCCCGACCCGCCTTAAATATTTAGGAACGTTTATTAACAGAGGTCTAGAACATATGGTCAGGGACAACATAGACCCCCTTATATTTAAAATGAAACAAGACTTTGCCAAATGGTCCCTACTAGGCCTGTCCATGTGGGGCAGGACACAGGCGGTCAGAATGGTCACCTTACCACGCTTCATATACGTGTTAGGCATGCTTCCCCTACAGATACCTCTTTCCTCACTCCGATTAATAGACGCATCCATAAGGGCCTTCGTCTGGGGCTCCTCACGCCCAAGACTGAAACCTGCAATAATACTGGCACGACGGCTCTACGGAGGATTAGGACTACCCTCGGTAGAACAATACTCTCTGGCCCTACAACTCTCTCAGCTAATATATACGCTTCCGGATACAGCCGATCCACCGCAATGGGTGATTACAGAGAAACTCCTATATGGACAGTATACGGAGATGGGAGGAACATACGCCGACCACGTTCCCTTAACTAACCCCATCCTCAAGGCTACAAACACAGCGTGGTGCAGAGCCCATCGACTACTAGGAGTACACCCCTCCCTGCATACTCAGGCTCCCATAGCAGGGAATAAAAGCATTAAAATAGGAGGGACTATTCTCAGATGGCCCCAATGGTCCGACGCAGGTATCCACAATATATCTCACATAATAGATGGAGATAGCTTCCGCACATTCGCCTCCCTCCAGGAAGAATTCGGTATCCAAAGTAACCAGGAGTGGCGATATCTACAGCTCAAACACTGTATGCGGAGAACATTAGGAACCCCCCCGTGGCTCCTCAAAACCTCACCCATCGTCACCTATCTCCAGAAATGGGGCCGACAAAAAGGCGTCTTGGCTGGCCTCTATGCCGAATTAACTAACCACCTTTACTCTCAGCCTTTACTTGAACGACTACGCTTAAAGTGGCAGGACATACTAGAGATAACCTACACGGACGAAGAATGGCCAGACATACTAGAAGCCCTCGACAGGGGCGTACGTGAAGCACGCCTGAAATTTTGCCTATTTAAAATCCTTCAGGGATGGTACTGGACCCCTGTTAAACTCTTCAGGGCAGGGTTGTTACCTCACGCGAACTGTTGGAGATGCACAGAGCCATATTGCGACCAACTTCATATTTTATGCCACTGCCCCACGGTACAGTCACTATGGGACGCGGTACGCCTCGCCTTATCGGACTTCATACAGATACCAAAACCGACTCCACCAGCATTTATCATTCTACATGACATTCGCCCGTATCCCTCCCTATCGCGGGCACATAAACGATTAATCCACACGGCGCTAGCCACGGCCAAAATATGCATACTCCGGCACTGGAGATCTAGCATTGCCCCCACACCCATGGAATGGATGACGGCCATGTATCAAACGGCTACCCATGAACGAGTGATTTATAACCTACAGGACCAAGCAGAACAGTTTGAGGAGGTCTGGCGCCCATTCTTGAAGAGACCATGAAGCGGCTGGTGGATGACCAACGGATGATCAATGTTCAATGATCATTGATTAGGGAATATTAATTACCAATCACCCTCTGAGAATCCTAGACTCCGGAAACACATTTAATCTCCTATTGCCCCCTCTCTCTCTCCCTAGCTACGCTATCCTCTCTTCTCTCTCTCTCTTTTTTCTCTCTCTATCAATCCACAGGCCTCTAATTTTGTCACATGCCCGAGACCCTGAACTACCCAACATAGTAATACAAGTCGCTTCCCAACACAAACAAGGACTGAGAAATCAACTCATATAAGACGTAGACACTCTCTAACCGACCTTACCATACCTATCATACATATTATCTACTCCTTGCTACAGACGGAGAAGTACAGAACGATCTACTCTTAGGCTTGAACAAGCTAGTCTCAGGATACAAAGACCCCCTGCCTACCTCGAGTCTCTTCATTCTACATTCCCCCGCGATTACCCTTCCTCTTTCTCCCTCTTTCTTTCCCTTCTCTCCCCCTCCCCATTTCATATGACTATTTTGTTTCTCCCCTATATCAAGACCAACCCCTCCTACACAACCCTATCCTCGCTCCCCCTCCCCCTACCACCCCCCCCACCTGTTTTCCACTCTTCTTCAAAATAAGGGTACACAACTCAACTATGCAACTGGGAATTTTTACTTACCTGACAGTACATGTATATATGCCTACAATGGAAATAATTGTGGTAAACGAACAAAAATAATGTTTTTAAAGCTAAACAGTTTGTTTATATGCTGTATGAACCGCCTTATATATTCTTAATAAAACTTTTGAAACTTAAAAAAAAAAAAAAAAAAAAAAAAAAAACGTCTCTACAGCTTAACATTCTATTCTCCTTTATTCCATCACCATACCCCACAAAACCCAACACATTTTTTCCTTCACAAAACAACTAATAAAAATCCTAAAACATATACTTATACATTTAACCCATAGCAACATTTCTTCCATGGTCTTCTCTCCATGGGTTCAAAAACTATTTCTTTTGATGAAGAAAAGAAACCCACAGAACATTCATTCCCTCCAGAGCTTCATTACCAACACCTAAGCTAAACATAGTTTCTGAGTCTCACTTAGGTTTCCTTTCCACAAGGGTTATCAAAACTCTCAAGTCTTGCCTCTGCTAAGATACTTTTTGCTTGTTCCACCATTTACCATCCACAAGCATGGCGACTTGATTTTTTGACTCCAAAAATTATTTCAGCATCAGAAGACTTTGAAAGAGCCTTGGATACTATGCCAAGTAATTCAACCCTAACCCAATCCCCCTTTTTGAACAAAGCATGACACTTTACTTTGCCATTGCTAACACATGCATACTTTGTTTGAGTACAATCACTTCTACTTTTCACTCATAAACGTTTCCCTTCCAACACATTCAAATCGCTCATCCAAGAGAGAACCAACTTGGTGGCAGCCATTTATCCTTTTAGCTGCAAAAGGAGAAAGCTCAGTCATAGTGTTTGTACAATCTAAACCACTTGCCACAGACAACTGTACATTAGCCTCGATGAACTTATTACATCCTTCTACAAGATCATTGCTCCTAGGGTGATATAAAGATGTAGTCATATTTGTAATACTCCAAATGAGCCAAAACCTTCTCTAATTCCCTGGAAGTTAACTGCACTCCATTATCTTTTACCAATTCAACTAGCACACCTTCCTTCACATCCTGAAATTACAAGAAACAAATGAGTCCACCTGTACTGTCAGTTTTCACAATTTCTACCTCTGGCCATCAAGTACAATAAATTACTAGCACAATTCTGTACCTACAATTCTCCTTAAGAACATAGATCAGGCTGATGACCTTTCTCTGGAATAAAGTTTATCTGGAACAGGAATTGCCTCAATCGGATTGGAAAAAGTAACCTGGGCATTATCACTAATGGCACCGGCCACGCAACACCTCCCAAAGAGTTCCACATTTTTACCCATACTCGGTCACCAAACAATCTTCCTGATTCTCTCTTGATGTAGGGCTTCCGTTGTATTAACGAGACTGCTGGAATTTTGTGTGGCAGCACCACTGAGCTGTCTGATCCCACACCTTGTGACAGCCTAACCCTTCTGGCCAGCTAGCAGCACCTCACCAGTACCAGAGGTAAAATTGATTTGTGGCAGTCTATCACATGACACTCGAAGACTCCGCAAGGAAGTTGTGGTAGAACAGATCATACCCCTTTCTTTCAGTTATAGTGAGTACAGGAATGACAATGTCATGCAAAGAAATGAATTACAAATTCTGGAGGGTTAAAATGACAAGCGACTAGGTGAGAGGGCACAGGCCTCAGACTCAAGCTAAAATAAGCATGCCCACATAAACGCTAACATAACCTGCCAAGACCCTCCCCATTGTCTGTTCGAGATTGCTAAGGTCAATAATAAAACTTAAACTCACTTCGAAAATCACTATGCCTATTTCTATTTGTATTAAAAGCAAGTGAAAATGTACATAAAATGGAGATAAAAGGTCTGTGTTCACAAGGACAGACCAAAATCAAGCAAAGTCTAAAAGGTCAATTTAGAATTTTTATAAAAAACATTCCATCAAATGCATATGTACAAGATGTGCCAATTTTCTTGCATCGCCCCTACCCCACCTAACGATGCCATGGTTGTGCCATATTTACAATAGGGCGCACCATGGCAGTTGTTAGGACAATAGCATCAACATTTGTGATGCTATTGTGGTGCTTTGCTGCAGTAATGTAAAAAATTTTGAGGTTTGTACAGCAAAGCACTGGCAGACCCACTGATTAAAAAGGGTGTGTCATTTTAACACCTGCATTAAAAATTATGGAAAAAATGGCACGTGAAATGTTGTGAATTTCACTGTTCCATTTTTTCATGCCTCCCTGCTCTTGAACGAACCCTTGCAGATATTTTGCCTGGTGCTACAAGGGTTTACAAAGTGGTGCAATGCAAGCATTGTACCACTTTGTAAGTACGGCAAAGGAGAAAGGCCTCCTTAACACTGCAGTAGCATAAAAAAATGATGATAGGGCAGCTCAAGGTGGCAGTAGGGGCTTGCAAATATGCCCCAAAGGCTGGATGTCAGACCATCAACAATAATCATGATCCTTTACAAAATCTTCAATATCACCAATCGCTATTGAATCCAGGAAATATTCCACTTTGGTAGGAGACAAATGAATCAGCTTGTTGACAATGAAAGCAAGGGACCACTCATGTTCAAGTGCCTTAGCCATTGTTCTGGCCAAGGTGGCAGCACTCTGTGCAGTGCCAAGTGTTATAGCATCAAGAGCCAATTGATCCACAAAGGGCGGCTCATAGAAAGCTTCTGCAACCTCAATGTACAGGCCTGGTAAAGAACCCTCATCGAGAACACCAACAGGCCAGCATCCAAAGGAGGTGTGCATTACATAGCAAGCACACTTCCATAGCATGTTAGAATGGACACCACAAGCATTGAAAGGCGGGCTGCACTCAATTCGTAACCGGTCTAAATGACAAAGACCAGTTGGACTCCAGTTCTTCCAGGAGTGGTGCTCCCGAAATACTGCATCATGCATTCATGACACAGTTTGGTTGATGGAAGTATCATCAGTCCTCCTTGTCGAGATGCGGTAGCCATTGTGAAGGAAAAACAGCAACAGCAAGATACCACCAATTAATGCTAAAGTTATAGGGATTCCCCCAAAAACACTTGAAAATATGGAGTGTATGGCTGAAGGTATTATGCTGAATACAGATTGGAAGGTGCTGACAAAACCAGAACCTACAGCCCTAAGAAAATGTACAATCCCAATGTTGTTAGACACATTGAAAATGTGACATATTAGTTCACCAAAATGTTTTGGAATGTTGGTATTTAAAAGGGACTCTATCTCTGTGCATTACCTTGCCACTTGGAGATCATAGGTCTCACGTTCAAATGTAAGCGCCACATGCTTTTGTAACAAAAGAGCTTTAAGTGTACTGAGCTTGCCAAAATTTAGATTGGAAGTGAGAGAGCGTAGTTTAAACATTACCTATTTTAGATGTGAAATGCTTATATTTAGCAATGCTGCATTAATAATATCATTCATTGAAACGTATTTTAAATGTGGAGAATTTTTCACATGCATAAACTAATGTCGACTGTAAGAAATAATTGCTTGTATTATGATTAATTGAATATGTTAACACGTACGAAGATTGCATTTATTAGAATCCATAAGCCTTAAGTTAGCGTGAGTCGAAAACTAGCTGTGTAGCTCTCATATTAAAGCGTATTTTTCTGTTTCTTCAGTGTGCTGACTCGCAAAGGCCATGACCCAGCATTTGTTCTTTTCTCCGCTTATTGTATCATTTACAGATATATTCCCATCCGCATGCTAGCAGCTTTAGTATAAAAATTATAAGCTTTGCAACAAATATGGACACTTTCAAGGACATCGAATCACGGAAAAGAGAACTCTTGACCCGAAGAGCGTGCCAGAAAATGAAGTAACCCCGGATGTGCCACCTACGAAAAACGTCAATTATGAAGACCTATTAGAAGAATGTAAATTATCATAGAATGACAAATGCATTACTTAATGTATAATTTGATAGGTTACAGATAGTGGGATGTAGTGACTGTCCAATAGAATTTCGGGGGAATGTATTACAAAAAAGGGATAAAAACTCATGACACAAGAGACAAGGGGCATTAGGTAGGGAATGATATCGATTGCATCCAGAAACTCTGTCACTCTATTTGGTGATTGAGACTTAGACAAAAACCATCCTCACCCTTAGTAGTCCCTTTACATTTTCCTCCTTATGAGGGAAGTGTCCCCTGCCCTTAGATTAGATAGACTGACGGCGATCAAACTGATGTCCTGAAGACGAAGACTGATCCTGTATGCTGACCTATTTCGAGGAGGGTAATTATACTGTTGCTAATGAAAATTCAATTGTTTGCCTTTTCTTTCTAGGTACCAACTGCTGTGTATTTTTGACTAGAGTCCCTAGTTAGATGTTTCCCAAATTGATGTTCTAAATTGTTTTGCATGAAGCCCAACATGCCAATGCTAATTGTGGTTAGATGAGTTATTTCATCTTGACTGACGTGTCTAACATGACTGACATGGTGCTATGCTGAACTAAATATATATATATGAGGTTTTAGGCGTCTAGATTTGTTCATCTTCATATTACTATCTTATGTCTGTGATCCTTGCATTATTACCATATTGTGATTATGACCTTTTGCTTCTTGGTTTTGAGATTAATACATTTGCTATTAGATTGTAATCAATAGGGAATAAAAATTCACAAAACTTAAGTAAGGTGTGGTTATTCATGACTGACAGGTCATGGTTGCGCCGAAGGTTTACTAATGTCTAAAGTGAAATATATTGTGGTGATATATGTTGACAATTTATTTGATATATTGATTGATATATTGATTAGTTATCTCGTCTTACGGTGTCTCACCACTGGGTCAAAAGATTCATCGGCCTAAAACGAGTCCCGATGTGTATAAATTAAAATAGAAGGACGCGTTAACAGAAGTAACAATCCGAGGCCACATTTCTACTACTTTTATCTCCCGCTGGAGGGGGAAGGACATTTCCATAACAAGTCACAATTTGGGAGACCAAAAGTGCATAGGCAATTCTGGCTCACATTCCACAACAGCTTTCTCCATTCAGCATTCCATGACTTCCATTCGAAAACACCTGGAACCCCAGACAAATCAAAGGGACAGGAACACCCTTCAGATAACAAGCCAAATTTGCAGCTAAGGCAAGGACAGATGTTTACAAATCATCGAATGACTTACAGAAGTCTTGCATTTGCTTCTGCTAAAAAAGATCTCTTTCATGGCATTGAAACATTTGTCCGTGAAGGGTAGCTCCCACACCTCATGGGTGTAACAATCTCCTAGCTTTTCAAATCTGCCTGCAGGAATGGACTTGAAAGACGAGGTGAACTGAAGTGTTGAAATGGACAGATTATTAACTCAGTGTATTAATCAAACTGCAGATGGTATTTCCACCACAGGGAAAGGCAACTTTTCTAAATTTCTATGTTTAACATAAGTTACTACTTTCTTAGCCATTATTTTTTGCTTTTGTGTCAAGTTAAATGCAGAAAACAAGTCCCTGGAGCTGATACGTTGCCAGGGTACACAACCACTTTACAACCTAACTGCATAATGGACCTAACTTGACTCTGTCCATGATGTAAAAATGACACATTTTGTATGATGTCAATTACAGATGAAACAATATTGTTTAAGATGTAAATGTGGTTGAACAAAGTATTCATACCATTATTTACAATGGCTGGAGCTTTCTGGTGGTTTTCCTGATCTTTGTGCCTCAACCGGGAAGGGGCTTCTTTTTGTTAAAGGTTCCACATTTCATTAAATATTGCAAATAAGAAGCGCTTTGTGCATGGTTTTCTGGGACCTAACAAGAAATCTTGTAAGTCTGTTTATTCTGACAGGAGACTAAGGTTTCTTTAATGGCTACTAGTGTGGAAGATTTCAATCATTGTTGACAGTTTGCCCATGCTGTATGTGGTAATGATACCGGAGTGTTGTTGTAAGATGTAGCGAGGGTCAGGTCAACTCGCTCTAAAATCCCTTGTGGAGTTCATGAAACACACATGACAACCATTTGTGTCCACTGGCCACAGTAACCACCCTCTTGAACCTGAAGTTGTTGAGTTAAATATTCCATTTTAAACTCACCCATTGAGCTGTTCTTCAGTGACATTTAAAACATTTTGCCATTTGTCAAATTTTGCTGGTGATGGATTACTTGGTGCATTACATTTCTTAATCTTTGCTGAGCCTAAACAACTTATTTGTTGTTCAGTTTCATTTAAAAATGTAATTTGCCACAGAATAAGATGTGCTCTAAACAAAGCTTCCCATCCTTGTTTTTGCCAATTTCTAGTCCCCACACACTCTTTGAGTCAACTTCAACTAATATTCATATCCTTCAAAATCCAACTAGGAAACACAGGAATCTGAATAGATTTATTTGGTATCTGTTAACAGGACATTCTTCAATTTCATATGAGGCAGCTTAGAATAATAAGTCTCAGCATTTTAAACATAATTTCCAGTAAAATAAGCACATTTTCTACATATGTTTTAGAACTCCCGACTGGCAGAGTTGGTCAAAGTTCCCATCGTGTGTAATTGAGAACAGTTCTCAGGATGCTGGCTTCATGCATAAAATGATGTCCAAAATTATGGTAACAGAGCATTTCCCCATAATTTGCTGTTGTTTGGTAAACATCTTCACTTTCAAGTATAGTATTCAAGATCAGAAAGGTTAGAATTAATGTATTGTCACTTTCTACCTTGTTTTACCTAGACAATCATCTTATTAGTGGGACACCATGAGCTCTCTCCTTTACCCCTGTACCATTATTTTCACTGTATCTCATTTCTTCAACTTCTCACTTCCCCATCTCTTCCTTGTCTCTAATTCTCGACCCTCTTTTTTCTGCCACTTCTCTTCTCTATCAGTTTCAGTTTTCTTACCCGTCTCACCCCTCTCTATTATGAACATGTCACATTCTGCACTCACTTTTAAGTATTACTCCCTACATTCTGTTTTCTGTGTTTCATCTCTGTTTCTTCTCTTTGTCCATCTCCAGTTCCCCATTCTATTTTTCCTTATGTTATTGTCTGGATTCTCTTCACCGCGGCTCCCTTACAAGAATCTCTCAGACTTTGTATTTTTCTGTCCCTACTCTAAACTTTCTGCCCTCTCTTCACAGTTTCACCCCCTATTACCTTGACCTCTTTTTCATGTCTCACTGCCTGGTGACCACAGAAGGGCAAAATCAGGAATTGGAACGTTACAGTGAGAAAAATTTGAAAGTGCACTGTTCTGCTCTTTATTTAAAAATGTTTCCCTGATCTACCTGCATGGATGGGGAGGAAGGGTAAGGTGAGTATGCACACTTCATGATCACTCGGCAATTTGGGGTACATTTTGTGGCCCTCCACTTTCCAATTTCACCAGCAGACACTGGTGTCAAGAAACTTTGGTTTAGCTAATAGCTGCGGGTTCAAGGTATGAAGCAAGGCAAAGAGTGAGGAGGTAATGGGCAGTGGAACACCAGGGACAAAGCCCAACGGTTCCAGTCACACAAGTCTGGGAGAAAGAGGAGAATCTTGGCAAAAGATATTTTGGACAGTCTTTTTTTTATCCACATTTATCATGGATAGAGGCCTGCATGAGTCGCATAAGTTGGACTGTTTGTCAGGCTTCAGGTGGGTTGCTGTTAGTGCTTACTGAACTCAGGAAGATACATTCATTGCCAGCCCATGCAGAGCTCATTTCTCAGCATACTCCTTATAAAACTGGACCCTCAAACCATCCAGTTGAGCGACCTTGTTGCCTGCGATACTTTGGATGGCTCGGAGTATGTCATCCTTAGTAAATGGAACATCAAGGTTGTGTTTAGGTATGTCATCAAACCAGAGCAACTGCATGGAATAAAAGTAGTCAGTGAGTCTGTCAGGGAGGGGACATATCCCTAGTGGAGGTTTAGAGTGTAGCATAAAATTGAAGTATTGTCTAGGTAATGTCCTCCATGGAGTTGCAGGTCTCCCCTGCTGAAGTCAGTAATTTTGTTATGTAGGAGCTCCTCCATTGTTTTACAAGCAAAGCTACAAGAATCTGGACGGTTTTGTCACTTTCCCCAAAGCGTTGCACGTTGGCCTCCTTGAATAAGAAGCAAGTTTCCCTCTCATCAGCTTCCTCATATTCAGGTATTTTGTCACCAAATTATGGAAGGTGCTACACGCCCCTCAACCCACTGTCAAAATGTTGTAGCTCAAGCTCTAAGAGTTCACTTTCCAATGTCTGCAAATGTGCACACAAGTCTCTGAGGACTCCAGATTACTTAGAAATATTAATTCTGCAGATATCAACCTTAAATTCCTCCCAGAGCATGTCTGGGAACTCCACAGTTCTAACACTGATTTAAGAACTCTAAAATTGTCTCCCGTTATTTTGGCACTGAAGAGGGGGTCTCTAAAGGCATGCCAGGAATCTCTGAGTGAAGGGGCAGCTGGTTGTATTGCCTAATGATAGTGCTACAATCACTGGCACATGATCAGAGAGAGTTCTTGGTGTGCTCATTGTAGACTATCTGGGACCTGGGGGCAAAGGAGGTAGTCCAAACAGTGCCTTTTGTTGACAGTTGCACAGCAGCTCAGGAGTGGGGCCTGCCAGTGGACTATGTGGTTCCTTTCATAACAGACCATCAGGTATCAAGGCTTGCGCACCAGGCCCTAGGTTCTACCTGCCAACCAGTAGCCACCACAAGAGTGGCAAGGTGCTGGGTATACGGTTGGCCACCAGGTTATGCACAATAATACGTGGACATTTTTAAAGAACATTTGTGCAAAAAAAAAGCATTTTCAACCACCCTAACCCGTTGAACATCTCCTTCTCCCGGAATACCAGAAAAAGGATATAACAAAGTGGAAAACATTCCAAGAGTGACACAACGTAGTAGGTGGTAATAAGGAGGCCCAGTGTGGGAGACTAGTAGGCTGTGTAGAAAGATCCGTAGGCTTCTGTGATGGACCATATTCAAGCTCTGCCCCGCTTTGGATAGCAGGTGAGACCAGGGCATTAGGTGTTTCCCGGGGTCAACCTCTGTCGTGTCCAAGCAGTTCATCTAGGGGGATGTGACATGTAAAACGGTCCTTTAGCTGCATTCATCATTATTTGGGTGACTCTCTGGATCGTTTGCAGCATGAGAGTCTGCATTTTCTGTGCATGCTTGGGGCAAAATCTGACAGCCAATTCGAGATCCATGAAAAAAAGGGCTTTTCTGTTGATGGTGATTCTAAGTTTGCCTGGCTAAATGAGAGCATAAGTTATGCCTCCACTCCACAACAGCCACTTTGCAGACAGGAATTCTCTATGGACGGCCTACATGGCCAAGGTGAAGTCTGGGTATATCTGGTTTCTATTGCCCTGCTATTGAAGCTCTCTTTTTTCTCATGCCAGAGGTAGGGTCACATGGCATTCTCTATAATGTAGGAAGCTCGAAATAATGGGTCTGGCAAGGGAACTTAGTAGTGGGTAAGGCTCAGAGTGTGATATACACACACTCCACCAAGAACAAGGTGGTTAGTTCCTCCCCAAAGAGAACCCAGAGAAGTAAGTTCTCTGTTCATGACATTGGATTCTGTGAGTCCCAAGACTAATGTTGTTCATGCTGTTCCTTCTGGAGCGCACCTCCAAATCTTCATTCTTAGATTTTAATAACTGTAGTGACTCTCTCTATATGTATGAGCCGCTCATTACACGCTGTGGCCTCAACATCCCATACACATTGCTCCAGATGGTTCAGCCTGTCATTGCATTTATTGAGCCAGTGGCTCATAGGGTTCATTTGATTGGTGGACATATCAGTCTTTGAGTCAATTGTCTTGAGGCTACTGTGTATGTATGAAGAAGAACTTTGGTATCCGTATCCACGGATGGGCCACCTTGGCCTCTGTCATATGAGTGCCCTCTCGCCAACTGTTCTCAACTGGCACTTCTTATCAAAGACCAGTTTGTTTTTTTACCTATCAGTTTTCTCCCATCTCAGGAGGTACCCACAAGCCCCAGGAAGTGGGTAATTCAATGCAAAATAAGTGAGTGGCCAGCTGTAGGGCTATGTATCAGTGGCCGCCTCTCCTCCGAGCCCGGGGCGGGGCTAAGAGAGCAAACCCTGTGTCCAGTCTCTCCAAATGGCATGCTCTGGGTGGGGTCCAAAAGCGGATTGTAGTGACCCCAATAGTGATGTCACAGCTGGAATGGGAAGCAAGTACTCCAGTACGCCCTTTGCTTTTGTCACAGCTTGTCGAGTGGCATTCAGGAGGAGGCAGTACGACCTGGCCCCCTTAGTAGATGCTCTTCTTTTCTGCTGCCCACATGTGACCCTCCTGCGTCCATGCCCTTGAGAGGCGGCCTCTCACTCCTCCCACTATACTGAGCATAAGGCAGGTGTCGCCCGGTCCCCACCCAGCCACACAAATAGGTGCCTCATGAGGCTGGCCACTGCCAAATCAGTAGCAGGCACTGCCCAGCCAAACTCCCTAGAGCAGACCATCTCTCACCCTAACCAGGCCTGTTCAGTGCCACGCCTCAGAAGAAAGCTGCCACACTTCCAGGGGTCGCTCAGCACTCTAAGTGCCTCACAAGCATCTGGTGGTGCAGGCTCCATTCAGAGGATTCCTGGATACCCATGGTGCGGAGAAATGGTGGATGGTGCACCAGGCCTTAAGAACCTTTCTCATTGGCCATCTGGATTAGCCATTCTTCGGGCTTATGTGCCTAAGGAGGTCTTGTCTTTCCAGTTGTATGACTGTGTTTTTTGTATGGAGATATTTACTGATTGAAATTTAGCAAGTCTCTATTTTTCAGTTTATATTATAGAGGTTAATATTATTTTAGTCTGTTTTCAATTCTTACCAAAGTAACGAAGGAGTCATAGGTCATAATTCAGTATCTGTCCACCACCAGAAAATAATATTGGGATAGCACCAGGCCTATCCTCTTTTAAAGGCAAGTCAAAGGCAGTTAAAAAAAAAAAACATAAAACATACACAAATACGTCAGTGCTAAAGTTTTAGCTTGAAATTCCACAATTAAAAACTAGTAGTAGAAAGCCAGTGGGTCTGGCTGCTTGTAAGGGGGAGTGGGCGGAAATAGCTGAAAAAAATGTAGTGAGTGTTGACCCGGTTTTTCTAATAAGACAATCTTGTAGCGAATCAACATATTGGGTTACAACTGGAAGCTGGTAGTAGGGTCCCTTTGGTGAAGAGACTGCATTAGCAGAGTTAACTTGTACCCTCAAAGAATAGTGATGGTCAGAAGATGAAGTTTAGTCTTTAAGTGGAAGTGAATTATTGTACAGTTGGAATGTTTTCATAAAGATCCAGTATTTTTTTTGCATCTTAGTGACAGCCTAATCGTGCCCATTGTTGGGATGAAAATGCCTCCTGTATGGTGCACAATCATGCATGCTGGAACTGTGAGTGTCTGGTATGAAGGTTTTTTGATTTTTGACCCTAGCCTTACATTAATCCATGCAAAGGCCTAGGCCTGTCTTTCATTTATGATTGGCTCTTGTCTTTTACAGAACCTGGAGGTATCACCATACTGTGTTTTAGTAATTATATCGTAACCAGGCCTTTTTACCTGTCAATCAAATGCCAGCTACCGACCCATCCACCTAAAGTTCCACTGTTCACAGTGAACCTGGTATCCTAGTGCTGAGATCCAGTGTGCCTGCACATATTGGAGTTAGCATGTAGTGCATGACCACCTGAGTGAATCAGATTGATACAGGCCAGTGGTTTTCATGTTGGAAGCCACTCAACAGCTTGTGTGTGCACAATGGAGATGAGAATGCTTTTGTAGATAGTGGAAGTGTATTGCTGACATTCATTGGACTGGAGAGGGGGAACCAAGACACAGAAGTGATAAAAGAGGAAACAGCTTCTCCCTAGAAATTTTATTAGGTCCTTTCTGTTATAGAGGGCTGCTGATTAGTCTTTATGGGACTGCAATTTGGTAGATGGCAGGGGTGAGGTGTGGAACTGCTGTATCACTTATCAGTGTAAAAGGTCCTTTATTAGGGGAGCAGCCCTTTATCTCTCTACCTAATGGCTGTCAGACATGACTGGTGGTACTGTTGAAAGATGCAGCATGCTTGCACCTTTTTGTGACTTTCATGTTGGGTCTTCAACCCCGAGACAGTCCTACCATGAAAAGCATAACTTAAGGCAAAGGCTGAGTCTGTAATACAGTCCAAGAAGGACACATGCAAAGGAAACTGATCCAAATAGTTCTGCAAAGGCAGATAGGGAATCCCCATCTCCCATCTGCCACCTATGTGTATAAGAGGGGCTGCTGACCAAGCACATCACCTGAAATCCAATGTAGAGGAAGATCTGCTGACTTGTGGGAACCAAAGAGTCCTGTCTGACTGAAAGAGAAGTAGTGCACCAACCCATGCATGAGAAGCCTGACTGTTGGAAGGAGTTGAAGCAGTTGACCCTGGTGCAGGTATCCATCCACCAGACACCCACAGACAGAATGGACCTGCGTGATCAGAACTGTCAAACCATTTTTCACAATTATTGGTGGCATTTCCAAAGTGTGCAATATAGCCTCCTTGTGTTTTGCCTGTTGTCTTTGCCAGAGCATTTGTCAAATGTGGCCTACTGTCTGGCCCAACAGAAGCCAGGATAGATACCTGCTTTGCAGAAGAAGCTGTATGTCAGTGATCTTTGATGGTGTGATTGTGCCACTATTGAACTTGTACCATCCAACCCCAACCACTGAGAAGTTCCTGCCAAGGTAGCTCCTGTGGATATAATAGTACAGTAGTACCAGTCGGGGCACTGCCCCCAAGAGTATCCGGGTGGAAGCCATAGAGAGAGTCTGTCACTTCAAGTCACCTGTGCTGAAGTTAGCCACTGGCATTAGTAATGCTGAAGATCGCTGCACCCGATCACTGTCCTGCCATTGTGCCCCAGCATAGCACCAGGAAGTGTATCATCGTCATTGGAGTTCGCCATCTGGAGCCTTGAACAGAACAGCCAGCAGCCTCCATCCAGGGAGGACATAGCGCAACTGGAAGAGGCTCACCAAAGTGATAAAACAGGGCTTACCAAACTCTTGAGGCCCACCTGTACTGAGCAACTGCTGGATCCCAGAAGAGGGCCAAAGTCAGAAGCACCCACTCCTGCTGAACCATTCCAGAGACTTGCTGTGGAGCCGGAAGCTGTGCATCTGCAGCAGGACTACCACCTGCCCTGTGCACTGGTAATGCTTTCAGCCTGTGAAGGTCCAGCGCTTCACAAAAAGGCAGACTATTCTGTCTGGACAGCTAGGAAGAGACTTAGGGGGAGATTTACAAACATTTTGTTCTGAGTTAGTGTCACAGAAATGTTTTTTCCTTATTTACATTCCAGCGCAAAACTTGTTTTGCACTGGAAAGTACCCTAAAGCAAAGCACTGCTTTGCGTTACTTAGAACTGAGGGGGCATTGCATGGTTGGTACATGGGCGTTCCCATGCAACCACCCATGCCTTTTGACACACAACCATATCTGCAAACAATAGTACACATGGTTTTACACCAAAAGTTAACCCCATTTGAAAACAGGCCTTCAAAGGAGAAATGTTTTCATTTCTCCTTTCGTTTCCGACTTTGCATGCGTGCTGCCCTGTGCAGTATGCATACAAAGTAGGAAAAGTTCTGAAGTGTGTCTAAGCATAATATTCTGTACTGGAAGGGTAGCCTTCCAGTACAAAACCTATGAAGACTCACAGACACACACCCTCCCTTGCACTATCGTGTGAAGGTGTGTGCCTGGCAGCTAAAATTAATGCTAGCGCTAGAGAGGGGAGGAGACTGCCATATCTTTGTAGATATGGTGCTCTCCTTCTCCTTTCTTGTCATGCAGCACAGCATTTTTCATTTCTGCACTGGGTGATAGTTTTGTAAATCTGCCCCTAAAACTGGAGCGTTGCACGTAAACACTGTGCCACAAGAAACTCTAACGTGCCAGAAACTTGAGTGTAGATTGGAACCCCACTTTGAAGTGCATGAGCTCGCACTCGCAAGTCAGTTTCTAGCATGATTGTTCTATGTAGTATTGTACTTTTTGGCATAATAAAATACTTGGCTTTTTCAAAGAGAAGTACTGGGCAAGACAATTATCTCTTTTGGTTGCTGGGTGCAATATTGAGTGTCAAGCCAGAGTATCCCCACTCTAACCTCCCTGAGAAGGCTATGAGTGTTTTGGCTCGACTGACAGTCAAGTGCTGAAATGAATGTATTTGGCCCAGTTAGCTAGGCCCTGATAGAATGGGCCTCTGGAAAGTAGAGCCAAAAGACTTCACCTCCCACGGCTGTGGCTCATTAGCTCTTGTCTTCATTGTGGTCCCCCTGAATGGGCTGCAATACACATCTTCCCTTTTGGGGAAAAGAAGCAGTAGATTCAAAAACATGTTATCATGAAAGCAAAGTAAGAATTGAACGTGCAAGGGGAATTAGTGAACATCACTGTGTCTTTATGACATGCTAAGTCGCCTAAGCAGTTGTACTTCCTAAACAGAAAAGCCATAAATCAGCAATTAAAATGTTGTGTGTCACTAAGATTGAGGGCCCTATTACAAGTCTGGTGATCCTATGACTGCCAGACTCGTTGTAAAGGTCAGACCTTGGTGGTTGTGGCGGCCTGACTGCCACATTTTGACCCTGGTGGTTGGACCCCAAAACACTGCTGTCTCCGCCAGGATCTTTGATCCTGACAGGATGACCACAGTCATTGTTGTAATCAGCCATGGTGGCGCTGAAGTCAGCGCATCCATGCTGAATACAACCATGTTCTCTGCCAGCCTTTTCATGATGGGTAAGCTGCCATGAAAAGGCTAGTGGAGAACAAGTGCTGGGGGCCGTAGGGGGGCCCTGCACTGCCCACAACACTTTCGTGGCCAGTGCAAGGGCCCCCTAACCAGCACCATCGGAATGCACACAGTCTGCTTAGCAGACAGTGTGCATTCCGAAGGTGCTTGGGAGCCCCCCTGTGTGACAGCATTGGACTAGGCTCCGTGTGCAGCCAAAACCAATGCCAGCACACATTTTCCACTGGGCAAAGTTTCTGCCGGTCAGTCCAGTGGAAAACTTGTAATAGGGCCGGTGGGGAGCCCACCAGGACCGTGGCTGTCTCCTCATCAGGAGTTTGGCCGTGGGGTTTTTCCGACCCTCAAACTCGTAATCAGCCCCAAAGACACCAAAGAACACTCATTGGGTTTTAATTACAAGCTGCATGTCACTTTGCACCTGTTTTGTAACAAAAGAATACCAATTAAAGCCAAAAGCTAAAGATCACAGCCTCAAAGCCCACTTTGAGTATTTTATTGCTCTTTTTTGAGACATGCTGGCTTAACATTCTCCAAGGAAGCTGAACCTTTGTCTAACCAGACTTAAGAATGAGATTCATAATAGTTTGAAGTTTTTCAAAGCACTGTTTAGCTCTTTGAAATGTCTTTTGACAGAGGCACTGTCACCTAAAGATTTTTCCTACATGACCTAAGTTAAGAATTTCTTTGGCATTATTCTATCTTTTGATTTTTGTTTATTGAGATGCATTCTCTAAATGTATTTCAAATCAAAGTTTTCCCCAATTCTGTACTTTTGCTGTTTGAATCCGTGCAATACCTCCAATGTCTTTTTGATAAATCGATGTTTCCTGCAGTAGAAAATGTAAACTGACTTTTCTACGACCCCTTTCTATTTGCTTTATATTTTATTTGGCAAATTATTCCTGACTGGTCCAGCTGTTCAATTTTCAGTAGTCTGAGAAGCGTTAATACTGCTGAAATTTGGCACAACATTTTCTGCTCAACTGTTGCAGGTGGATAGTCCATACATTTTAATATGTTTGGATATCTTAAAAGGGAATTCCAAATGCAGAACCCCTACTGGGTCTGCTTCACACCTCGTAATGTAAACCTCAATAAGGCGAAAAGAGAAAACGCTAAGAAACAGTGACCTCATCACAAAAATGATCTACTAAGACCTAATTTTTTTACAACATGCCCACAATTTGCTTGAAATACTTGCATGTCACGAACAAAAATCTTGAGTAATTTTCAGTAAAGACGTGCACGAGAAGCCATGTTCAGGTGCTACTAATTTAGCAGTAGGCTCCCCCTTCTTGTGCTTTAAGCTCTGAAATAATCTCTTTGCTAACTATTTGTTGAGATCAAAGTCGGGTCACTTAGAAAAGGATTGGTTTTCTAGAATTGGGACCTCAGGTGAGATAAGCACTGAATCCATGGAAATTGGTAAATGCAATCTCCATTATCAATCGAAAGGAAAGTACACTAATCTTTGAAAATAACTATGGCCCTCATTACAAAATTGGCGGTAAATGTCGGTTACCGCCGTGCAGAAGACCGCCAACACACCGCCGCGGCCGCGGAATTCCGCCACAGCTATTACGACCCACAGCTCAGAATCCGCCAAAATCTAGACACCCACACAAGTCTGCCACACCAAAGCTCAGTGATAAACTGGCGATAACAAAACCTCCACCGTCACGCCAACAGCAATACGCTCACACTATCACGACCCACAAATCCACACGACGGTCTTTCAACCACGGTATTCCATTGGCGGTACACCGCCGTGCTTAAAATACATACACATTTACAAAACACAACCACATTGGACAAATCGAAATACACACACCTGATACACATACACACACCACTCCCACACACCCAATACAATATAAAACAAACACCCACATTACTCACAAACCCTTACTACCAAAAATTTAGAAGAAGGCCAGAGAGACAGCAAAGCAAAGACAACACTAGCATACAGAAGCACACAACACCATCACACATACACATCCACGCACAAAACACCACACACCCCTAAACATCACCCCATATATCACAACACACACCACCTCACACATCACCCACACCACCCCATGGCACCGCAAAGACACCCCAGGTTTTCTGAGGAGGAGCTCAGGGTCATGGTGGAGGAAATCATCCGGGTAGTGCCACAGCTATTAGGATCACAGGTGCAGCACACCACCATAGCTAGGAAGATGGAGCTATGGCGCAGAATCGTGGATAGGGTCAATGCAGTGGGACGGCACCCAGGAACACTGGATGACATCAGGAAGAGGTGGAACAACCTACGGGGGAAGGTGCATTCCGTGGTCTTAAGACACCACATTGCGGTTCAGAGGACTGGCGGCGGACCCCCACCTTCTCCCCCACAAGTAACAACATGGGAGGAGCGGGTCTTGGCTATACTGCATCCTGAGGGCCTCGCAGGAGTAGCTGGAGGAATGGACTCTGGTAAGTCAAAGCTTTAACTACTTCATCCCCTACCCTACCTGCATGCTATCACATACCCCCACCCTCGGCCTCACCCCCATCACTCCAACTCCTCACATATGTCCAACTATCACAAACCACAAATCCCAACACCAAGCCCTGCATGCAACAACAAAGCATGGACACCCATCACCAATGCATGTCCACTACACATACCCACAGAAACCCCTAAACAATTAGCACACAAAGTCCTACACAGGAATGGAAACACTGGGGTACAGGGTCACCCACCCATTGTACACCATGGCACACACAGATGCAATAATCATGCCTTTCCACCCCTGCAGGACCCCTACCCAACATCACCGGACAGGAGGTTCCAGACATGTCCACTCCACCCACAGAAGAGGCCCACAGTGATGATAGCAGTTCTGTCCAACTGGATCTAGATGACCAGCCCGGCCCATCTGGGATCTCGGGACAGTCGGTTCCCCTCACACAGTCACAGGCCACCACAGAGCCTCCCCCCTGAGGAAACACCAGCACAGCACCCACCCAGCGGGCCCATACCTCTGTCCCCAGGACATGTGAAGCAGCAGTGTGTCCCCCACTAGAGGGAACCCAGGCTAACCCACCACCCCAAGAACAGCAGGGACCTGGGGGCAGTGGTAGTGGGCACACGGTTCAGGGGACAGAGGCCCAGGAAAACCGGGGAACTGGGAGGGCTGCTGTCCGACAGGAAGAGGACAGGCCCAGGGAACCCACTCTCCACGAGGCCCTCTCCAACATCATGGGAGCCTACCATCATTCCCAGGAGACGATGGCAACAGTACTGGCCAAGTTTCAGGAGACCCAGCGTAGGCAGGAGGAACAGTATTTGGGGTTTAGGGAGGAACTCAAATCCATCAATACCACCCGGGGCACCATTGTAGGGGTGCTGAAGGACCTCGTGAACACCAGGAGAGACACTGTGGCACAACAAGGGACCCCTGACACTAGCCTGGATGATGAACTGCCCACCACCACCGCCGGCGCTAGTGGACAGGAGGCACCGCCACAGGACCACGACACCAGCACCCCACTCCCTGCAGATGGAGAACCACCCTGCAAGTGGACCCTGAGATCCAGGACAAAGACAGAGAACAATGCCAAGGCCCCGCCAATAAATGAGACCACCCTGAATGTCATCCTTCTGTCCAACTTTGTCACCCTGTCCATCCTTAAACTGCCCTAGCTCCACTTCCTATGCCCTTTTGGACAATGCACCTGTGAGACTAATAGACTGGACTCTGCCATGGACATTCATCCACCATCATCCCCGACCATTTTACAACACCCTCCACTATTGAGCACTTAAATAAACACCCTAAATCACACAAAAACCTGGAGTCAGTCTGTGCTTTCACAATTGTGTATTTGCAATAACTGAGGGAAATAGCAATGTCCATTGTATTGTCAACATACCTCTGTCACACAGCTCTAGTCCATGAGGTAACATAGCAGAGGTCACACAGTGGGACCCACATCTGTGAAATCGAAAGGGAAAGTGACAAATCAGGGTCCATACACTGGGTGAAAGTGACAGACAGATGAGAGGTCGAACAATTTTATCAGATGTAGGAGGCAGTGATGTCTTCTTACCTGTGTCTCACTGGAAGTATTGATGGATCACGGTGTTTCTGTTGTCTATGTCCTCTTCTTCTGCCTCCTCTTCTTCACTGTCCACAAGCTCCACAGCTGCCACAACACCTCCTTCAGGACCATCCTCCTGCAGAAAAGGCACCTGTCGCAAAGCCAAGTTGTGCAGCATACAGCAGGCCACGATGATCTGGCACACCTTCTTTGGTGAGTAGTATAAGGAACCACCCGTCATATGGAGGCACCTGAACCTGGCCTTCAGGAGGCCGAAGGTCCTCTCTATAACCCTACTAGTTCGCCCATGTGCCTCATTGTAGCGTTCCTATGCCCTTGTCCTGGGATTCCTCACTGGGGTCAGTAGCCATGACAGGTTGGGGTAGCCAGAGTCTTCTGCAAATGTCGAGAGACAACTGTTAGACACACACTAACCCTTAGGGACAACCCCAGACAACTACTCATACTGTATAGGGTCCATGTCCTCACCTAATAGCCACACACGGTGCCTCTGGAGTTGCCCTATCACATAAGGGATGCTGCTATTCCTCAGAATGTAAGCGTCATGCACTGAGCCAGGAAACATTGCGTTCACATGGGAGATGTATTGGTCAGCCAAACACACCATCTGCACATTCATTGAATGGTAACTCTTCCGGTTTCTGTACACCTGTTCACTCCTACAGGTAGACCAAGGCCACATATGTCCCATCAATGGCACCTATGATGTTGGGGATATGTCCCAGGGCATAGAAGTCACCTTTTACTGTGGGCAAATCCTCCACCTGAGGGAAAACGATGTAGATGCGCATGTGTTTCAGCAGGGCAGAAAACACTCTCGACAACACAGTAGAGAACATTGGCTGGGACATGCCTGATGCAATGGCCACTGTTGTTTGAAAGGACCCACTTGCCAGGAAATGGAGTACTGACAGGACCTGCACTAGAGGGGGGATTCCTGTCGGATGGCGGATAGCTGACATCAGGTCTGGCTCCAACTGGGCACACAGTTCCTGGATTGTGGCACGATACAAGTCTGTAGGTGACTATTACATGTCGCTCTTCCATTGTCGACAGGTCCACCAGCGGTCTGTACACCGGAAGATGCCGCCATCTACTCACCTGCCCCAGCGGACGTGCTCTATGGATGAGAACAGCGATCAGAGGATCAGCCAACACTGAGGTACGAAATAAACAACTTTATTGCACACATTTGTCAATCCGCTATGTGCCTGTCTTAGTGTGTATGTAAGGCCTATATATGTGTGACGCATTTAAAATTAATGCCATGTGCCCCCCTGAAATGGCGGCTGCCTGACCTGTAATGTGGGACAAGGGGATATGAGTTAACTGCGCTGGCGTTGTACACCGTCGCGGTAGGCGGTCGAAGACTGCGGTGCAATCCTGCATTGGTTAACATTGGACCCTATGGGTCCCAGGAGCCAATGACAATGTACGCCGTGAACGTGACCGCCATTTTCTCTCTGTTCACTCACTTGATGCCTGATCTTCGACAGGAGAGGACCTACACTGTAAGTGCTGCTGTGACCTCAGTCTGGAAGCGACAATGGCTCAAGTGTCTGGGGAAAGGGCCCCTGCCTTCACATCGGAGGAGTTGGAGAAAAAAGTGGATGGGGTACACGCTACTCTATGGTCTTCCAGACAAACAGGTGAGTACACTGTGAGCATGCTGTATGGGCAAGCCTGTTTGGAGTGGTGTGAATGGTAGATGGGGGGCATGAGGCGTGCATGAAACGACGGTGAGTGGATGTGCGTCAGGGCAAGGGTGGGAATGTGGGCAAATGACTGTGACGGTCCGGACGGTTTTTGTTTTTCCTTTTCCCCTGTACTATTCCTGTAGGTCAGCGCCCGCCAGAAGAAGGATATTTTGCGTGTCATCGCCAAGGACGTCCGGGCCCTGGGGGTCCACCACAGTCGGAGCACCCACAGCCGGAAAAGATGGGAGGACATTCGCCGCTGGAGCAAGAAGACGGCAGAGGCTCAGCTGGGGGTGGCCTCCCAACGAGGGAGGGGTGCCCTTCGCACCATGACCCCCCTGATGTTCCGGATCCTGGCAGTGGCGTATCTGGAGTTGGATGGGCGCTTGAGGGCATCACAGCAGCCACAAGGGGGTGAGTACATTCACATCCATCTGATTCAGCGCGCATTGGAGGTGTATGTAGGCTAGGGAGAGCCTTGTAGGCAAGGCCCCTTTGTGAGGCAGGCTCAGTGGCACCCCATCCCCACCAGTGGTAAGAGCCATCTACACCTAGTCAGGTTCCTCTGACTTGAATGTGTGCAGCAATCGGGCATAGGCCTTGTACCCCATGTCCCTGTGATCAATTAGGGAACTCAAAGTGCATGGCGTACTGCAGAGGGCTGCTGTGTCTGTAGTGTCCGCCAACGGTAGTGGTATTGCATGCACTGAACATGTCTTTCTAATTTCTTCCCCCCCCCCTCTTTGTGGTCTCCCTGTTCTTGTGTGCATTAGCATAATCAGGCAGAGGAGCTGTGCCACCGGAACAGGAGGGAGCTGCATCCCACATGCCCTGGAGGGCGAGACTACAGACTCAGAATTCACCAGTGGGAAGGAGGATGAGGGGAGCTCCACGGCGGGGACAGGAGCTGAGACCAGCGACACCAACTCCTCCTCTGATGGGAGCTCCCTTGCGTTGGCGGGCCCCTCTGTGCCCACCGCATCTCCAGGTACAGCTGCCACCCCCCTACCAGCACCACCCTCCCAGCAGCCCCTCAGCGTGTGCCCTGTGGCCGCTCACCCAGGAGGGTGGGCATCTCCTTCGCCCCAGACACCTCAGGCCCTGCCCCAGTCAGCCCTGCTGCCCTCACTGAGGAGGCCATTGACCTCCTCATATCCCTCACTGTTGGGCAGTCTACCATTCTGAATGCCATCCAGGGTGTAGAGAGGCAGTTGCAACAGACAAATGCATACCTGGAGGGCATTCATTCTGGCCAGGCAGCCCAACAGCGAGCATTTCAGACTCTGGCCTCAGCACTTATGGCAGCCATTGTCCCTGTGTCCAACCTCCCCCCTCCAATTCCTCCACCCAGACCCAATCCCCAGTACCTCAGCCTATCCCAAGCACACCATCAGACCAGCATGCACACACCTCAACGCACAAGGGTAGCTCTGGCAAACATAAGCACCACACATCCCACAGGCACTCACACAAGCATCATACCCATGCACACATACCAACATCGACTGCCTCCACTGTGTCCGCCTCCTCCACGTCTCCCTCCTCCCTCCCTGTCACGTCTCCACTCACACCTGCATGCACTACATCTTCAGCCACTACCTCCATCACCAGCACGCCCATCGCCACACACCGCTCACGTGCACTCACCACCCCCACTACCATTCACACATCCACTGTGTTCTCTCCCACTGTGTCTGTTAGCCCTCCTCCCAAACTACACAAATGCAGTCACACACCCACCCAACATCCATCCACCTCACGACAGCCTCCAGCCCATGCACCTTCACGCAAAGTCAGCAAACGAACACCTCCTAAAACCACTACCTCTTCCTCCACTCCCAAACCCCCTCCATCTACCCGTCCCAGTGTGTCTAAAAAACTTTTCCTGTCAAACCTTGACCTCTTCCCTTCACCTCCCCCACCCCTTCCGTCCCCTAGGGCCCAGCTTTCCAAGTCCCAACCCAGCACCTCAGTCACCACATCACCGGGAACAGTGGTGCCAGCAGTAACCGACTTCTGGAGTGCGCCAAGCAGCAGGGCAGCCAGTGTCCAAAGGAGCGAGGCCAAAGACATTCCCCCACCTCCAAAACAAAAGAAGTTGCCCACAGCCCGGAGGGAAAAGTCCAAAACACCTGCCGCCAAGGGCTCAGGCAAGACAACAGTTGGGAGTGGCAAGACAGCTGCGCCACCATCCAAGGTCAGGAAGGGCCAAAGAAAGAAAGGGAAGTCGCCGCCAACCTGCACGGCGGACAAGACCGCCACCGGCACCGCCACATGCACTGCCACCACGGGCACCGCCGCCAGCACCTGGGATACTGTGCCCTTCACCTGCACCGCAGACACAGTGCCCTTCAGCAGCAGCAAGCTCAGTGAAGCCGCCACCAGCACTGCCGCTCAGGACACCGCCGCCAGCAGCAAGCTCAGTGAGGCCGCCACCAGACATGGCTGCCATCCCAAGTGGTCATTCGTACGAGGCTGGTGGTCAGTTCCAGGAGCCTGGACAGCTTCCATGTTGCACCACCATCAGTGGAGTGTCAGATCCACTATCTGAGTCCTTGGCAGGATGAAGCACTCTGGGCACAAAGCCCCCTCCAGAACCAGTGGAGTATCACATCCACTACCTCAGTCCTTGGCAGGATGAAGCCCTCTGGGCACAAAGCCCCCTCCAGAACCAGTGGAGAAAGGCATCCACTACCACAGAACTTGACAGGATGAAGCACTCTGGGCACAAAGCCCCCTCCAGAACCATTGGAGTATCACATCCACTACCTCAGTCCTTGGCAGGATGAAGCACTCTGGGCACACAGCCCCCTCTAGAACCAGTGGAGAAAGGCATCCACTACCTCAGTCCTTGGCAGGATGAATCACTCTGGGCACAAAGCCCCCTCCAGAACCAGTGGAGACTGTTATCAACTTGAGAGACTGTGGTTTTGCACTCCCCAGGATAAAGCAGTGGGCAAAACACCCACTGGAGAGACTTGAGAGACTGTCGCTTTGCACTCCCCAGGATAAAGCAGTGGGCAAACCACCCATTGGAGAGACTTGAGAGACTGTGGCTTTGCACTCCCCAGGATAAAGCAGTGGGCAAACCACCCACTGGAGAGACTTGAGAGACTGTGGCTTTGCAATCCCCAGCACAAAGCAGTGGGCAAACCACCCACTGGAGAGACTTGTGAGACTGTGGCTTTGTACTCCCCAGGATAAAGCTGTGGACAAACCACCCACTGGAGAGACTTGAGAGACTGTGGCTTTGCACTCGCCAGGATAAAGCAGTGGGCAAACCACCCACTGGAGAGACTTGTAAGACTGTGGCTTTGCACCCCACAGGATAAAGCAGTGGGCAAACCACCCACTGGAGAGACTTGTGAGACTGTGGCTTTGCACTCCCCAGGATACATCAATGGGCATGGAGCTCCCTTATGGAGCTGGCGTTGTGCACTCATTCGGCTGAGGTTCCCCCCTTCCCCCTGAGGTGCCTGTTTTATTTCGATCTGATGCCCCTGCAGTGTTTTCTCCATTTGGATCGGGTATCTTGTGTGGGCCTCGCCCATGCATTTTGGGCCCAGTGGTCCACGGACTATGTAGGTGCAGTACATGGACTTGAATTCTTGGTGCACATATTTGTTAATAGTGTATATATATTTTTGAGTAATGGATTTTTCATGATTACAATCGTTCAACTCATTTCCTTTTGTCCTTGCGTTCTTCCAGGTGGGGTTGGGGAGGGAAATATAACATTTCAGCATGTATTGGTGTGTGTGTTGTGTGTGAGGGTGGGAGTTGGGGTGTTGCGTGTTGCATGTGTGTGTCACTCTCTTTTCCTTCCCCCCTCCCCTGTGTCGAAGGTGCAGTACTCACCATGGTCGTCACCGACGCCAGTCGTGCTCCTGGTAGAGGATCAGGAAGACTATCACAGGGAGAATTTGGAGTTCCGGCTCCATGGTGCCCTGGTTCCTTGTGGGGTGTGTAGAGGTGAGAGTTTTCCCTTCCAAGTCCTGTTTCCACCGTGTTTTTGTTCGCGTTGAATCCCCCCCGGAAAAGGTGGCGAATTGGCCTCTCATAATGGTGTGGGCGGTACATTGTCTTCCGCCTGTCTGTTGACGGTGACCACCATGCTGTTTGTTTGTACCGCCGTGGCGGTCGGAGTGTTAAAGTGGCTGTCTATGTTGGCGGTTTCCGCCGCGGTCATAATTCCATTTTTTTTACCACCGTCCTGTTGGCGGTCTTACTGCCACTTTAACACCGACCGCTAGGGTTGTAATGAGGGTCTATATCTTTAGTGTGGCCAAAAGGACCACTTTGTAAAAGAATGGCCCACAAAATCAAAAGAAAACACAGCAGAAGTGGTAAAAAGGCATCAATTTGTTAGCAACGTTGACTATGTGACAGAAAATTAAGAGGCACAAGGCAGGAGAAGGGCATCCTTGCCCAAATACTTTAGATTCCCTGCTCTTAGATGAGGAAGGGCTGTGACATAAAAAGTCTCTTTATTTTCCTGATAATCGAGGATTGAGCCCAAGTCCCTATTCATTTTATGATGGACTCTGAGGCCACTGGTAACTTAAGTGATGCTCCAATGGTTACAGAAATGCCTATAACAGAGGGAAAAAAGTAACCTCTGTGCACGTAATTGCTGTTGATGGTAGGCAATCGACTTCAGGACCTATCATCACAATTACTATTATACTGACACTGTAGTATCCTGTCCCAATAAACATACTGAACAGATACTTTTCATTGTTCAAAATGTTTGCAAAGCATCCCTCCAAAGAAGAACAAGCCTGACCTTGATAAAACATGTAATGAGGTAAAATGTGTTCTACAATATAGGGTGTGACCAGCAGGGCTTTGAACACCAACAACTGCCACTCTTAATCAAACGTCTCTACAGCTTAACACTCTACTCTCATTTATTCCATCACCATACCCCACAAGACCCAATAAATTTTTCCCTTCACAAAACAACTAATAAAAATCCTAAAACATATACTTATACATTTAAACCATAGCAACATTTCTTCCATGATCTTCTCTCCATGGGTTAAAAAAACTATTTCTTATGATGAAGAAAAGAAACCCACAGAACATTCATACCTTCCAGAGCTTCATTACCAACACCTAAGCTAAACATAGTTACTCGATTTTTTAACTCAAAAATGTATTTTAGGATCAGAAGACTATGAAAGAGCCTTGGATACTATGCCAAGTAATTCAACCCTAACCCAATCCCCCTCTTTGAACAAAACATGACACTTTGTCATTGCTAACACATACATACTTTGTTTGAGTAAATTCACTTTTACTTTTTACTCGTAAACGTTTCTCTTCCAACACATTGAAATCCCTTCTCCAAGATGGAAAGAACCAACTTGGTGGCAGCCATTTATCCTTTTAGCTGCCAAAGGAAAAAGCTCAGTCATAGTGTGTGTACCATCTAAACCACTTGCCACGGACAACTGTACATTAGCCTTGATTAACTTATTACATCCTTCTGCAAGATCATTGCTCCTAGGGAGATATAAATGTGTTGACATATTTTTAATTTTAATACTCCAAATAAGCCAAAACCTTCTCAAAATCCCAGGAAGTGAAGTTACAGCACTCCATTATCTGTTACCAATTCAACTAAAGCACCTTCCTTTACATACTGAATTTACAAGAAATCAATGAGTTCACCTGTACTGGCAGTTTTCACAATTTCTGCCGCTGGCCATCAAGTACAATAATCTACTAGCACAATTCTGTACCTACAATTCATCTTAAGAACGTAGATGAGGCCAATGATGTTTCTCTGGAATGATATTTCTCTGGAACAGGAATTGCATTAACCAGACTGGGAAAAGTGAACTGGGTCTTATCACTAATGGCACCAGCCACACAACCCATCGCAAAGTGTTCCACATTTTTACCCATACTCAGTCACCCAAAAATCGTCCCGATTCTCTCATGTTGCAGGAATCCAGTTGTATTAATGAGACTGCTGGAATTTTGTGTAGCAGCACCAGCAAGCTGTCTGATCCCACACCTTGTGACAGCCTAACCCTTTTGGCTAGCTAGCAGCACCTCACCAGTACCAGAGGTAAAAGTGATTTGTGGCAGCCTATCACATGACACTCGAATGCTCTAAGACTCTGCGAGGAAGTTGTGGTAGAAAAGATCATACCCCTTTCTTTCAGTTATAGTGAGTACAGGAATGACAATGTCATGCAAATAAATAAATAACAAATTCTGGAGGAAAAAAATGACAAGTGACTAGGTGAGAGGGCACAGGCCTCAGACCCAAACTAAAATAAACGTGCCCACATAAACACTAAAATAAGCTGCCAGCACCATCCCCATGTCTGTACGAGAGTGCTAAGGTCAATAATAAAAATAAAACTCACTTCTAAAACCACTATGCCTATAACAATTTGTATTAAAGGCAAGCTAAAATGTATATAAAATGGAGATAAAAGGTCTATGTTCACATGCAGACCAAAATCAAGTAAAGTGTAAACGGTCAATTTAGAATTGTTACATAAAACATTCCATCAAATTAAGGGCATACGTATAAGATGTGCCAATTTTCTTGCATCACCCCTGCCCCACCTAACGACACCATGGTTGTGCCGTATTTACAATAGGACAATAGCATCAACATTTGTGATGCTATTGTGGCGCTTTGCTGCACTAGTGTTAAAAATTTGGATGTTAGTGCAGCAAAGCACAGGCAGACCCACTGATTGAAAAGGGTGTGTTGTTTTAACGCCTGCTCTGAGCAGGCATTAAAAATGATGGAAAAAATAGCACAGTGAAATGTTGTAAATTTCACTGTTCCATTTTTTTCAGGCCTCCCTGCTTTGGAGCGACCCATTGCATATATATATTTTGCCTGGCGCTAAAAGGTTTTACAAAGTGTTGCAATGCAAGCATTGCACTACTTTGTAAATATGGCACAGGAGAAGGGCCTCCTTAACGTTGCAGTAGCAGAAATAAATGACGATAGGGCAGCTCAAGGTGGCAGTAGGGGCTTGTAAATATGCCCCTAATGATGGATGTCAGACCATCAACAATAATCGTCAATATGACCAATCGCTATTCAATCAAGGAAAAATTCAACTTCCGTAGGTGACAAATGAATCAGCTCGTTGACAAGGAAAGCAAGGGAGCACTCATGTTCAAGTGCCTCAGCCATTGTTCTGGCTAAGGTGGCAGCACCCTGTGCAGTGCCAGGTGTTATAGCATTAAGAGCCAATTGATCCACAAAGGGCGGCTCATAGGAAGCTTTTTGAAACCTCAATTTGCAGGTCTGGTAAAGAACCCTCACCGAGAAGGCACTCTTCCGGAGCATGTTCCAATAGACACCACAAGCATCGAAAGGCGAGCTGCACTCAATTCATAACCGGTCTAAATGACAAAGACCAGTTGGACTCCAGTTTTTCCAGGAGTGGTGCTCCGAAATACTGCATCATCATTCATGACACAGTTGGGTTGGTGGAAGCATCATCAGTCCTCCTTGTTGAGATGCGGTAGCCATTATGAAGGAAACACAGCAACATCAAGATACTATCAATGAATGCTAAAGTTATAGGGAATCCCCCCAAAACATTTGAAAATATGGAGTGGGAGGAAAAAGTTAATTTCCATAACAAGTTACAATTTGGGAGACCAAAACTACATAGGCAATTCTGGTTCACATTTCACAACCGCTTTTTCCATTCAGCATTACACGACTCCCATACAAGTGCACCTGGAACCCCAGACAAATCAGAGGGACACTAACACCCTTCAGATGACAAGCCAAATTTGCAGCTAAGTCATTACATGCTCCAAGCAAGGACAGATGTTTACAAATCATTGAATGACTTACAGAAGTTTTGCATTTGCTTCTGCTAAAAAAGACCTCTTTCATAGCATTGACACATTTGTCCATGAAGGGTAGCGCCCACACCTCATGGGTGTAACAATCTCCTAGCTTTTCTAATCTGCCTACAGGAATGTGCTTCAAACACAAGGTGAACTGAAGTTTTGAAATGGACAGATTGTTACCTCCATGTATTAATCAAACTGCGGATGGTATTTCCACCACAGTGAAAGGCAACTTTTCTAAATTTTTGATCTTTAACTTAAGTTGCTTCTTTGTTAGCCATTATTTTTTGCTTTTGTGCCAGGTTAAATGCGTAAAAGAAGTCCCTGGACCTGATGTGTTGCCAGGGTATGCAACCACTTTTCAGAACTTGTAAAGTACAACCTAACTGCATAATGGACCTAAGTTGACTCTGGCCATGATGTAAAAATTAGATATTTTGTATGATGTCAAGTACAGATGAAACAATATTGTTTAAGATGTAAATGCAGTTGAACAAAGTATTCATACCATTATCCACAATGGCTGGAGCTTTCTGGAGGTTTTCCTGATCTATGTGCCTCAACCGGGAAGGGGCTTCTTTTTGTCAAAGGTTCCACATTTCATTATATATTGCATATAAGAAGCGCTTTATGCATGGTTTTCTAGGACCTAACAAGAAATCTTGTAAGTCTGTGTTTTCTGACAGGAGACTAAGGTGTTCTTTAATGGCTACTAGTGTGGAAGATTTCAACCATTGTTGACATAGTTTGCCCACGCTGTATGTGGTGAGGATATTCGAGTGTTGATGTAAGATGTAGCAAGGGTCAGGTTTACACATTCTAAAATCCCTTGTATAGTTCATGAAACAACCATGAAAACCCTTTGTGTCCACTGGACACAGTAACCACCCTTTTAAACCTGAAATTGTTGAGTTAAATATTCCATTTTCGACCCACCCATTGAGCTGTTCTTCAGTGACATTTAAAATCTTTTGCCATTTGTCAAATTTTGCTGGTGATGGATTACTGGGTGCATTCAATTCCTTAATCTTTCCTGAGCCTAAACAACTTATTTGATGTACAGTTTCAGTTAAAAATGCAATTTGCCACAGAATAAGACGTGCTGTAAACAAAGCTTCTCATCCTTGTTTTTGCCACTTTCTAGTCCCCACACACTCTTTGAGTCAACTTCAACCAATATTCATAGCCTTCAAAATCCAACTAGGAAATACAGGAATCAGAATAGATTTATTTGGTATCTGTTAACAGGACATTCGTCAATTTAATTTGAGGCAGCTTAGAATAATTAGACTCAGCATTTTTAACATAATTTCCAGTAAAATAAGCAAATTTTCTACATATATTTTAGAACTCCCGACTGGCAGAGTTGGTCAATGTTCCCATCGTGTGTAATAGAGAACAGTTCTCAGGATGCTGGCTTCATGCATAAAATGATGTCCGAAATTATGGTAACAGAGCATTTCCCCATAATTTGCTGTTGTTTGGTAAACATCTTCATTTTCAAGTATAGTATTCAAGCTCAGAAAGCACAGAATCAATGTATTGTCACTTTCTACCTTGTTTTACCTAGACAACCATGTTATTAGTGGGACACCATGACCTCTCTCCTTTACCCCTGTACCATTGTTTTCACTGTATCTCATTTCTTCAACTTCTCGCTTCTCCATCTCTTCCTTGTCTCTAATTCTTCACCCTCCATTTTCTGCCACTTCTCTTCACTATCAGTTTCAGTTTTCTTACCCGTCTCACTCCTCTCTATTATCAACATGTCACATTCTGCACTCACTTCTAAATATTACCCCCTACTTTCTGTGTTTCTCTGTTTCTTCTCTTTGCTTTTCTCCAGTTCCTCATTCTTGTTTTCCTAATGTTATTGTCTGGATTCTCTTCACCGTACCTCCCTTATATGAATGTCTCATACTTTGCATTTTTCCTGTCTCTACTCTAAACTTTCTGCCCTCTCCTCACATTTTCACCCCCTATTACTCTGCCCTTTGTTTCATTTCTCACTCCTTGGTGACCATAGAAGGGCAAAATTAGAAATTGGAATATTACATTAAGAAAACTTAAAAAGTACACTGTTCTGCTCTTTATTTGAAAATGTTTCCCTGAACCCTGTGCATGGATGGAGAGGAACGGTAAGGTGAGTATGCACACTCACTATACTCATGTTCACTCTGCAATTTAAGGTACATTTTGTGCCCCACCACTTTCAAATTTCTCCAGCTGCCACTGTTGTCAAGAAACCTTGCTTTAGCTAATAGCTGCAGGTTCAAGGCGTGAAGCACGGCAAAGAGTGAGGAGGTTATAACCAGTAGAGCTCCCCTGGACAAAGCCCCACTGCTCCGGTCACACAAGTGTGGGAGAAAGAGGAGAATCTCGGCAACAGGCATTTCGGACAGTCTTTTTTTTATCAACATTTATCATGGATATGGGCCTGCATGAGTTGCATAAGTTGGACTGTTTGTCAGGCTTCAGGTGGGTTATTGTTAGTGCCTACTGAACTGTGGGAGAGGGGTGCCCAGCACCTCTGGATTCCTCATACATTGCCAGCCCATGCAGAGCTAATTTCTCAGCATACTCCTAATAAAATTGGACCCTCAAACCATCCAGTTGCGCGACATTGTTGCCTGGGATAGTTTGGATGGCTCGGAGTATGTCATCATTAGTAAATGGAACATCAAGGTTGCGTTTAGGTATGTCATCAAGCCAGAGCAACTGAAACTGTCAGGGAGGGGCCACCTCCCCAGTTGAGGTTTAGAGTACATCGTAAAATTGAAGTATTGTCTAGTTAATGTCCTCCATGGAGTCGCAGGTCTCCCCAGCTGAAGTCAGTAATTTTGTAATGCAGGAACTCCTCCATTGTTTTACAAGCAAATCTACAAGAATCTGGCCGGTTTTGTCACTTTCGCCAAAGTGCTGCGCGTTGGCCTTCTTGTATAAGAAGCAAGTTTCCCTCTCATCAGCTTCCTCACATTCAGGTATTTTGTCACCAAACTATGCAAGGTGCTACATACCCCTCAAACCCCTGTCAAAATGTTATAGCTCAAGCTCTAAGAGTTCACTTTCAAGTGTCTGCAAATGTGCACACAGGTCTCTGAGGGCTCCAGATTACTTAGAAATATGAATTCTGCAGATATCAACCTTAAATTCCTCCCAGAGCTATTCCGAGGACTTCACAGTTCTAACACTGATTTAAGAACTCTAAAATTGGCTCCCCTTATTTTGGCATTGAAGAGGGGGTCTCTAAAGGCATGCCAGGGAGCCTCTGAGTGAAGGTGCAGCTGGTTATGTTGCCTAATAATAGTGCTAAAATCACTGGCACATGATCAGAGAGAGTTCATAGTAAGTGCTGTATACTCTTGGTGTGCGCAACGTAGACTATCTGGGACCTGGTGCCAAAGGAGGTAGTCCAAAAAGTGCCTTTTGTTGCCAGTTGCACAGCAGCTCAGAGGGTGGTCCTGCCAGTGGACTGTAATTTGTCTATATGGGGATCTAGTACCACATTAAATTGCCCCCTCCGTAGAACAGAGTGGTTGAAGCCAACTATTTTCTCCCATACTACAGAGAAAGAGTCAGGGGAGTCGATATTCAGGACATATATGCAAGTAATGGTAAACCTTGTGCCCAAGAGGACACCATGCAGTATCATGTACATACCTTACTTCCTTATCACAGAGCAATTTCAAGGTCTGGCAAATTTTTAAATATTAGAGCAACCCCTTGTGTATAAGCCAAGTACGTACATATATACACTTCCCCTATCAATCAATCAATCAATCAATCACGTAATTTATAAAGCGCGCTACTCGCGCTATCTATCCAGCCTGCATCCGCTGCAGGGTGCACTCCATAAGGAGGAGTTCTTATAGTAGAGCAATGTCTAAGTTTTGCCTAGTCCTGGAGTACCTGTAGGAGGTGGTAATAAGGAGGCCCAGTGTGGGAGACTAGTAGGCTATATGGAAAGATACGTAGGCTTGTGTGATGGACCATATTCAAACTCTGCCCCGCTTTAGATAGCAGGTAGGGCCAGGGCAGTGGGTGTTTCCCGGGGTCAACCTCAGTTGTGTCCAAGCAGTTTAGCTAGGGGGATGTAACATATAACATGGTCCTTCAGCTGCATTCGTCATTATTTGGGTGACTCTCTGGGTTGTTTGCAACATGAGAGTCTGCATTTTCTGTGCATGCTTAGGGCAAAATTTAACAGCCAATTTGAGATCCATGAAGAGCTGTTCTGTTGATGGTGATTCTAAGTTTGCCTGGCTAAATGACAGCATAAGATATGCTTCCCCTCCACAGCAACAACTTTTCAGACAGGAATTCACTTTGGGCAGCCTGCACAGCCAAGGTTAATTCTGGGTATATCTGGTTTCTATTACCCTGGTATTGAAGCTCTCTTTTTTCTCATGCCAGGGGTAGGCTCATATGGCATTCTCTATAATGTAGGAAGCCGGAAATAATGAGTGTGGCAAGGGTACTTAGTGATGGGTAAGGCTCAGAGTGTGATACACACGCTCCACCAAGAACAAGGTGGTTAGTTCCTCCCCAAAGAGAACCCATAGAAGTGTCTCCATATAGTTCTGTGTTCATGACATTGGATTCGGTGAGTCCCAAGACTAATGTTGTTCATGCTGTTCCTTCTGGAGCGCACCACCAAATCTTCATTCTTAGCTTTTTATAACGGTAATGACTCTCTCCATATGTATGAGCAGCTCATTACATGCTGTGGTCTCAACATCCAATACACATTGCTCCAGATGGTTCAGCCTGTCATTGTATTTATTGAGCCAGTCACTCATAGGGTTCATTTGATTAGTGGGCATATCAGTCTTTGAGTCAATAGTCTTGAGGCTACTGCATATGTCTGAAGAAGAACTTTGATATCCATATCCTTGGATTGGCCACCTTGGCCTCTGTCATATGAGTGCCCTCTCACCAATTGTTCTCAACGAGCACTTCTTATCAAAGACCAGTTTGTTTTTTTGCTTATCAGTTTTCTCCCATCTCAGGAGGTACCCACAAGCCCCAAGAAGTGGGCCATTCAATGCAAAATAAGGGAGTGACCAGCTGTAGGGCTATGTATCAGTGGCCCGCCTCTCCTCAGAGCCCTGGGGGTTGGAGGGTAAGAGAGCAAACCATGAGTGCAGTCTCTCCAATTGGCATGTTCTGGGTGGGGCCCAAAAGTGAATTGTAGTGCACCCCAATAGTGATTACACAGCTGGTATCTGAGGCGAGTACTCCAGTACACCCTTTGCTTTTGTCACAGCTTGTGGCTTTGTGATGCTCACACCAGCAGCATTCAGCAGGAGGCAGTACCAACTGGCCCCCTTGGTAGGTGCTCTTCTTTTCTACTGCCCACGTGTGACCCTCCAGCATCCATGCCCTTGAGATGCTGCCGCTCAGTCCTCCACCTATAACGAGCATAAGGCAGGTGTCGCTAGGTCCCCACCCAGCCACATAAATAGGTGCCTCATAAGGCTGGCCACTGCCAAATCAGTAGCAGGCACTGACCAGCCAAACTCCCTAGAGCAGACCAGCTCTCATCCTCAGCAGGCCCGTTCAGCACCACGCCTCAGAAGAAAGTTGCCACACCTTCAGGGGTCGCTCAGCACTCTAGGTGCCTCACAAGCATCTGGTTGTGCAAGCTCCATTTAGAGGATTCTTGGAATCACATGGTGCAGATAAATGGTGGATGGTGCACCAGACCTTAAGAACCTTTCTCATTAGCCATCTGGACTAGCCATTCTTGGGGCTAGTGTGTGTAGGAGGTCTTGTCTTTCCAGTTGTAGGACTGTGTTTTTTATATGGAGATATTTACTGATTGAAATTTAGCGAGTCTCTATTTTTCAGTTTATATTATTAAGGTTAATATTATTTTAGTCTATTTTCACTTCTTTCCCAAGTAACGAAGGAGTCATAGGTCATAATTGAGTATCTCTCCACCACCAGAAAATGATATTGGGATAGCTGCAGGCCTTTCTTCCTTTAAAGGCAATTCAAAGGCAGTTTAAAAAAAACAAAACATAAAACATACGCTAATACATCAGTGCTAAAGTTTTAGCTTGAAATTCCCCAATTAAAAATTAGTACTAGAAAGCCAGTGGGTCTGGCTGCTTCTAAGGGGGAGTGGGTGGAAATAACTGAAAAAAATGTAGTGAGTGTTGACCCAACATTTCTAAAAAGACAATTCTGTAGTGAATCAACATATCGGGTTACAACAATATGGAAGCTGGGAGTAGGGTCCCTTTGGTGAAGAGACTGCATTAGCAGAGTTAACTTGTACCCTCAAAGAATAGTAATGGTCAGAAGATGAAGTTTGGTCTGTAAGTGGAAGTGAATTATTGTGCAGCGGAATGTTTTGATAAAGGGCCAGTATTTTATTGCATCTTAGCGACAGCCAAATCATGCCCATTGTTGGGATGAAAGTGCCTCCTGTATGGTGCACAATCCTGCATGCTGGAACTGCGAGTAACTGGTATGAAGGTTTTTGTATTTTTGGCCCTAGCCTTACTCTAATCCATGCAAAGGCCTAGGCCTTTCTTTCATTCACGATTTGTTCTCGTCTTGTACCGGACCTGGAGGTATCAGCATACTGTGTTGTATAGTAATTGTATTTTAACCAGGCCTTTTTACCTGTCAAGTAAATGAAAGCTACCTACCTACCCTCCCAAAGTTCTACTGTTCACAGCGAACCTGGTATCCTAGTGCTGATATCCAGTGTGTCTGAACATATTGGAGTTATCATATATAGGGCATGAGCAATTGAGTGAACCAGATTGATACAGGCCAGTGGGTTTCATGTTGACAGCCGCTCAACAGCTTGTGTATGCAAGATGGAGGTGAGGATGCTTTTGTGGATAGTGGGGGTGTTTTGCTGACATTCATTGGAGTGGAGAGAGGGAACCAAGAAACAGAAGTGGTAAAAGAGGAGAGAGCTTCTCCTCAGAAATTCTATTAGGTCCTTTCTGCTATAGAGGGCTGCTGATTAGTCTTTATGGGACTTCAATTTGGTAGATGGCAGGGGTGAAGTGTGGAACTGCTGTATCACTTATCGGTGTGTAAGGTCCTTTATTAAGGGATCAGCCCTTTATCTCTCTACCTAATGGCTGTCAGACATCACTGTTGATACTGTTAGAAGTTGCAGCATGCTTGCACCTTTTTGTGGCTTTCATGTTAGGTCTTCAAACCCGAGACAGTCCTGCCATGAAGAGCAGAACTTAAGGCAAAGGCTGAGTCTGGAATACAGTCTGAGAAGGACACATGCAAAGGCAACTGATCCAAACCAGTTCTGCAAAGGCAGATAGGGAATCCCCATCTCCCATCTGCCACCTCTGTGCATAAGAGGGGCTGCTGACCAAGCACATTACCTGAAATGCAATGTAAAGGAAGATCTGCTGACTTGTGGGAACCAAAGAGTCCTGTCTGACTGATGGGGAAGTAGTGTACCAACCCCTGCAGGAGAAGCCTAACTGTTGGAAGGGGTGGAAGCAGTTGACCCTGGTGCAGGTATCCGTCCACCAGACACCCACAGACAGAACGGATCTGTGTGATCAGAATCGTCGATCCATTTTTCAAAATTATTGGTGACATTTCCAAAGTGTGCATTAAAGCCTCCTTGTGTTATGCCTGTTGTCTTTGCCAGAGCATTTGTCAAATGTGGCCTATTGTCTGGCCCAACAGAACCAGGATAGATACCTGCTTTGCAGAAGAAGCTGTATGTCAGTGATCTTCGATGGTGTGATTGTGCCATTATTGAACTTGTACCATCCAGTCCCAACCACTGAAAAGTTCCTGCCAAGGTAGCTCCTGTGGATATAATAGTACAGTAGTACCAGTTGGGGCAGTGCCCCTAAGAATATCCAGGTGGAAGCCATAGAGAGAGGCTGTCACTTCAAGCCACCTGTGCTGAAGTTAGCCCCTAGCTTTAGTAATGCTGAAAAACTCTGCACTCAATCACTGTACTGCCATTATGCCCCAGCATAGCACCATGAAGTGCATCATCGTCATTGAAGTTCGCCATCTAGAGCAGTGAACAGAACAGCCAGCAGCCTCCATCCAGGCAGGCCATAGCGCAACTGAAAGAGACTCACTAAAGTGATAAAACAGTGCTCACCAAACTCTTGAGGCCCGCCTGTACTGTGCAACTGCTGGATCCCAGAAGAGGGCCAAAGTCAGAAGCACCCACTTCTGCTGAACCACGTCTGCTGAACTATTCCAGGGACTTTCTGTGGAGCTGGAAGTTGCACATCTACAACAGGACTCCCACCTGCCCTGTGCACTGATAATGCTTTCAGCCTGTGAAGGTCCAGCGCTACACAAAAAGGCAGACTATTCTCTATGGAGAGCTAGGAAGAGACTTGGGGGGAAATTTACAAACATTTTGTGCTGATTTGGCATCACAAAAATGTTTTTTTTTCCTAATTTACTTTCCAGCGCAAAACTTGTTTTGAACTGGAAAGTACCCTAAAGCGAAGCACTGGTTTGCGTTACTTAGAACTGAGGGGGCATTACATGGTTGGTACATGGGCGTTCCCATGCAACCACCCATGCCTTTTGACACACAACCATATCTGCAACAATAGTAGACATGGTTTTACACCAAAACTTAACGCCATTTGAAAACAGGCATTCAAAGGAGAAATGTTTTCATTTCTCCTTTCTTTTCCCACTTTGCATGCATGCTGCCCTGTGCAGCATACACACAAAGTAGAAAAAGTTCTGAAGTGTGTCTAAGCATAATATTCTATCCTATGCTAGACTCACAGACACACACCCTTTCACTATTGTGCGAAGGTGTGTGCATGGCAGCTGAGATCAGTGCTGGCGCTAGAGAGAGGGAAGGACACTGTCATATCCTAGTAGATACGGTGCTCTCCTGCTCCTTCCCTGTCATGCAAACTCTAAGGTATACAGAGTGTAGTGGGCCAAGATTGGGAACCTACTTTGAAGTGCATGAGCTCGCACTCACAAGTCAGTATCTAGCATGACTGGACTATTTAGTATTGTACTTTTTGGCATAATAAAATACTTGGCTTTTTCAAAGAGAAGTACTGGGCAAGACAATTATCTCTTTTGGTTGGTGGGTGCAATATTGAGTGTCAAGCAAGAGTATCCCCACTCTAACCTCGCTGAGAAGGCTATGAGTGCTTTGGCTACAACTGACAGTCAAGAGCTGAAATGATTGTAATAGGCCTAGTTAGCTGGGCCCTGATAGAATGAGCCCCTGGAAAGTAGAGCCAAAAGACTTCACCTCCCACAGCTGTGGCTCAGTAGCTCTTGATTTCATTGTGGTCCCCCTGAACGGGCTGCAATACACATCTTTACTTTTGGGGAAAAGAAGCAGTAGTTTCAAAAACATGTTATCATGACAGCAAATTAAGAATTAAACGTGCAAGGGGAATTAGTGAATAGCACTGTGTCCCTGTGACATGCTAAGTCATCTGAGCAGTTGCACTTCCTAAACAGAAAAGCCATAAATCTGCAATTAAAATGTTGTGTGTCACTAAGATTAAGGGCCCTGTTGAGTGTCTGGTGGTCCTAAGACTGCCAGACTTGTTGTGGAGGTCAGACCTTGGTGGCTGTGGCGGTCCGACTGCCACATTTTGACCCTGGCTCTTTGATCCTGAAAGGATGACGACAATGGCGCCTCCGTGCTGATTACAACAATCTTCTCTGCTAGCCTTTTTATGTTGGTTATGCCGCCATGAAAAGGCTGGTGGAGAACAAGGGCTTGGGGCCACAGGGGGCCCATGCACTGCCCACAACATTGTTGTGTGCAGTGCAAGGGCCCCCTAACCAGCACCATCGGAATGCGCACTGTCTCCTTAGCTGTCTCAAATTAAAGTTTTCCCGAACTCTTTACTTTTGCTTTTTGAATCCGTGCAACACCTCCAATGTCTTTTTGATGATCGATGTTTCCTGCAGTAGAAAATGTAAATTGACTCTTTTACGACCCCTTTCTATTTGCTGTACATTTTATTTGGCAAATGATTCCTGACTGGTCCAGCTGTTCACCTTTCGCAGTCCGAGAAGCCTCAACACAGTTGAAATTTGGCACATTATTTTCTGCACAGCTGTTGCAGGTGGACAGTCCATACATTTTAATATGTTTGAATATCTTAAAAGTTAATTCCAAATGGAGAACCCCTATCGGATCTGCTTCACACCTCGTGATGTAAGCCTGAATAAGGCGAAAAGAGACAATGCTAAGAAACCCTCACCTCATCGCAAAAATGAATTACTAAGACCTAATTTTTTTACATCATGCCCACAATTTGCTTGAAATACTTGCATGTCACGAACAAAAATCTTGAGCAATTTTCAGTAAAGACGTGCACAAGAAGCCATATTCAGGTACTACTAATTTAGCAGTAGGCTCCCCCTTCTTGTGCTTTAAGCTCCGAAATAATCACTTTGCTAACTATTTGTTGATTTCAGAGTGCTCTATTCCTGAAAAAAAGTACTGGCTGTCTTTGGCTACATGTGAAGATCTCATTTTGGGCCTTTCTTGGACCATTTTAAGGGCTACTTAATGCTTTTGCTCTTACAGTTATAGGCCATGCAGAACCCAGTGGCATATACAAGTGGAAATGTCAGTTAAGTGCTCTTAACTACTTATTGCATGTCAGCAATAAGGAAGTTAGCACCCTACACTTAAATCTGTAACCACAGGAACAGTAAGCCATATTATTTGCTGGTTGAGAATTATTTTGGCTGGGGCAAGGCAACCAAAAACTCTTGATGCATTTAACCCAATTACATTGCTTGGCTGCAGAAACTGTTCAGCTGGAAGAGGAAAGAGTAGTGATTTTCTACCAGTGTCTTAAGGGTCAATTTAAAAATGAGAGAAAGGGAGATCAAAGTCATGTCACTTAGAAAAAGATTGGTTTTCTAGAATTGGGACCCCGGGTGAGAGAACCACTGAATCCATGGAAACTGGTAAAATACAATCTCCATTATCTATCGAAGGAAAGGATACTAATCTTTGAAATTGACTATGGTGGTCATTATGAACATGGTGGTAAACACCACTCCTGCGGCGGTGGCAGTATCTACCGCCAATAGGCTGGCAGTCCGGACCGCCAAATAATGAAGCATGTGAAAAACAAGTAGCGGTCCATCCACACACCGCCATCTTTGTAGTCCCGACGAGGACGGAGGAGGCCACCCACAGGTCGGTGGAAAGGACCTACCCGCCTACCAAATAACAAAACACCAGACTTCCAACAGTTCCGGGGCGGAAACCACCGCCAGGCAAAGTGTGGCGGAAACGAACAATATAAAAGGAAACACTCACCGGAGGCACACAGAAAATGCCGACGCAGACATGTAGCGAGAGTTGGAAACAATGCCAGTGCTGCTCCTTGCCGTACTCCCCCAGGACCATGACTGACGATGAAGACAACAACGGTAAGTACTGCAGGCTAGTACATATGGGAAGAAAGGGCACAGTTACATAGCAACGCACTCCCATCCCCTCCCACATCCCATGCCATGCATACCAAAACAAGATGTACTTACCAGACACAAGCCAACAAAGACCTGCACCAAAGTAAACACATGTGCAGACCACAACCCCACAGTGAAACACTGAACCACGTCACTATATTGTGCCAACAGCACTACTAGGTACTGAAATTGTATTTACATGAAAAAAGTAATGTCCAAATAAGGCCATTGGGCAGTCCATTTGAAGATCCCGGAAGGGCCAATATAGGCCGAACTTGACTCCCACATGTGCAAAGGGTACTCCACTCGAAAGGGGCATCAATGGGGTAGCCAGGCACCTCATGGAACAGAGGCAGGGGTGGCGGGGTGGGGACTTACGGTTGGGATGGTGGGTTCTGGGCTTAGTTTTGGGAAGTGGAGGGGGTTTGGGCTTGCCTTTGGAAGGAGGGGGAAAGGGCTTGGACCGGGGGTTGGCAGAGGGACCTGGGGCAACACGGGGCCTCTTCCTTCATGGGGAAGGGGCACAGGAATGGGAAAGGTGGACTGGGGCGGACTTGGACGAGGAAGGAGTGGACTGGGCAAGGACATGGGCATATTTAGGTACAAGACGGGGTGGGCCAGTGGGTTCAAACAGGTCAACACGGATAGGAAAAGCTTCTTAGGTGCAGTTGGAGGGGATTTGGAGGCAGGTCTGGGAGTGGAGGTTGAGGGAGTGCTTGTATCAGGTGTAGGTGTGCTGGACGTGGATGCATGTGCCAGTAAAGTATGCTTATGTATGGTGGATGTGTGTGGTGTGGATGTGTGTGAAAGTTTGAGTGTTTTGGGAGGAGGGGGGTGGACCCAGTGGGACAAGACAGGCTGCCAGTGTACATAGATGCTGTCTGTGTGTCTGCAGGTCTGGTGAGTGTACTGCAAGTATCTGTCAGTGTAGTTGTGGTGAGTGCAGGTGTGGTCCTGGGGTGCATGTCTGGATGTTAGATGTTGTGGTGACTGCATGAATGGGGGCAGCAGCAGTGACTGAGGGTGCAGTGCGTGTGGATGTGCATGGTGAGGTGACAGACAGGGTGGCGGGGGAGGTCGACACACTTGGGGAAGTGAATTGTAACAGGGTTGCTCAGCCCTTACCGGATAGTGAGAGTACGGGGCTGACACCTCTGTACCCCAGGGGCACTTTTGAAAGTAAAAGGGGCTGGACCCTCCACACAAACCCGGATATCTGGGAGGAGAGAGCAATGCAAAGGGGAACGGAAGGAGAGGACAAGAAAAACGTGAAGAGAGAAGAGGAGAGACAACACGAGCATGGGAACGCAGAACAGACCGAGTGCCGAGAAGGAGACACACGCAACGGAGGAAGGACGAGTGAACTGAACATTCAAATGGGAGAGGCACCAGGAACGAGAGAAAATGAGAGGACCTGCCACGTCCCTGGAGGGACGTGGCTTAAGCAGGTACCTGCCTGCATACATAATCCTACAAAATACTTGCGGAGCTGGGGAGGAGAGGAGGATAGGCTGAGAGAGGGGGAGGGAGAAGCTTAATACAGCGAAAAAGGGAAGAACTGGCTGTTTTAAAACATTGGGCAACATCATTATTGGTGCCAAGAGGAGAACGTACTTTTCTTTCTGCACGGGCTTTTCTCTCCCTTTTTAATTCTTCTTTCCCGGTCTTTTTTTCCCCTATTTCCCCACCCCTTTAAAAACAACAATACCTGAACAAGAAAATACGGTCCACTTACCTTTGCTTTCGAATCTGTTCTCCGTTCCCGGGAATCCGGCCTGTGGTGGTGGAAGCTACTTCTGAAGAGATCCCTGAGACAACATCTAGAAGGCGAAAAGAGAAAGAAAAATATAAGAACCCATAGGCAAGAACAGAAAGAGCCAAAGACAACAGGAAGTAACAAAGAAGGACAACTAAGCAAGAAACTGGTTGATTAAGACTGATCTCCGCATATAGAAAACAAATGAATAATAATTCATTGAGGGGGGACGGAAAGACCAGGGACACTGGCTACCATCAAAGAGGAGGCCAGAGCCTGAAAAGATCTCTGTAGGCCAGAAATGGCACCATGAATGCCTTCCAGGTATGCATTGCATTGCTGCATCTGGGATGCTAGTCCCTGGATAGAATTCACAATGTTTGTCTGCCCGACAGAGATGGTTCTCAGGAGGTCAATAGCCTCCTAAGTGAGGGCAGCAGGGCTGACTGGGCCAGGGGATGAGGTGCCTGGGGCGAAGGAGACACCCACCCTCCTGGGTGAGTGGGCATGGGCAACTCGGCCGGGAGTAACTGGGAGGGCGGAGATGGTATGGGGAGTGGTGGAAGATGACAAAGAATGGGTGAGCCCAGTAGGGTCCACCACCACCAGGGAGCTGCCATTGGAGGAGGTATCAGAGTCACTACTTACAGTGGTAGTTGCCTCCCCTGTGGTATTCCCCTTGCCTTGCAACCCACTGGTCCCCTTGGCGTCGCTCGACTCTTTGGAACTGTGGGCTGCTGCATCCCCACTCACCGGTGCCTCAGCTCCCTCACCAGATGATGCTAATGTACAGAAAGAACACAAGAGCACAGGGGTGGGGAAACAAAACAAATCCTGAATATATGTACATTTTGGCCCACACACACTCCCATCCAGGTCACGCACGTACCCTCAGCACAGACAACATACATAATGAATGTGCCCCTAATTAGTGGGCATGACCCCAGAATTCACCACATAACCCTCATGAAACACGAACCTGATACACTGTGTGGAGTACACCCATGAGAGACCATGCACAGCCAAAGCACTTACAAGTCCATAAGGTCACAATGAAAGCCAGATGATAGAAAGGGGAAAACTAGCTTATAGACCATCCCAAGTACTTGTAGGGGGCAGACACACACTTGTCCAAGTGCCTGGCACCACAATGCATACATACCAAACACTCAAATACATCCATCAAAGGGGTATCACAACATTGTTGATACTCACCCCCCTGTGGCTGCTGTGCTGCCTTCAAGCACCCATCCAGATCCGGAAAGACCACCGACAGAATGCGGGCCATTCGGTGGGGTCAGGGTCCGACGATGGGAGGCCTTCCCCAGCTGGGCCCTTCCGGTCTTCCTGGCCCACCGCCTCAGGTCCTCCCACCGCTTCCTGCAGTGGGTGCTCCGCCGGTTGTAGGCCCCCAGGGTCCGCACCTCCTGGACGATGGCTTGCCACAGGCCTTTCATGGGACACACAGAGCAAATAAACAGACGTCAGTATGTGTGCACCAAATACAAATGCCATGTCGCTCCATTTGGAACGGCCATTGTTGACATGCATTTTTAAAACTCACAGGCAGAATGTGCCAGACAATCTACGGCTGGGCAGTCACACATCGAACCCACATGCACACAGGCACCTGCCACAATCACACACATCTAAGGATGCCAGATGCCAACTCACTCCTCTGGTCAGCCATACAACTTCGCACACAGGGGTAGGACCGCGTCCACCAGCTTCTCCAGCTCCTCCGCGGTGAAGGCCGGGGCCCGTTCCCCTGTAACACACGCCATCTCAGGGACCAGACTCAGGAGACAGCAACACACAGAGTAGAGTACTACCTTTCACGGGAATCAGGAGTCAAGTGTCAAGGGTCTGTCAAAATGGTGTAGGTACCGCTGCGGTGTCCTCCGTCACAGCCGGCGGCAATCATGATTGGCCCAGGTTCCTCATTGACAACCATGTAATTCAATGATCAGGTGCACGGCGGTGAACACACTCCTTCAGCCATGACGACTAACGCCAGCTAAATTAAGTCACGTCCACTCTATCATACCTGGATGGCAGGAGGATGCCATTTTGCTACCACCACATCTGCATACCCTGGCCAGGTCCCTCATCCAAGGCCCCAGTCTCTCTCCCCTTCGTTGCTTGTTGACATGATTCTATAATCCTCACATGTACCCATCTTTGAAAGTGTGTCCACACTGTGATGCCAATATGACAGAGTTAACTCAGCACACATTTGCCTGACGGTGTACCTCATACTTTCCGTTTGTGTGTGTTACCTACGTGTCGCATTTTGAAAAATACAGTGACATCATGGATGCAAGTGAAAGTTGACACTCAGTATGTGTAATTTCCTCCCACATAAGTACACACCCATGTGGCGAAGGAGGGCCCCATCTGTATACAGACCCCTGATAGATCTGGAAACTATGGGGGAACATCACATCATTATCACCTACAGACTCAATGGATCTACAATCCATGACCTCTGTGCATTAATGGATCCTGCTCTGAAACTGGCAAATCGAAATCAGCATGCCATCCCTACAACTGTGCAAGTGCGATCTGTGCTCCATTTTGTGGCTACGGGCTCATTTCAGGTGACAGTGGGCATGGATGCAGGGGTCTCACAGCCAATGTTCAGCCAAATCCTGTCCAAATTCCTGGATGCCTACGTTCAACACTTGCAAACATATGTCCAGTTTCCCCAAAGGGGAACTTCCCACCATCACATCTGGATTTTATGCCTTTGCTAATATCCCCCATGTGATAAGTGCCATTGATAGAACCCACATAGCTCTCATACCCCCAAGAGTGAATTAATAGGTTTATAGGAATCAAAAGAACTATCACTCCATGAATGTACAATTGGTGTGTACTGCTGAACAGTACACATCACATGTCAATGCCAGGTTCCCAGGCTCAGTCCATAATTCATTTGTCCTGAGAAAAAGCAATGTGCCACACATGATGGAACAACTACAAGGGGACAGAGGTTGGCTCATAGGTGAGTGTGTATGACACTGGATCAGTACATAGCTGACAGCCAGTCTGTATGCAAGTAAAGGCAGTTTTTTCAAGTCCTCTTTCGCCCACTTTTGCACGTGATTCTGGCTACCCCAACTTGCAATGGCTCATGACACCTGTGGGGATTCTCAGGACAGATGCAGAGAGGAATTTTAATGAAGCTTATGAACGTACTAGGAGGGTGATTGAGCACACTATAGGTCTCCTGAGGGCTAGATTTTGTTGCCTCCATCTTTCTGGGGGATCCCTGTGCTATGTCCCTGACAAGGTGTGTAAGATAGTGGTGGCCTGCTGCATGCTGCACAACTTGGCTGTGAGGAAAACTATCCCACTTCTGGAAGAGATGGGTGCTGTCCAACCAGCCCTGCAACCTCAGAGAGGGGATGAGAGTGATGGTGATGAAGAACAGGGGGAAGACCTCAACTCCAGCACCCAGCTAATCCACCTATACTTCCAGTGACTCTAAGGTACTGTTCAATGATGCTGATGTCTTCACTGCGGTGTCTATTGTCAGTGACAATGCTAAATGATGACTGAAGTGGCATGTGCCAGTGAACCCAATATTTTTTACAGTGTGATATACTTCAGACACTACAGTTAGTTGGATCCCCTCCTGCAATAAAGGTGTGATTATGATATTAACTGGCTAATGCATACACACTCACAATTCATATCTCATATTGATGAGGGATATACGATTTGAGTGCATAGGTGTATTTATTGAATGGCAAAATATACATAAGTGTTGGGAAAGTGAAAGGGAGTGGGCACATGGTGAAAATGTATACTCCGGTACATATGCTCAGCTGTTGGTATCACTGGGTTTTAGTCCATGTGGCCACTGGAAGTTGGTGTGATGGCAGTGGCATGTCAACAAGGTAGCTCAGAGGCACACAAGGGAGACTGTTCAGGGCACAGTCACTTCCTGGAGCTGGGCTTGGTCTTGGCTGGTATTTCAGTGGCATATCTGGGTCTGAGGGCAGGTTTGCGAAGGTGCAGCTGGGCTGCAGGGGTATGGGTGCTGGTTTCCTGTGTGTCCTCTGACAGTGCCACCAGTCCAGTAGCTGCTGCAGATGTAGATGACAGGGCAGTGTCCTGGCTAGTGGTCAGGGCTTGCAGGTGGGTGGAGGACCCAGACTGGCTGTGGTACTGGTGCTGCAGCACACCTGCAATGGAGGCCATGGTGGCATTGAGCTGTTTCCATTGCTCCATGGCCTCCTGGTGGTGTGCTATCTGATACCTTTGATTCTGCTTCAGGGTAGCCAGGATATGGCCAATCCTGTCCTGTGTAAGGTGGTATACTCCCAGGACCTCAGATATCACCTCCTGGGCTGCTGCACCCATCCTTTGGCCACCCCTCTGGGCCACTGATCCCCTCCCACTGGCCCTAGCCCCCCATGCCTGTGTCCCCTGCACAGGTCTGGCAGTCCCACTTGCAGGAGGCTCTTCATCATCCTGCCTGTTGGTGGGTGGAGACTCTGGCCTCTGTACATGTGGGCTGCCAGTCCGTGGCCAGGAGACACTGGTGTGGGGTCATTTGGACAGAGCTCATGATGGTTGCTGGGTGGTAGGGGTGTCAGTGGTATCCTGGGTGGGGCTTCTGGAGGGTGACTGTCCAGAACTGTGAGATGGGCCAGGGAGTTCCTCTATTTCCAGACATCCCCATGCACTCTCCTGAGTAGGGGCCTCTGTCTTCAGGTGGAGGGCTGGCACTCCTTGACGTCTCCGTCCGAGTGGCATGGGTGGTGGTGCCTGTGTGTGGGGGAATAGACATGTGGATATCAGGTACTTTATCTGCAATTGCTGCACTGCTCTGTGCTATTTGATGGTTACATTCCCCTGTTGTGGCATGCCAGGTCCCTTTGTGTACATTTAATTGCATTTTATGTGGGGAGTGGAGGTGGATTGTGGGTGCTGTAGTGCCACTGGTATTCCATGCAGGGGTAGGTGACAGTGCACAGGGGGCTGGATGGATGTCTGTTTGTGGGATTGTGGGCATGCAGAGAACTTGGATGTGGGTGTTGTGGACTGGGTAGGGGATGGGGTCCTGGTGGTAGTGAGAGTGGTAGGGTGATACATGCACTATAGGCGAGTGACTGTTAAGGTATTGTAGTTGACTTACGCGAGTCCAGTCCTCCAGTGAGTCCAGTAAGGTCCTGTGGGTGCAGGATAGCCAGGACCTTCTACTCCCAGTCGGTGTATTCGGGGGGAGTAGGTGGGGGACCATCACCAGTCCACTGTACAGCAATGTTGTGCCTGGATGCCATAGACCGAACCTTCCCATGCAGGTTGTTCCATCTGTTACCGATGTTGTCCCTTGTGCGTGGATGGTTTCCCAATGCATTGACCTTGTTGACTATCTGCTGCTATAGCTCCATCTTCTTGGCCATGGGTGTCTGCTTCACCTGTGCCCCAAATAGTTGTGGCTCGATCCTAGTATTTCTTCCACCATGGTCCCTAGCTCCCTGTCTGTGAAGCGGGTGTGCTTAGGGGGTGCCATGGAGTGTGTTGTGGGTGGTGTATTGTGGGTGTATTGGTGAGGGTGGTGTTGTGTGGTTGTGTGTGTGGCTTGTGATGGTGTTTGGGGTATGTATGTGTTTTGGTGGTGTATTTGTGTGTGTGACTTGTGTGATGTTGGGTTCAGTGTATGCGTGTTGTGTTGTCAATCTCAGTCGTGCTATTGGCGATGCAAAGAATTGAGGGGTGTGTATGTGAATATTTTCTATTGTTGTGGATGTGCGTTAGGTGTGTGGGTTTCAGACTTGCCAATGTGCGCATTTGTTGTTGGTGGGTCCCATTACTGCCAATGGTCATTTGGAATTCACTATCCACAACGCTGATTTGTGCATCATTATTTGGTGAGCGGATGATTGGTCTCCATGGCAGTGGTGGGGTGGGGTGTATTGCCTTTCAGCTGCCGTAGGTCCTGGGGTTGGGTGGAGGTTGCAGGATTTTTGGAGATTTAGCTTTGTGGCATCATAATTCGGTGATGTGCAGTCCACCACCACTGGTTTTCTTCTGTTCACTGTCGCCACGGCAGTCGGCGGTTATTACCGCCAAGTTCATAATGAGGGCCTCATTACAACCCTGGTGGTCAAAGACCGCCAGGGCTGTTTTGACGGAAGCACCGCCAACAGGCTGGCGGTGCTTCACATGGGATTACGACCGCGGCGGAAGCACTGCGTTTGCACCGCCGGACCAGCGGTTTCCCGCCACATTGGTCCCGGAAGTTGTAATCCCCCAGGGCAGCGCTGCTAGGGGATTACGAGTCCCCCTCCCGCCAGCCTTTTCATGGCAGTATGAACGCCATGAAAAGGCTGGCGGAAAGGGGAGTCGCGGGGCAACTACACCCGTCGCACCGCCGCAACACCGCCGGCTCCATTTGGAGCCGGATCCCGTGTTGCGGCCGAGATCCCCGCCGGCCCAGCGGGGATCTCCAAATAGACACCGCGGTAGTGCGGCCGCATTGGCGGCCGCGTGGCGGTTTCAATTTGGCAGGCGGCGCTTTCCACCCGCCAAAGTTGAAATGAGGGCCTATGTCTTTACTGTGGCCAAAAGGGCCACTTTGTAAAAGAATGGCCCACAAAATCATAAGGAAAGACAGCAGAAGTGGCAAAAAGCCATCAATTTGTTTGAAAAGTTGACTATGTGACTGAAAATTAAGAGGCCGAAGGCATGAGAAGAGCATCCTTGCTCAAATGCTTTAGAATCCCTTCTTTTAGATGAGGAAGGGCTGTGACTTAAAAAGCTCTTTCTTTCACTGATAACCGAGGATTGAGCCCAAGTCCCAATTTATTTTATGATAGACTCTGAGGCCACTGGTAGCTTAAGTGATTCTCAAATGGTTACAAAAATGGCCATATCAGTGGGATAAAAGTAACCTCTGAGCAAGTAGTTGCTGTAGATGGTTGGCAATCAACTTTGGGACCTATCATCACAATTACTATTATACAGTACACAGTAGTATCCTGCCCCAATGAACATACTGGGCAGATACTTTTCATTGTTCAAAATGTTTGCAAAGGATCCCTCCAAGAAAGAACAAGCCTGACCTCGAAAAAACAGGAAATGAGGTAAAATGTGTTCTACAATTTAGGGTGTGACCAGCAGGGCTTCGACCACAAACAACTGCCACTCTTAATCAAACGTCTCTACAGCTTAACATTCTACTCCCCTTTATTCCATCACCATACCCCACAAGACCCAATACATTTTTCCCTTCACAAAACAACTAATAAAATTCCTAAAACATATACTTATACATTTAACCTATAGCAAAATGTCTTCCATGGTCTTCTCTCCATGGGTTCAAAAAACTATTTCTTATGATGAAGAACAAAAACCCACTAAACACAGTTACAGAGTCTCATCATTGGTTTCCTTTCCACAAGGGTTATCAAAAGTCTCAGGTCTTGCCTCTGCAGGGATACTTTTTGCTTGTTCTACCATTTACCATCCTCAAGCATGGCGACTTGATGTTTTGACTCAAATAATTATTTTAGGATCAGAAGACTTTGAATGAGCCTTGGATACTATGTCAAGTAATTCAACCCTAACCAAATCCCCCTCTTTGAACAAAACATGACAGTTTACTTTGTAATTGCTGACACATGCATACTTCGTTTGAGTACATTCACTTTTCTCTTCCAACACATTCAAATCACTCATCCAAGAGAGAACTTGCAAAAGGAGAAAGCTCAGTCATAGTGTTTGTACAATCTAAACAACTCGCCACGGACAACTGTATATTAGCCTCGATTAAATTATTACATCCTTCTGCAAGATCATTGCTCCTAGGGTGATATAAAGATGTAGTCATATTTGTAATACTCCAAATGAGCCAAATCCTTCTCTAATTCCCTGGAAGTTAACTGCACTCCATTATCTGTTACCAATTTAAAACGAGCACCTTCCTTTACATACTGAAATTACGACAAATCAATGAGTTCACCTGTACTGGCAGTTTTCACAATTTCCATCAAGTACAATAATCTACTAGCTAGCACAATTCTGTACCTACAATTCTCCTTAGGAATGTAGATCAGGCCAATGATGTTTCTTGGAATGATGTTTCTTTGGAACAGGAATTGCCTCAACCTGACTGGGAAAAGTAAATTGGGTCTTATCACTAATGGCTCTGGCCACACAACCCCTCACAAAGTGTTCCACATTTTTACCCATACTCGGTCACCAAAAAAATCTTCTTGATTTCTCTCTTGTTGTATGGCTCCAACTGTATTAACAAGACTGCTGGAATTTTGTGTAGCAGCTTCACTGAGCTGTCTGATCTCACAGCTTGTGACAGCCTGGCCCTTCTGGCTAGCTAGTAGGACCTCACCAGTACCAGAGGTAAAAGTGATTTGTGGCAGCCTATCACATGACACTCAAAGGCTCTAAGACTCCGCAAGGAAGTTGTGGTAGAACAGATCCTACCCCTTTCTGTCAGTTATAGTGAGTACAGGAATGACAATGTCATGCAAAGAAATGAATAACAAATTCTGTAGGAATAAAATGACAAGTGACTAGGGGAGAGGGCACAGGCCTCAGACCCAAGCTAAAATAAACGTGCCCACATAAACACTAAAGTAACCTCCCAACACCCTCCCCATTGTATGTCCAAAAGTGCTAAGGTCAATAATAAAAATAAAGGTAACTTCTAAGACCACTATGCTATTCTAAAAACACAATTTGTATTAAAAGAAAGCTAAAATGTACATAAAAAGGAGATAAAAGGTCCATGTTCACAAGCAGGGCAGACTGAAATCAAGCAAAGTGTAAAAGGTCAATTTTTATAAAAAATATTCCAACCAATAAGGGGCATATGTACAAGATGTGCCAATTTTCTTGCATCGCCCCTGCCCCGCCTAATGACACCATGAATGTGCTGTATTTACAATAGGGCGCACCATGGCAGTCGTTAGGACAATAACATCAACATTTGTGATGCTATTGTGGCGCTTTGCTGCACTAGCGTCAAAAATGTGGACGTTAGTGCAGCAAAGCACAGGCAGACCCATTGATTAAAAAGGGTGTGTCGTTGTAACACCTGCTCTGAGCAAGCATTAAAAATGATGGAGAAAATGGCACAGTGAAATATTGTAAATTTCACTGCTCCATTTTTTCAGGCCTCCCTGCTTTGGAACGACCCCTTGCATATATTTTGCCAGGCGCTACAAAGGTTTACAAAGTGGCTCAATGCAAGCATTGCACCACTTTGTAAATACTACACAGGAGAAAGGCCTCCTTAAACCTGCAGTAGCATAACAAATGACTATATGGCAGCTCAAAGTGGCAGTAGGGGCCCCTTTGTCTGGATGACAGACCATCGACAATAATCATGATCCTTTACACAATTGTCAATGTCACCAATCGCTATTGAATCCAGGAAAGATTCCACTTCGGTAGGTGACAAATGAATCAGCTCGTTGACAAGGAAAGCAAGGGACCACTCATGTTCAAGTGCCTAAGCCATTGTTCTGGCCAAGGTGGCAGCACCCTGTGCAGTGCCAGGTGTTATAGCATCAAGAGCCATTGGGTGGCTCAGAGGAATCTTCTGCAAGCTCAGTGTGCATGTCTGGTAAAGAACCCTCATCGAGAACACCAACAGACCAGCATCCAAAGGAGGTGTGTGCTACATAGAAGAGCACTCTTCCGGAGCATGTGCCAATGGACCCCACATGCATCAAAAGGCGAGCTGCACTCAATTCATAACTGGTCTAAATGAGAAAGACCAGTTGGACTCGAGTTCTTCCAGCAGTGGTGCTCCGAAGTACTGCATCATGGATTTATGACACATTTGGGTTTGTGGAAGCATCATCAGTCCTCCTTGTTGAGATGCAGTAGGCATTGTGAAGGAAAAACAGCAACAGCAAGATGCCACCAATTAATGCTAAATTTATAGAGAATCCTGCCAAAACACTTGAAAATATGGAGTGTATGGCTGAAGGTAGTATGCCAAATATAGATTTGGAGGTGCTGATAAACCAGAACCTACAGCCTTAAGAAAATGCACAAGCCCCAGTGTTGTTAGCCACATTGAAAATGTGACATATTAGTTCTCCAAAATGTTTTGGGATGTTGGTGTTTCAAAGGGACTCTATCTCTGCAGATTACCTTGCTACTTGGAGATCATAGGACTCACGTTCAAATGTAAGCGCCACATCATTTTGTAACAAAAGAGCTTTAAGTCTACTCAGCTTGTTGAAAATGTACATTTGAAGTAACAATCTAAGGCCACATTTCTCCTACTTTTATCTCTCTTGTGGGAGTAAAAAGTAGATTTCCATAACAAGTCACAGTTTCGAAGACCAAAACTACATTGGCAATTCTGGCTCACATTCCACAACAGCTTTCTCTATTCAGCATTACATGACTCCCATTCAAGAGCACCTGGAACCCCAGACAAATCAAAGGGACAGGAACACCCTTCAGATAACAAGCCAAATTTGGAGCTAAGGCATTACATGCTGTGTGCAAGGACAGCTGTTTACAAATCATAGAATGACTAACAGAACTCATGCATTTGCTTATGCTAAAAAAGACCTCTTTCATGGCATTGAAACATTTGTCTGAGTAGCTCCCACACCTCATGGGTGTAACAATCTCCTAGCTTTTCAAATATGCCTACAGGAATGTCCCTTAAACACTAGGTGAAGTGAAGTGTTAATATGGACAGATTATTAACTCAGTGTATTAATCAAACTGCAGATAGCATTTCCACCACAGTGAAAGGCAATTTTTCTAAAATGTTGATGTTTAACATAAGTTGCTTCTTTCATAGCCATTATTTGTTGCTTTTGTGTCAAGTTAAATATAGAAAACAAGTCCCTGGAGCTGATGTTTTGCCAAAGTATGCAACCACTTTTCAGAACTTGTTAAGTACAACCTAATTGCATAATGGACCTAAGCTGACTCTGCCCATGATGTAAAAATGACATATTTCGTATGATGTCAATTACAGATGAAATAATATTGTTTAAGATGTAAATGCAGTTGAACAAAGTATTCATACCATAACCTACAATGGCTAGAGCTTTCTGGAGGTTTTCCTGATCTATGTGCCTCAACCGGGAAGGGGCTTCTTTTGTCAAAGTTTCCACATTTCATTATATATTGCATATAAGAAGCGCTTTGTGCATTTTGTTCTAGGACGTAACAAGAAATCTTGAAAGTCTGTGTTTTCTGACAGGAGACTAATGTGTTCTTTAATGGCTACTAGTGTGGAAGATTTCAACCATTGTTGACATAGTTTGCTCACACTGTATGTGGTGATGATACCGGAGTGTTGTTGTAAGATATAGCAAGGGTCAGGTCTACTGTCTACTGGCCACAGTAACCACCATTTTGAACCTGAAATTGTTGAGTTAAATATTTCATTTTTGACCCACCCTTTGAACTGTTCTTCAGTGACATTTAAAACTTTTTGCCATTTGTCAAATTTTGCTGGTGATCAATTACTGGGTGCATTCAATTCCTTAATCTTTGCTTAGCCTAAACAACTTATATGTTGTACAGTTTCATTTAAAAATGTAATGTGTCACAGAATAAAAGGTGCTACAAATAAATCTTCCTAATTTGCCAATTTCTAGTCCCCACACACTCTTTGAGTCGACTTCAACCAATATTCATAGCCTTCAAAATCCAAATAGGAAACACAGGAATCAGAATAGATTTATTTGTTATCTGATAACAGGACGTTCTTCAATTTCATATGAGACAGTTTATAATAATAAGACTCAGCATTTTTAACATCAGTACCAGTAAAATAAGCACATTTGTCTACACATGTTTTAGAACTCCCCACTGGCAGAGTTGGTCAATGTTCCCATAGTGTATAATTGAGAATAGTTCTAAAGATGCTGCCTTTATGTATAAATTGATGTCCGAAATTATGGCAACAGAACATTTCCCCATAATATGCTGTTGTTTGGTAAACATCTTCACTTTCAAGTAGAGTATTCAAGATCAGAAGCCATAGAATCAACTGGTTTCTCATCCTAATCATCTGAAACAACCCCAGGCGTTGATATATAATTCATTGAAAATTTTAAAATATATGGAATTTGAATCATTTATGTTGGCCCACATATATCAAAAGGAACTTTATCACAAAAAATCCCATCAAGAATTGGAATAGATGAAATGTTCACTAGGGTCAATTCTCTTCAGACCTTATGTGGAGATAGGTAAGGTTTCAGAACCTCACCCACCAGTTCAGCAGCAGAGCATTCAGAAAGATAGTGACCATGTATCAGCAGAAAGAAAACAATGACAAACCCAATCGAAAGAAGGAAGTCAGCACAGTTAACAGGATCCATAGATAACGTCATAGATGAATCAGATAGTTAGTTTTAAGTCAATTGAACAGCTTATGTGCTTCTGATACAGGTGCAGTTGAAGATGCTGACAAATCAGTTGTTGATGTTGGCAAAATACCTAGAAGGATTTTGTGCAAAGACTGGAGCCGATGTTGGAGAAAGAGAACTGACAGATGTATCCCTTGGTGGTTCATAGTAAACGATTCCATTAGTTTGTGTAGAATTTGAGAAAAATATCTCAGAACTTTGGACATTTCTTGTTGATGATGTAGAGACAGGTACTACTGAAAGTTCATTTCCCACCCTCTCCAAGCTCAGGGAAGTATCATCAGTGTTGCTTAAATTTTTAAGGGGCATCCTCACTGGCAGTAACAGCGGTTTGGAAACTGCCTTGGAGTCCTCATGCTCTACTATGTAGGACTGGTCATATGGTGTAACTTGACATTGTCAATTGAAACAAAGCGGCTTTCTTTAGAACCATACAGCAGAGGTAAAATAACAGTTCTGGTATTGTGTATTTCCAGTACTGGAACTGGTACTCAATAAGCAGGGCCAAATTCTTTTTTACAGCAATCTTTTCACACACTAGGTTCCCAACTTTTAGAACCCAGCCAGTGGATGTTGTTGGTGAATCCCTCATTCCCAAGGTGGCGGTACATGCAGATTAGTTTTCATCATAGGAACTGTTCTAATTCCTGCAAGACAGTGACACATTCATCTATGTCAAAAGGTGTGTCTGCTGCCACTGCGCCCGGGCCAAAAAGATCTTTGGCATACATAGGTATGCCAAACAATACCTCATAGGGGGTAGCCCTCCCAAGGACCTTCTGGGTAGAATTTTAAGTGCTCTCTGGACTCCATACAAGTGGTTGAGCCAACTATGACCATTACCTAGTGCTCTTGCTGTTAAGCATTTTTTTAAGTCTCGTTTTTTCCACTCCACCACCGCATTTCCCTTGGGATGATAAGGAGACGAAAAAATTGAGTTGCACACCTGTTGTCGCCATGGTGTACCTGAATGCCCTTGAGCCAAAAGCAGGGACCTGGTCTGAACGTAATGCAGCAACTACATATGTTCCGATGAAGACTGGCAAATCTTTAATAACAGTTCGAGCATCAGATGACTGTTGTGGCCATACCGATAGAAATCTGGAGCAAAAATCAACAGCAATTAGGATGTATTTGTATGCACCATCAGATGTTAATGGACCACAATGGTTCAGGTACGGATGTTGTAGTGGTTTGTTGGAAATTATGAGGGGTGTCTAGTCTGTTTGTATAGACCTCACCACCAATAGCTTTTTTGCAATAATTCAATTGTACCGGCCACACCTGCAAGAGCAGAAGTAACCCCTTAATTTGCTGCTTTTATGAGATCTAATCTTTGGTCTTGAAGATCACACGTTCACCCACCCCTGGTATGGTGTTGAATGCAACATTTTGGGTTATTAGAAGATAGGAATATTTGGCAGGATATGCCTTTGTCAAGGGCTTGCTATCAGCTGAAGCTTTCACAGCAGCCAGTGTTTTATCATCCAACCTCATCGTAGAACAAGTAGTTGTAGCAACAGAAGCAGTAGCACTGCTGATTTTGGCTGCTTCATCAACCAAAGTGTTTCCTGTAACATGTATTCCTCCACATTGATGGCCCATTGCATGTACTACATGGGTATTTGGTAGCGTCTAGTGTTAGATCTGTTGCCTTACCTGACAGGAGTGTGTGTCGGATGGTTTTCCTTTTTGAATCTCTGAACCCATTTTTGGTGCCAGTGATGCAGATATTCATTAAAGGATTGGACACAATAATACAAATCGCACACAATGAGTGTTAGAAGTTCAGCCTCCACATGTTCCAGTGCCAATAATTTAGCCTTAAGCTCTGCTAGTTGTGCAGTGCAATCTTCTAAGGTCTGCATGTATGTGTTTAGGAGGTGGAACTTGCCATCCCTCATGAATCCGTTCACAGTCACATAAGCGGTGGAGTATTGTTGTTTGGTGCCTACTGCTATTTGTTCTGAACCATCAGTGTAAATAATCATTTATTATTGATCAAGAGGCAATATGTTTATAGGTGTTGGGCAATCAAGTTCATATTGACTGATTTCTTGGGTCTGAAGTTTTGGATAAAAAGTATAATCAACATCAGTGGCAGTCAGAGAGGTGGTCCATTGAATCCATCAAGGATGTAAAGCTTTATGCATTTAGAATGCTGGCTTTTGTGATAGCCTCTAAGATTGGTATTAGGGTCACAACAACAATGTGTTTCCCCGGAGCCAGGGTTCTCTCTTTTATGTCGGCCACCTGAACAGCAGTCAGACTTTTTTCAGTGGGAGAAAAGCATTGTTCAGCAGTGGAATAGAAATGTGATTTGTATGCTATGGGGTCGTACTGCCTTCATTGAATGTTACATAGGTGAATCTGATGGCACCAACAATTACTCTGATTACTAAGTTTGTTTTGTTATCTTGTGTATGTAGATGTCTTGCTACAAGCATATCCTGCTGTAATGTTCAGAGAATGCATGTGTGTTCAACCATCCAATATTTACTTGAAAGGTCTGGACGTATCAAATCATAGTGGTTTCATGCGTTGTGCATAATTTTGAATACATGTTCTTCCCAGCAATGATTCTAGCTTTTTGATAGCATTTGGTGGCTGCAATTTTGCGCACTTTTCTAGAAAGTGGGGCACCAGACTTTTTCCTTCGTCTGATTACTCGTATCCCAGAAACTGGATACTGAGAAAGGCAATTTTTGTTTCCTTGAAATTTAATTTGTAGCCCACTTCAACATAACTCACAACAATGCGGGCCACCCATCTTCAGTGAATGACCAGGTCGTCATCTGTTAGGTAGATGTCATCTACATAGGATAACACCTCCGGGGTCAATGTCATTTAGTATAGATGTTACACATGCTGAGTACAGTCCAAGACTGTTGTCATACCCTTGTGGGAGTTGGCACATTTTTCTTTGTGAGCCTAGGGCACTAGAGGTAGTCAGATCCCTGCTTTTAGGTGCTATATTTTTGCATAAAAAACATTGGAGATATCTAAGGATGTTTTGTATTTTTTTGCACTAAATTGTTACTGAGTGCTGTACTTGTGTACATTTTGTATAGCGAATGCGTGTCTGTGACTGTTTAAATGTTTGTAATCTAAGACTATTTTGATATGAATGGTTCGGCTTCCCTATGGGGAACAAAGAGTTGCTCATTGGTGATACACAGGTTTCTGTTACACCCTGGTACTCACGTTGTGTTTTTCTTTCACTGGTGCTTTAGCTTCATGTTTAATGGGGTATTAGGTTGTGGTAGTGGTGTTGATCTTACTGATATTGTGTGATGGGGGGTCTTTATCCCATCCCACATGGTTGAGAAACAGTGCCTTACTGTGTAAGCCTGTCTTAATTCTTTAGGAACAAGGACCGAGAAGGATGGCTTAATGACATCTTCCCCTAATGGGAGATTACAGCCATATTCTGGTGGCCATTCTTTTTCTGGTAATAGAATGACATAACATAACATTTATTTTTCCAAGAATATAACCTTAACCATGCACTCTATGTTTCCCTCAATTTGTATTTTCACTTTATATGCCCTGTCTGGGGGACACACACATATCTGCAGTCTCGACTTCTAAAAAGTTGTTCATTGCTGTCACATCTACAAGCTATTAAAGATGAGATTCCAGCAAACTGTTGTGACCTCTACCACGCTGTCTAGCAAAGACAGTGCCCACGTCCTGTTCTTCAGCAAAGTTCTCATTATATGTGGCATTTCGATCTGAAATTGTTGAAATTTCTTTCTTTTTAAACTGTGCTTTCTGTTGGGAAGGTTTTTCATCCTATTAATGGAAGCTTCAGATGAGTGATGTGAATCTTTTCTTGGTTTTACATACTTGTTTTGTTGTTTGGAATACCCTCCTTTCTCACTGTATTTATCCGGTGATTCCTAAAAGAAACAAAATTGGCGTGTATCAATATATTGATATCTATCAGAAGTTTTTAAAGTCTCTCTATTTCTAAGATTATAACGTTTCTCTGAGGTGTTCAATCGCAGAGATTCACTTCTTTGTTTTACATTATCTTTCTTTTGCTTTGGTTTATACCAGTATTTTTTTAGAACCCTCAGCCGCTTTCTTGGTTGAATCCTTATTGGATTTACCTTGTAATTGTGGTTTACCGTGTCTGGCTCCCACACTATAGCGACCTATACTGCTATAAGTCTTGGCAATAATCTTTGGCAGCTCACATTCTTGGTCCTGTACAGGAACATCCCAGAGCCACTGGCATACTGCCAATGCTACTACTTCCCCTTTAAGGTTACTCAATATTATCAAGGATATTGTGGCAAAATTGCCCATTAATTGAATCACCAGATTCTGGGCCGTGACAGCCCCATACTCATCCTGAATTTGTTTGAAAACTCCCAGAAGAATTGCACGTGTCAGTCTACTGTGTGCGGTAGTGTGGACTGCAGCAAATACTGCACCCCAAGTGCTGCAGTTGTCTACTCGGGGAGCCATCCTAAATAGCAAGAACATTGCGAGAATTCTGTGTTTATCTTGGGGTCCCATATAGGGAAACACTGCTTCCAAAGCACTTATTTTTTGTGCTAGCCAAAATTTAATCTCTTCACGTTTGGTGGGTACTCTACCCATGAATGAATGCACAGTAGCAAGATTAATATCTGTTGTATCCACATATGGTTGCGCTGAAGCAGCCCTTGCTGGGGTGGTGTTCAAAGTCTGCATTAGAAGTAACAAGACTGCTGGATTTTGGGCGGCAGCCCCACCGAGCTTCACGGACTGAGTCTAATCCCACACCGTGTGACAGCTGTTGGCCTACTCCTTCCGGCTAGCTAACAGCACCTCACCAGTACCAGAGGTAAAACTGATTTGCGGCAGTCTATCGCATGACACTCTAAGACTCCGCAAGGAAGTCGTGGTTAAACTGATTGTACCCCTTTCTCTCAGTTATTCAAGTCTCATACATGCAAAGACAAACAGAAGCAGGATTTGGTTCAATAGGTTTAATTGACGCAACTGTTTTTTGTAAAAAGAAAAGAATCACAATTATGAGGATAAAGAAACACATCTCTATCACAGCAGTGACCAGGAAAGTGAAACACAGGAAGAGTCCCACCATATTATCACAATAGCGTATCTAATATCTCTACCTACACTACTAAGATTCTACATGTGAGCAAATAGAAGTGGTAGTCCTTATCTGCCCATCTAGTCCTAGTAAGGAAGCCAAATCCCCATACCTGTATTCAGAGGTAAAGAAGAGGTCTGTTAGTCTGCTGGAAGTCCTCCCACATAGACAAGAGGAAGCATAGAGTTTCAGCAAAAACATGCAGCATGAGATAGAAGGCTTGCTGGAGTGTCCCTCTGAGCTGGTGGGTGTAGCATGTTGCTATATAATAAAATATCTTGTTGTTCTGAGAACTCCTCTATGATGACAACACATATTTTTATGTGTATGGAAGACATTGTACTCTCTGGACTGGCAATAAACCATCATGTGCAGCCTTGGAGTGAGTACAAGATGAAAATGTTGTGCAAAGAAATGAAAGAAATGAATCACAAAATCTACATGGAAGGGCAACTGATAAAAATAATAAAACATCACCACTAAAGAGAAGCCTTGCTAAACTATTTAAGAGGAATAAAATGACAAGTGACTAGGTAAGAGGACCCAGGCCTCTAACCCAAGCTAAACTAAATGTGTTCAAATAAACATTAAAATAACCCCACAACACCCTTACATAGCTCTCATGCCAACATGACCTTCATGAGCCAGCTTGAGGACCTTCACATGCATATCATGGAGAACCAACAGCAAGTCTGACCTTCTAAGTATGCCATTGCTAATACTCAATTCCAAAACATTTTTTAAAGGATTTAATAGATTCACTATCTCCTCAGTTAGGACATCCCTTACTAGTGTAGTTCAAAATGTCCTGCAACATCCCATCACACAACTGAGCAGACTTTCATTCCTCTTCTGAGATGCAATTTCCCTCCACAGAAGATGTGAAATCAACGATGCAGAAACCCTCACTTTCAATCCCTCCTACCACATTCTCTTCTTTAAGTTATAACTTTGACAAACAATCAGCAAATACAATGTTTCTTCCAGTTACATATTCCAAAAGAAACTGAAATTCCTGTAACCTATAGTGTCACTTGGCAATTCTGGGTATAGTTTTACCAGCATCTTTCATGGTGAATAAATTGACCAAAGGTTTATGATCTATGCGTATGGTAAACTAAGTACTTCATAAATACTTTCTAATAATGTCTACACCCCACCAACAAACCAATGCTACCTGCTTGATGACTAAATATGTACATTCAGCTCCTTGAAGTACACGTAACACAAAAGCCTCTGTAAGAAAATGGGTCATTGGTTGACAGGGTTGTGAGCTTTGGTCAAGCAGCAACCACAATCCTTGTCTGGGTGAGGCACAACACAACCTTAAATTAACCTGTGCTCAACCTTGTGGTAGCTTGGCACGGCTTAACTTAGAAGTAATGTGTAAAATATTTGTGCAACACTTCAAACAGTAGTACAGTGAAAACATCACACAAAAGGATCCCACAACAGGCTAGAAAACTAGAGCTTTCTTTAATGAATGAAACCAGACAAAAACAGCAAAAATCCAGCCAGTAAAAGGAGATGTTCAGTTTTAAAATAGCACCTAAAATCATGAAGCGCAAACTGTGGACATCTGGTCGCGCCAAACAGGGACATAGTCACAAGTTCAGGTTGACCGTGATGGAGCCCAGGTCGGCTACAGGGACCCAGTTAGGCTCGTTGAGCAGAGTATCTGGAGCATTGTGAGGCTCCATGTCGAAGATGCATTGCTCTGCTGAAGTGCTGTGTTGGTTCTGAAACGCAGCGAGGCTGTGATGCCAGGTCCCACATTGTCATTGAGGATCCCACTGATGGGGCTTGTGATGTGAAGTCCGGCTTTTACAGCATGCAGTTGAGGCAAAGAGTCAAGAGCTGCAAGGCAAGACTGTTTATCATTAACCCATACCGCCATGCACTTCTTTTTCAACATGAACAGCTTATCAAAAACTATCCCTATCTTTCTCTGTTCAAACCATCCCAACAGACATGACTCATCCTTGGCCACATAAATTGTCTCTTTGGCACAATTCCTTCTGAAGTTTAGTGTGGAAGCACATTCCACCCAAAACCTCTATTGGCATGCCCCTATAAGCAACAGATCTAACATGTGACTTCCTAAGGTTGGTATCATGAAAATGTTTCCATTACACTGGTCCAATAAGGGGAAATAAGGGACCAAAATCAGCTCTTATGTTAATAGCACTAGGGAATTAAGTTTGACAATAAGGCCTCGTTATAGGACATGTTCTTACATGTAACACTTCATCCTTGACATGCTTCCATTCTTTTAGATCCACATTGCTCGCATCCCCATCTACCAATATCACCACACTGTCCTTATTCCAATCAGACTGCACTATAACTTCTAAGTTCCCATCAACAGTGCGAACGTTCTTAGCTGGAATGTTGGGATTTGAAACCCAAGATTTACACATGTTAGCAAAATGCCCCCTCTTTTTTTTACATTTAGTGCACAATTTGTCTACAGCAGGGCAACTACAAGAATTACCTATGTGATTTCTACTACCAAACCTGTAACATTCCTGTAACATTCCAAATACTTTTGTTTTACATCATTTTTCTTCCATTTTTTCTTACTTTTCGGAGGACTGTAGTAGAGCATGTACTTGTTACATAACTGACATAGGGGACTTGGCAAGCTCAATAGCCTTATACTGCGTCAGGATAACAGTTGTTCACAACTTATCCTGCAATTTTTTGCTAATGGTTTTCTCAACAACCTGATCTCTTATAATTTATTCTTCTAAAAAGGCAGGTGATGTCCTCAAAAATCAATAAATAAGGTATGAGGTGGCAGAGTACACTTTTAAAATATATATTTTGGGGGGTTTCTATGGTCTCGCAGTTGTCCTGTGGGAGCCAGCGTGGCACCCTGAACTCCTGTTTGAATCCCACAGGAACACAGGGGCCATACTGCCTCTTTCAAGACTCTTGTATGATGGGAAAACTTTTTTTTTTTAAAAAGGGCAGGCCTTGAGTGTCTTCAGTGGGTTGCCGCAAAGAGGTGCTGCCCGTTAGCAACAGGCGGTTGTCTGCTTATGGGGTTGGGTCCACGGTCTGGCAGCTGGTCAGGCCCTGTGGCTTGCCCAATGCAAAGCACAGCAGATGGTCAAGCACATACGTATTGTAATAAAATATTACATTACTTAAAAAAAATACTTTATGTTTAAGAAAAATTGCCAACAATTTACTGAAAAAAACAAAGGTTAAAGTGTCATACTTAGGTATGGTAACAATGACTATCTTTGCTTTAAAAAAAATCTTCAGAAATTCGCTAAAATTGATGTTATATTTAGGAAAAATGTAAGTTTAAAAGTGATGTTTTGAACTGAAACAAAACACTGAAATTCATTAGTTCAATAGTTATTTTGAGTAGGTTGCAACCTTTCTATGCGCTTCTTAAAACCTCAAATATTGCAAACCCATGACACGTTCCGTGACATCATTGATAACATTACTGATAACAGCTGAACAGACATAATTGATGACAACACTGTGCAAGGCAGGGGAAGAGTTATAGTTACTTTAAATAACTATAAATGTTGAATTTCAATTTTTTTTTAGTTTAAAACATAACGTTTAAATTGAGATTTTCATCTAACTGTGATGTCACTTTAACCTTTGATTTTTCTCTCTCTCCCTCTCTCACCATATACATTTATGTATGCATCTAAATATATTCTCTCAAAAAAAAGGTCAAAGTAATGTTGTATTTAGGTGGATTTCTCAGTGACATCATTAATGTTTTGAACTAAAATAAAAAACACACAGATATTTAGCAGCTATAGTTAGCAGCGCTAACTATAACCTGTTCCCCTGACATGCACTGCTTATAACCTCACATATAAAATCTATCACATCATTTATGACATTACTGATATCTCAAATTACATCATTGATGACAACCCACATATTCCTGCATAAATTGCTATGGCTTTATCCTTAGCATAGTTCACGTTGACAATCAACAACAGTTGTACGGGAAACCCTCATTGAGTATGGTGTTCAATCTGTATTATTTACAGTGTTCTGTAATTTGGTACAACATAGAACATTAGACATGATGTTTAAGGTAGAAAAATTAATTTTGTATTGTTCTATAGAAGATATAATGAAAGTATTTTTTTGTGGACCCTTGGGCACAAGTCCCCCGAGGCAGTAGTTTTTATTTTTTTGAACAGTTTTTTGTAATTGTTTCTCCTTTTTGTTTTTAAGGAGAGGCTGTTGGTGTTTGTTTCACATCTCAAGTTGCATGTTTTTCTTCTACCCTTTTAAAAAATGTTAAAATTTAAAATATTTGAAAACACATTTTTTTTTTATAGTTGTTGAAAAGAGTTAACAGAAACAGATCTTTTTAGAGCTACCCTATGGTTCTGTGATATATGTTGTTGGTACAGTTTCCCTTTTTTCCCTTCTTACAAACTCTTGCAAGAGAAGTAACTCCAAAACGTCTGCTCTCACCTGCATATTTAGCCTGACATTTGAACAGATCATGGCAAAAGAGTGTTGATTGCGAGAACCTCCATATACATGATTTTTTGTATACTTTATGGAGAACATAAACCTGCCCATAACTATAAATAAAATAAACTGATTCACTGTCTGAATGCAGCTTGAAAGGACTCCATGTGGATGTTACTTTCAAGAAAGAAGTTCTAGGGATGCATTCTTAATAATTACTTCACATTAAATAATCTTGGTGTATAATCACAGAAAAAGAATGATTAATTTCTTGAATTTTACAGCTCTGTTATTAATAAACCATTTAGATCATACACTTTAGAATTGGGAAATGGGGGTTACAGTATATTACAAAAAGCTACTCATGTTTCTTAAGGTTCTTTATGGTCAGTTTTTCAAATAATATTTGTTAAAGACTTTCAATTAAGAATTCATGAAATTTTTTCACATGGTGACCTGGTTTGGCCTGTGAGGTCGTCTGGAATTTCAAAGCATCTATTCAAGTGGAGTGCTCAAATATCTACATGCAATACCTGGTAGCTGCATTTTCTATTCTGATTAAATTCAAGTGGTACGACAGATCATAAGATGTGCACTGAAATGAACTACACAATCAGGACACAGGCTTTACATAAATATTAATTGACTTCCCTTTTAAAACCTGAATTCAAATCCCAGTCCTTTTGACAGAATGCACTGATATACAGACGTTGGCTCTCATTCCGGACACACTGAATTAACGTTTTCATGTAACCTAAGGCATCCTAGAATTTTAAAGTTTAAGGAGAATTGCTAGCAAGGCAGTATGTGGACTCTGCTTACAATATGTGGACTATATTTTTTGAGTCCCTTGAGTCACCTAGCACCTTACAGGAGCCATTTTTCAAAGGAAAATAAACAGAATTGACTAAATGTGTTTAATCCTTCTTCACGGTCAGACTGGCACAGAAAATAGGCCAAGAGATAAAATTAAAACTGCCCTTATTAATTGAATTAGGTAGCTAAAACAGCGGCCCAGGTTTGCAAATTGGGCCAGTTTTGAACTTTGAATAAGCGCTTTGCAAGGTATGGAAGGCTGCATCGATTTGAGCTTGCTGCAGGCAGTGTTTGTAGTAATACCGGGAAATCAGTAGTGAAAACAAGCCCAACATACAGTAAAACAGGTGCACAAACAGACAAAAAACTTAGGGGCATATTTATACTCTCTTTGCGCCGAATGTGCGTCAGAATTTTTGACGCACAATCGGCGCAAACACTGCCCCATATTTATACTTTGACGTCCGACCCCGCGGGCGTCAAAGTTCCACCATGTGCATCATTTTTTAGAAGGGGGAACCAGCCTTGCGTTAATTATATGCAAGGTAGGCGTTCCCTTCCAAAAAATGACTTTAAGGCCTCTGCGCCTTATTTATACTGTGACGTCATTTTGACGCACAGGAGGGGGCAGGCCTTAAAAAACAGCGCCCAGCCTGATGGGCGCCGTTTTTTAACGCCTGGGTAAGGGCAGGCGTTAAGGGACCTGTGGGCTCAGAAGGAGCCCAGAGGTGCCCTCCCCTGCCCCCAGGGACACCCCCTGCCACCCTTGCCCACCCCAGGAGGACACCCAAGGATGGAGGGACCCATTCCAGGGAAGTTAAGGTAAGTTCAGGTAAGTATTTTTTTCGTATTTTTTTTGTGGCATAGGGGGCCCTGATTTGTGCCCCCCTACATGCCACTAAGCCCAATGACCATGCCCAGGGGACATAAGTCCCCTGGGCATGGCTATTGGGCAAGGGGGCATGACTCCTGTCTTTGCTAAGACAGGAGTCATTTCAATGGGGGTTGGGCGTCAAAAGAAATGGCGCAAATCAGGTTGAGGCCAAAATTTTGCCTCAGACCTGACTTGCCCCATTTTTTGACGCCCAAGCTCCATTTTCCCCTACGCCGCCGCTGCCTGGTGTGAGTCATTTTTTTTTACGCCCACCAGTCAGCTGCGCCGGCTAACGTCATTCAATAAATAAGGCGCCCGCATGGCGCTTTGGAATGGCGTTAGCCGGCGTTAAAATTTTTGACGCACAACTGCGTTGGCTCTATTCTATTTTGTTTCAAGATTAGATCTTGGTTTACATCAACTCTGCGGGCCACATTTTCACACAAATGAGAAATCAGCAGTACAGATGGCTTCATTAAAATCTAATTTGTTCTTTTCACTTAAAGACCTCCTTTGATTCCTCTTAAAAGACGTAAAGGTTTGAGTTTAATCGCAATTATGTCACCCAACCCAGATTGGGGAAGAAGGACGCCATACCGCCTTATTGTGTGTAAAAGGCAGCTTTATTGGAAACAGGTGCACTTACAACCATAAATTTTACCCTTGGCCTAACTCCTCACAAACCTAATACCTCACTATACATCGAGTTATCCTATCATACCTACCCCTCCCCTACCCTACCCTCCCCCCTCCCATTCCTTACCACATGGCCTCCTATTAACCTTTACATTGTACTGCTTCGTTGCTAAAGTCCATTGTCATGTCCATAGTCTCCTGCTGCTTTGTACTCCCCGAGTGCACAAATCCGCAAAAACCCCTGAGTGTCCGCCTCTTGCTGTCTGAGTTGTCCTGCTGCCGTCCAGTCCTTTTCCACCTGTCAATGCCTTGTCGGTTCTGCCGTCCTCCCCCCGTTCTCATAGCCCTGTGCACTGTCTCAGTTCCCGCCACCTGAAAAAGGAGCTCCCTCCTTTTTCTGACCCCCCAATGGTAGGAGCTTTCAAGACTTCCCTCACCTGGAGCAGGTACAACTCCATACCCATGAAGGATAGGTGTAGTTTGTCGCCCCTAAAAAACTCTTGATCCTCAAAACGAAGATCCTCGTGTTCCAACACTGAAATACCATAGGACTTACAAAAAAACCTTCCTCTCCTTATTAATCTTACGGCGAGCCTTCTCAATGGCTCCTGGTTTGCGTGCCCCTCTCCAAATCCTACGTGGGACAAAGCTGTCCAAATCAAATGGCAACCGTACCATTGTCTCCATATTTCCAACAAGTCGGCCTTCATGGCTTTTAGCACATCCAGACCCATACTTTCCACCAAGTCGTTCTCGCCCAAGTGGATTAACAAAAGATCAGGACAATAACCCCACCCCTTTTCCGCCTGTATTGTCCGCAATAATTGGTCCCATCGCATTCCCCCTTTCCCGCACCAACGCACTCTATAACGCTCTGTGTCCAACCCTAAATGAACCCCCATGGCTGTGCACCCTGCTTGTCGTTGGGCCCACTTCACAAAAGAATGTCCGAAGAACCAAATGTAGAGGAAAGGCGTCTCTGGACCCGACACCGAACCTGCAGCAGGAGAAAAATATGTTAAAATTCATTCCCCACACCTGAACCCCCACATCTCACATACCGCTTAAACTCATCTGATCTCCACCTCCCCAACTTCATAATTTGCCGTGTCCGCCAGCCCAGTAACCCGGCCTCAGTCGCCATGCCAATACGAAAATAATGCGTACCAAAGCGGGATGCATCCTGCCCCAAACAACACAAACTTGCTCGCAGCACTGCTAAAAGCTGGCGCGCTGTTGTCCTACTCCCATTGTGATGCTGGAACACCTCTGCTCCCCCGTGCCATTTCCGTTGCAGCGCTCTACCCAGACTGACCGGGCACAACTCTGACACAGGATACCTTGGCAACACCACATGCGTACCCAAGCCTACCTGATCTGTCTTCGAACTCCGGAGCCTCAGAAGTACAGAAGACTCCTGAAAGTCCACGTCATCCCAACTCAAACCAGGCTTGTGCCGCAACCCCAGAAGTTCTGACACCCTGAACGCCCCAAAAAACAACCAAGACATCAGCTTCTTGAAGAGGAGAGATTCTTTTGCGTCATAACATACCATTTCGAGACTCTTCACAACTCTTTTTAAGAGCGTCATTAAAATGGGCTGTCTCCCATTGCCTCTTTGTCCTGCCTCTTTTTCCCAACCATTAAGAATCCGCTGGCGTAGTTCACCAGCGGATGGGGGGTACCCCCAAAAGAATTTTCCCCAGAACGCAACGCCCGCCAACTTCCCTGCAGTAGTTATCCACGACTGGCCCCATGATAAAGCGCAACACGTCCTCCACTCTCCCTTTTTTTTCAGCATGCCACCGCGCCCCTGACTGCTTGAACTCCCTCCAGGCCCGCACATACGCCTGTCTATTAGATGGAGCCAGAGAATTCAAAACCAACCTGAACATCCTCTCTCTCCCACCAACCATAAAGCCACTGGCATCCTCGTTCTGGACGAGGGCTCGCCCGCAACGAGCCCATGGAATCAGTCCCACTGTGAACGAGACAAAGCATCAGCAATATCATTGTTCACACCTGGCACATGTCTCGCCTTAAATTGAATATCGTGACGCAGGCAATGTAACACAAAAATGCGCATCAGCTGCAGTACCTGCGGTTCGCGAGCCGACTGCTTGTTCACTACTTGCACCACCGCTAGTTTGTCCACTCTGAAAAGTACTCTTTTATGCTCCAACAACAGCCCCCAAATGACTGCCGCGACCACCAACGGGAACAATTCCAGGAATTCTATGCTCCTCCACCCTCCCGTCCACGACGCCGGCCACGTCTCCGCGCAGAACTTCCCTTGCCAATACAGGTTAAAACCCGAAGCCCCTGCCGCATCTGAAAAAATCTGCACATCCCACTCCATTGTTTGCCAGGACCGCAAGGGAATACCATTGAACTGATCCAGAAAGACGCACCACATCCTCAAATCCTCCTTCACTCCCACCCGAAGCCGAACGTGATGGTGTGGCAACTGCTTCCCAGCCAGGGAAAGTATCAAACGCCTGCAAAAATTCTGACCCGCTCTCACAACCCGGCACGCGAAATTCAGATGCCCGAGCAATACCTGCACCTCTCTCACTGTGACCTTGTTTTTTTGTACCATCTGTGAAATTGTCACAATCATGCTCCTTTGTTTGTCTAGTGGCAACCTAGCCACCATCATACTGGTATCCAACTCGATGCCCAAAAAAGTCAATACTGTAGCAGGTCCAAATGTTTTTTCGGGGGCCAGTGGCACACCCAGGTCTCCCATAATGTCTTGGAACTGCTGCAAAAGACCGCACAATGCTCCGATTCCGCCTGTGCCACGAAAAAGAAATCATCTATGTAATGCGTCACCTCCTTGTGTCCTGTGACGCAAGAAAATATCTACTGCAAACAAGTGCTGAAATGCTCAAATAAGGAGCAGGAAATGGAACAACCCATCGGCTACGCCTTAGCCACATACCATCGCCCTTGAAATTGAATCCCCAGCAACTCAAAATCATCTGAGTGCACCGGTAACTGGCGAAAAGCAGACTTAGGGCCTCATTCTGACCCTGGCGGTTGAAAACCGCCAGGGCAGAGTGCCGCGGAAGCACGGCAACAGGCTGGCGGTGCTTCATGGGCAATTCTGACCCTGCCCCAAAGAATCCTCCATGGCGGTGCTGCTCGCAGCACCGCCATGGGGATTCCGACCCCCTTCCTGCCATCCTGGTCCTGGCGGTAAAAACCACCAGGAACAGGATGGCGGGAACGGGTGTCATGGGGCCCCTGGGGGCCCCATAATGATTTTCAGTGTCTGCCTAGCAGTGGCACCCGTCGCACCCCTTCAACTCCGTTCGGAGCCGGCTTCATTGCTGAAGGGGCTTTCCCGCTGGGCCGGCGGGCGGCCTTCTGGCGGTCGCCAGCCGGCCCAGCGGGAAAGACAGAATGACCGCCGCGGTCATTTGACCGTGGTACGGTCTTCTGGCGGTTCGCGCCAGGCGGGCGGCTTCTGCCGCCCGCCGGGGTCCGAATGAGGCCCTTAATCTCTTTCTGAGCCATCCTGGCCTTCTCGCCAAAAACCTCTACCAAGCCAATCACGACGTCCACCGACACATAGGATACCCTGGTCAAATGCTCCGGAATGAAATCATTGACCGATCCCCCTTCCGGCCAAGAGAGGTGATGAATAAGCCGAAACTGACCAGCCTCTTTTTTGGGGACGACACCAATCGGAGAAACAATGAGGTTATCCAAAGGCCAATCGTCAAACGAACCCTCCATCCTTCCTTCAGCAATTTCTTTCTCCAGCTTCTTCTGCACCAATGCCTCCCTGCCCACGATCGATTTTAGGTTGTCCGCCCAGCGACGCACCCACAGACCCATGTACTGCAACCGAGAACCTTCCGAAAAGCCACTCGACAACAAACGCTCCACTTCCACATTGGCGTATTGTGCAAGCCAAAAACGCAACTTGTCCAGTCTAACCGGCGTACAAGCTCTTTCCCAGCGCACCCTGACCACCTCTGTATCTGTTTGTTGCTTGGTTCCCTGAGCTGGCACCTCCGGCTGCTGATCCCTGACTCTGTCCCGACGCCCCGACATTCCCGGAAGCATAACAGTGAAGGACTGCCTGCCTCCTGGCACACCGCGAGTATTCATGCCGAACTTTGCAATATTCCCTTGTACACAGCCCTTTGCTGTAATCCCAACAAGCCCCTGTCTTGACATTCCCTGAGGTGCCCGCTCCAGCGGTGCCCTTAGCCGCTGTCCCTGCCCCACCCTGGGTGGGGCGATCCGGAAAGGGCCGATAGGTAATGGGCAGGCCACTAGCCGTAAAGACCGTTTTTCCGAATTTAGCGGGACCCATAGTATGCTGCCATAAGTCATCAATTTCGCCCCACAAAACTGAGTCGTCCGCTGCTAAACGCACTCGAAACTCCTCATCATACTTTACCCATGTGTAGCCGCCATAATTTAAGTGCGCCTTCCTAATAACATCCATGTATTTCAGCAGTGCTACGGCCCTCTCTGGGAAGCGCTCGCAATAGCCTCTGGCATAAATCAAAAACGCTGCTGTCTAATTTTCAATAGTTACCGGGACCTTTGGCCGCTTAGCCAACTCGTATTCTTCCTCCTTCTGCCCTTCTTTAGAGCGCACCTCTCTATGCAGTAACTTTAGCATTTCAACATATTCACCACACCAAATCTTCTCCTTTGTTGCCAACATCAAATGCGACCCCAGCGGCTTAGCTGTACCCATGTAGGGACGCTTTTTACACTTTTACCCTCCTGTACCAGTACCTGGGTCTGCTTTTTTGTCCTCCTTCTCTCGCGGAGGTGCACTCAGACCCCCCGTCTCGTCAGGCCCCACATCTACATTCAACACATAAACACCTTTATGCAGGTGCTCTGGTCCCTCCTCCACTTTTGCCTCCACTGCTACTGAAACCACAGTGGCAGGCCTCTTACCTGTCAACAAGGGCCGGTGCCGCTCCTGAGTCACTCGCCCTTTCTGACTCTGCCTGTCCATCATCACTGTGATCTCCTGAAACAACTGAATAACATTAGACACCCCCCCTCTCACACCATCATTCATCCTCCGCACTTTCCCTCAACTCTCCTTCTTCCATGCTATCCTCGTCATCCTGCAGATCATCCAACCTTGGGATAGGCTCCACAGGCAGGGGGTCCCCCAAATCCCTTGCATGTGCATTACCCGTCTTACCTCTGGGGTACACCACCACCTTACCCGATGAGGCTCCTTTCCATAACAGTGGTTCTGAGGTAGGTCGCCGCTCCCACAGGGGTGCGTCAGCAGGGGTGCAAAACCCACTCTGCCCCGCCGTTGCCGCAGAGCAACCATAACTCCACCAACCTCGTCTTCCGCTGCCTCCTCCCCGTCATCCAGCTAGCCGCTCGGTCCCCGCCTTCACTTCATCCCGGGGTCTACGGACCGCCCCTGCCCGTCCCAGGTCCTGCTGCCCTGCCTCGTCGCCCTGCCGTGAAATTCCCGTTGACCCAGTTAGTCCTTTGCCGTGTACTGCACTGCACCCCATACCTGCCTGTACCCTAACTTCCCTACACTCCTCTGACCTGAAGGGCCCCACCTCTTGGACTGACTGCTTCTTAGGAAACTTACCTTTTCCATAAGTGCGGAGGGGAGGACGTACCTTTAACGTAATACCGTCCTCCTCCACCTCCCCAAGAACTATCCTCTGACACCCCCTCCTGCACCTCTTCCTCCGACCCCTGCCACTGTGGTCCAGACTCTCCCAAGCCCAACATAACACCTTCAGGGCTGCTGGCCGGTAGAGCCAGCTCCTCTGCCAAATCCGTGAACAAACACGCCCCCACCCCCTACCCTCCTTCCCGCCCCCTGCGCTCGTACCCTCCATGGGGCTTTCCTCCCCGGAAGAACTTTGCTCCCTGCTTCTCTCCTCCAATAAATCTGGCTCCTTGCAGAGGGGCATGCTCCTCCCCCGCCACACCTCCCTTTTTTTGATCGGCACCTGCTGCGGCAGCCGAAGACTCCCAGACATCCCTCGCCCGCCCCTACCCACACACCCACCCGCCGAGCGACCGCGCCTTCCCTTTGACGGGGAGATTCACCTCCTTCTTAACCGCAGTCACGCGGCGCAGAGGCGAGCATGCCAGGACGTCTGCCGCCACACCGCTCACCGCCCTCCTTGCAGGCCGGGCGGCCGGAGCCGCCTCCAGCCGCACCAGGTCCAGTCGGCCCACCTCCTCCAACAGGCGGAGCGCTTGCTGTACCTTCGCTTCCGCTGCCATAATTCTGCAGGATAAAGGGCACCACGGGACTACGCGGACTCCGACCTGACCGTTGCCACCGAACACGTGTCAATGAAAGCTACCTCGACGAAGGTAAACCGAAACTACGCTGACTACCTACTTGCTTTGCTTTTTTTTTTTTATAGTTATACAATCCCTTTATAAGGAAAAAGCACTAAGAAACTAGCCTCAGCCTCAAAACGACACCCAAAAACACACCAACTCGCCACTGCCAAAAAGCTGCTCCGACCTACCCGGGGCTTAAGGTAAAATGGCGACTGGGGCACAAAATGGCCCCCTACTAATACCTCCCACCATAGCCCAAAGTGCCCAAACGGCGCCCAGCGCTATTCCACTTCCCCAAACACCCCGGGGGGAATAAGCCATAAATCGGCCATCCCTCCCAGGACCTCCATGTGCCGGTCTTTGACGCACGAAACACAGATCTAAAGCACGTGTGTGTATAGGGGTGTATCCGTTTCTGAGCAGAATAAAATGTAGACCGACGGCTACAACCATTATTTGATTTCCACAAAACTAGCGCAGCAATAGATGTAAAATATTGAAGTCACCGAAGTACATCACCGAAGTACACCGCAAAGGTTCCAAAATGTAAATTATGAACTAATGGATAAGAAATAAGGCACAAAAATAAACAGTGGGTTTAACGTGTGATGCACCTGTGAAATCACAAACAAGACCGACACTGTTCTGCTTTGCAACATCTACTCTATAAAGCCATGCTGACCCACACACTCACATTAACAAGACTTGGCAAAGACAAGGCGTTTTAGGTGGCTTTTGGGGCATATATATTTTATTGCATGATGTAGACATTCTAGTTAACTGTATATTGTGCTTTCTATTTATTTGATTGATTTCACAGCCCTTCTATTTAGCCAATCAGACCTGTTTACTAGGTTAGTTCCAAATCCTGTATCATCTTTCCCAGCATGATTTAGAGATGACAATAAATCAATAGTGAAAACCGAGCCAGAGCCGAGCCAAAGGTCTGGTTTTGCACCAAGAAGCTGAGCCACGAACAAATTTGGGATTTCAATCGTTCAACACAATTCCAATACACATAGTAACGACTCTTCAAATTCAGAAAGGTATGTTTTTATCACGTGTCCCATTTCATTTAAGTATTTTAGGTTGAAGAAGTGATTGGCAAATATTAGAAGTGATCGATTCTGAAAACGAACTTGGGAAGATTTAGACCTTCATCCTAACGACTCTAATGATAATGCTAATGGTTACCCAAGAGGCAAGTCAGTCTCCTGTGTCTACATATGTAGCCTATTAAACCTCTATCAAACCAGGTACCAGAGAGGTTTTTGGGTATTTATACAGCACATACTCTGAACTGATGTATTTTAAGGTGCTCTCGTGTGATGATGATGTAAAAGCAGGGACTGTGAAGAAACTCTAGGGGCCAGATTTATAAGGCCCTAGTGCCTCCTTGCACCATATTTGCGTCATTTTTTTTACGCTAATGTGGCTTAAGGAGGTAATTTTCACCAATCCATATTAACAAAGTGGCGCAATGCATGCATTGCACCACTTTGCAACCTCTTGCTCCACATTATGCCTGTGCCTGGAATAATGCGTGCAAGGGGGGCATTCCAGCGTTAGTACGCCCACAAAAAAGGCACATTGGAAGCCACAAGATTTATTTGCGCCATTTTTGCTGTCATTTTTAATACCTGCTCAAAGCAGGTATTAAATTGACGCAACCATTTTAAGCAATGGGCCTCCTTGCACTTTGCTGCACTAGCGTCAAACTTTTTGACACTAGTGCAGCAAAGTGCCACAATACAATCAAAAATGTTGATGCTATTGGCCTAACATGAGCCATGGTGCACTGTATTGTAAATACGGCACACCCATGGTGTCGTTAGGTGGGGAATCAGTACTGATGCAGCAGTTTCTTGTAAATCTGGCCCTAATTGTCTAGGATTGCATGCTTGTGGTCATGGGGCAGCCAAGATGGTATCACGTTGTGCAATTTAGCCACTATATGGCAATCTCTTACCTTCTCAAGTGTTCCAACAAAGCTTAATGTTTTATGTTTATGTTTAATTTTTTAGTTGCTATATCATTGAAAAGTATTAATTAAATACAAGTATTGCATGTTAAAACAGAAGAGTTGATGGAAAAAAAATACAAAGTTAATTTAAGGAAATGCTGGATAACCAGCGTGCCCTAACTTCACAAAGAGACCCCCCTTAGAGGGTGAGGGGAGCGGGTTCAGATCGTTATAGTGCCATGAAACTGCTTGAGAGAAACAATAGTACAATTTCACCACACATTAAAATGATTGGCATAACAAGCTCTTTCACAGGACATTGGTCTCCATCATCTTCCCATATGTAAAAGATCACAACTCAGCACTGGGAGCACCTCTGCTGCAGGAGGGGGAGGGAGAATCTTCGCCATTAAGCCTTCATGAAGACTTGGCTACTTTTGATGTAAATTTCTAGTAGAACCTTGAACGGAACCAGAACCGGGGTTTGGCTTTAGGCAGGCTCGAACCTTCAGTGGCTCGCACAACTCTATGATGATGTTGTCTTGCTCGTGATACGAAAACTTTGATCGTGGTGTATTTTTTTGAGATTTAGGCCATATCGGGTCTTGTTTTTTTACAGCTTTGCAGTTCGTTAACTTAGTGCAGGTTTAAGGTGTTGGCAGATGCAGAAACAAGATTCAAGGATGGGACACTGTTGCGGATATGCCAGCAGGTTTACATTCGGAGGAGTTGTTTGCGAGTAGAGCTGGGCTCTGGCCGTTTAACTCTCATAGTATGAAAGCTAGTGAGTTTGGTGAATACAAACCATTTGGCTGGTGAGGGATTATCTATTTACCCCTGAGTTTTCACACAGCGCCATGGGAGAGCTCCCTGTCCAACCATTCTTTGCAATCTTGCCCTGCATGGGTGGAACGTTTAGCAATAAGGTTTAGCTCTACGGAGACCACTTGCACTCTGCAAATGGGAGCTTATAAGCGAAAACAATATCCACAGTCTGTTCTTTATAATGGCATTCGGGTCGTGGGTGGTCACTGGCCACTGAGGACAGTAGGATTTTTATTCCCTATCGTATTTTGTACCAAAGGTTTCAGGCTACGTTCCAGCCTAGTATGGGCTTTATGATAATGGAAGCAGTTTAGATTGGCTGAATTTTGAAAGATGGAACTATAAATGATGTGAGAGGGTGTCCATTCCTCTTAGACCTATCTTTCACTCAGCCACAACTATCATAACACAGATGTGGATATGACAATTCAGGGATAAAGAATTCTCGTAAAATGATGAAAAAGTCTTATTTCCTCTGCGTCCCTTGTCCTTGCCCCGTTAGGGGGACTGCAAAAATGAAGTAGTGGAATCGAAGACATTCCACTGCGCCATTTTTAGCTGCTATTTTTAACACCTGCACAGAGCAGGCATTAAAAGGGGGCAACCATTGTTTTCAATGGGCCCATATGTACTCTGCAGGATTAGCGCCAAACTTTTGGCGCTAATCCTGCACAGTACATCAATAGCATCAACAATTATGACGCTATGGCACCTACCCTGCCTCATGGTGCACTGTGTATTAAATATGGTGCACACATGGTGGTGGTAGGGGGCGCTAAGGGGTGGAAGAAAAGGTGGGCTGCATTGGATGCAGTGTCACTTTTCTTCAATTCATGTGTAAGTCTCTTTGAGCTCTTCGCCTGCCATGTTCATGGAGGAAGAGATGACTTGTTGTGCGAGTATTTTTACTTGTGAAATTGAAAAGTTCTTGGCAGCATTGACAGTTTTATTCACTTCTTTGTGGTGTTTGAATTCTGGGGGGACTACTGGCCTTCGGATCTTTTGAAGCAAAGTTTCTTGGCTGTGGTAAAGGTTGAAGTTTGCACAGGAGTCAGGAATCAGGCGGTCCATGTACAAACCTCTTTTTAAATTATCATTAACTCTTTATCAAGGTTTCAATACTGTTACAAATACTGTTTCCCTTGATGAGAAAACATAAGATTATCAAGTAGAAGCCAGAGCCTAGTACAACATTAGCCTTAGTGCAGGTGAGATTCCTGCAAGTATGGTCATATAATGCTAACTACTTAACTCTGCAGGAGATTCCATCTCTCTCAAAAAAAGGCCAGAGTGATATCTGCTATCTAGTATGTAATGAAACTAGTGCGCCTTTTTTAGCTAAGATAGCATGGAAGAGGAAAATTTGCATAAAACAAATTGCAGCAAAGATTGTATACACATGACAGTGGCAGTTATTGATTAAGGAAAGAAAGAAATGAAAGCAGTCCCTATAAATTCTTACATTTGAGTCTGGCCCACAAGTCGATGAACTATTCTTCTGCGTCTCGCTGGCATTGCCATATCTTGCATCTAATTAGCATGAGTAAGGGAACTATATATTTTTCCATCTTCTCATGATGTGCATCTTTGCCACTGCCAATGTAGTTTTAGCTACTTTTTCTTGTGGCGAGTCTCGTCCAAAAATTCCAATGTTTAATGCAGAAAGACCAGCACAGGAAAAAGTCTATGGATGCATCACTCAAGGCATTCATGGTACTTGCTATCTCATACCAAAAGGTTTACAAAGATATCCAAGACCATAGCATGTTTAAGATATCCCTGTCTGAGTCTCTGCATCTCCAACAAATCTGAGGCTAGAGATAGACTGGCAAGTTTCTATTGCTGTGGGACCAAAGCCAATCATGCAATAGTTTGAAGTAGCTGAATTTTAAACTCACCTTTTGGAACCTGTGATTATGTATCGTCAACAATGCTGTCCAATCCTCTCCCGAATACTTTTTAGCAAGTTTTACATGTCATCTTTCTCTGAAGTGAATGAAGTCCCTCCATGATGAGATTGTAGAGGCCAGAGATTCCGGCCTTGAAATTGCTTAATCTGTGGAGATACTGTAGGAAAGGTGACTGGAGTAAAGATCAGGTTGAGGAGAGAACTTCAAATGGATGCAAGGCTTGTCATCCTAATGAATTTCGTTATGTAGTTCTTCAAATGTCTTCATCCTGCCCTCTACAAAATTATGGTTCAAGTAATTTTTCTAATAATCGGACTATTTTATGTTTTGGCGTATCTTCAGTGCCAAATTCTTTCACAGGGGCGACCATGCATGTAGGAACCTGTGCATTTGTAGTTAATGGGTTTGAGTCTATATATGTGTGGTCTCAAAGCAGTGGGATCAAAGCATTTCTTAGAGTTGCCCCATCTTTGTATAATAAGCTTGAGCCTGAGTCAGTTTCATCATATTCTTCTCCAAGCTGGTGGACAAAATATTGGTTTATTTATTTCAAAACTCAGAAATAGCGGAAAACTAATATTGAAACTGAAATGTCGTGATGGAGAAATATTATTGAGAAAAATATTATTTTTTCTCCAGGTAAGCAACATTGTGAACAAGACTATCATTGTTTTTAATATCGTTTCAATAATATAGCTGTAAAGAATACCATGTTTTAATTATTTGAATGTGCTTTAGGTTATATATTCATTTTATGTGTTAATATTGTTTGTATGATTGCTATTATTCTTTTAACTATGGTTCGTAATTGTAAGTGATTTGTAATTTGTCATTTAATTAATAGTAATTTATAGTCTAGTAGTCAGTGTTGAGCTTGTAGGGGGACAGGGTGGGAGGGTAAGTGACAATTAATTATTAATGAATTCATTATTTTTAAGTATGTGATTGTTATTAAGTATGTCTATTATGTAATAATCATTTTAATTCAAAATATTTTAGGTGAGGGTTACTGGGTTTTTAGGGGTGTAGGTTAATTAGGTAACAATTATTAATTTATCATCACTTGTGTAATGAATTATTGATTATGTAAATAATGAAATAATCATTTATTTAATTTCAATAGATGCTCAGGTTGCTGGGTTTGTACGAGTGTAGGGTGAGAAGTTAATTAGGTAATTACTTATCAATTAATTATTCATTTATAAATATTTGTTTGATTGACTTTTAATTATGTGAAGATTTGTAGGGGTATTAAGCCGTACTTAAATGATTATTATTGTATAATAAATATACAAGTGAATAATAATTTTGTCAATTACATGATCATAATTTATCAATTATATTTTAGGTGTGGGTTGCTAGGTTTGTCCTGTTGTTGGGAGGGAAGTTAAGTAATTATTAATTTATAATTGTTAGTTATTTCCTTTTTTTTAATTTGTAAACTGTTATATTTATTTATTTTGGTTATGGGTTGCTAGTTTTGTATGTGTATAGAGCAGCAAGTTAATTAAGTCATATTTAATAATTTTCTTTAAAATCTTTAAATTGAAAGTGAATACATTGTTTACAGATTTGGAAAATCGGTTGATTTAAATTTTGTATTTTGTTTAAGAGATATACAGATAATGTTAAGCAATAATATTTATATTAAGAGTTTTATATTTTTCTAAATTAATATGGTTACTACTTTTGTTTAGATTAGTGTGGGAATAAGGACTTTTACCCCTCCCAAGTCCAGCACTCTCCCTACTGTTGTACGGACTGGAGTGGGAACAGTAAATTTTATCCCTCTGAAGTCCAACACTTTTCCTACTGTTGCTCAGACTAGATTGGGAATAGTAAATTGAACCCTTCTGAAGTCCAACACTTTTCCTACTGTTGCACAGGTGATAAAATGTATCCCTTCCTACTAAAAGGATAGGGCCAATTGACTCACTCAAAAGCGTTTTCTGCATCTAGTGACACTTCTAAATGGCTGTCATTCCTACCTTTTATTCAGCCAAAGAGCTGAGAAAGTAGCTCATTTAATGACTCTAAAAATGCCCCAAGAATAAATGTGACTTAATTTTTTGTGATAAGTGCCGGTGTATTCTTTCCAGCTGGTGGCCAAGGATCTTCGCTAACATGTTATAATCAAAATTTAAACACAATATTGGCATGCAAATGCCACTGTTCAATGGGTCGTTATCAAGCTTAGAAAGTAAAATAATTTTCACCCTCTTAAACTCCAGCAGTAGGCTTTTGTCTCACCTGTGACTTGGAGGATTGCACACTGGGGCAATATGTTTCACTTTCATCTTACAAACATCAGCTGGAAATCCATCCTCCTTTGAGGCTTTCCCTGACAGCATGGATTTAATGACTTTTGTAATTATAAGTTATCTGTCATGGAAGTTATCTTCCATGGTGTGGGGTGCATTTAAATGTTTTCACTTTTAATAACAGGTTTTATCCTGTGATAATGGACAGTTAAACTGGTCATTTGACCGCCTGCTGTAAATTATGCAGGTAGTCATATGTTTAGCAGAGAGAGTACTCTATTGTAGTTGCAACAAAATACCATCTCTGCTAGACTCTAAATCAGGCTCATATTCTTTAACCATCTTAGTAATAAGTTTCAGTGTAGATTTGGATGAAGGAAGAGGAAGCATTCCAAACATGTAATTAAATGTCATCATCTTAATTGATTGAACCCATCACCAGACTGATAAACAGAGGCCGGACCACTTAGAAAAATCAGAGACTGTCTTAGTAATGAAACGGTACGGTCTTCATATCTCTACCAATGTAGTCTCCAATATTCTTGATTTGTAACAGAGAACATTTAAAGCATGGGCCAGATATTGCAGTGGGTGTTGGAGTGGGTGTTGGAGTTCATAAGTAAAACCTCACCTATGGCTGTTATGCCTATCTTTGACTTGTCGAAAGAGATGAAAAAGTTCCATATGATGACTCGAGAAGTGCCCGCAACAAATTTTTACTGATGAATGATGGTATATTTTGTTTCAGTTGGTGGGCAAGGACTTTTTCTGGAATTTTAATATCAGAACTGGCCTTAACTGCAATAATTCAAGGGTCTTTATCCGGCCTTATAAGTGCAAATATTGTCTCCTTATTAAAATCTGACAGCAGGCCTTTAGTCTTGTCTGAGTCTTTATAATAATGGGGCTGTTAGAAATAGAGTCTTTGGTTGGCAGTCAGGTTACCCCTTGTCCAGGCAAGGACCCTCACTCTAGTTGGGGTAAAAGAGAATCACCCTAAGCTAACCCCCGCTCACCACCTTGGTAGCTTGGCACGAGCAATAGGCTTAACTTCAGAGTGCTAGTTGTAAAGTATTTGTACCAACACACACAGTAACTTAATTAAAACACTACAAAATGACACAACACAGGTTTAGAAAAATAGAAAATATTTTTCTAAACAAAACAAGACCAAAACGACAAAAATCCACAATACACAAGTCAAGTTATCAATTCAAAGCAAAAAGAGTCTTCATGTAATTTTAAACACAACGCTAACACAGTTAGCGTGAAAATGTACCTTGGCTGCATCCAAAATAAGCCTGCGCGCGCGAGTGTACATCAAAAAGGGCTTGCGATGCGTCAATTTCACTCACGAGCGAGACCTTGAGTAATTTCTCCTTTCGTCGGGTCGGCGTGCGTCATTTCTTCTCTCCGCAGGAGAGCGATGAGTAAATCCGGTCAGCACTCTCGGGTCCGGGCAGGCATTGCGTCATTTTTCCACTCCCAGTGGTGTTTGCATCAGAAATTCAGCTGCACGATGGTCCGAAAATCACGCAGCGCGGGTTGTGATCTCACCAGCCTCCTTCAGCGACGCTGTGCGACGTTTCTCCAGCCTCGAGCGTCGATCTTCCAGTTGCATTGCAGGCGAGCGTCGATTTTCAGCTGCAAAGCTGGCGGTGGGTAGATTTTCAGCCGCGAAGCCGGCGGCTCATCAATTTTTCGGCTGCAGATCGGAGTTGCGGCGATCTTTTCCCCGCACAGCGGTCTGTGCATGGATTTATCACTCTTGGGCTACCGGCTTCTCTTCTTAGGGTCCCAGGAACTGGAAATGCACCCCTTGGCAGAGTAGGAGTCTCTCCAGAGGCTCCAGGTGCTGGCAGAGAGAAGTCTTTGCTGTCCCTAAGACGTCAAACAACAGGAGGCAAGCTCTAAATCAAGCCCTTGGAGATCTTCCCAACAAGGAAGGCAACACAAAGTCCAGTCTTTGTCCTATAGCACAGGCAGAAGCAGCAACTGCAGGATAGCTCCACGAAACACAGTCACAGGCACGGAAGCTCTTCTTCCTCAGCTCTTTAGCTCTTCTCCAGTCAGAGGTTCCTATTGGTCTCCAGAAGTGTTCTATAGTCTGTGGTTTTGGGTGCCCTTCTTATACCCATTTTGCCCTTTGAAGTAGGCTTACTTCAAAGGAAAGTCTCTCTTGATTGTGAAATCCTGCCTTGCCCAGGCCAGGCCCCAGACACATACCAGGGGTTGGAGACTGCATTGTGTGAGGTCAGGCACAGCCCTTTCAGGTGTGAGTGACCACCCCTCCCTCCCTCCTAGAACAGATGGCTCATCAGGAACTGCAGACTACACCCCAGCTCCCTTTGTGTCACTGTCTAGTGAGAGGTGCAACCAGCCCAACTGTCAAACTGACCCAGACAGGGAATCCATAAGCAAGCAGAGTCACAGAAATGGTTTAAGCAAGAAAATGCTCACTTTCTAAAAGTGGCATTTTCAAACACACAATCTCAAAATCAACTTTACTAAAAGATGTATTTTTAAATTGTGAGCTCAGAGACCCCAAACTCCACATGTCTATCCACTCCCAAAGGGAATCTACACTTTAATCAGATTTAAAGGTAGCCCCCCATGTTAACCTATGAGAGGGACAGGCCTTGCAACAGTGAAAAACGAATTTAGAAATATTTCACTGTCAGGACATATATAACAAATTAATATATGTTCTACCTTAACCATACACTGCACCCGGCCCATGGGGCTTCCTAGGGCCTACCTTAGGGGTGTCTTACATGTAAGAAAAGGGAAGGTTTAGGCCTGGCAAGTGGGTATACTTGCCAAGTCGAATTTACAGTTAAAACTGCAAACACAGACACTGCAGTGGCAGGTCTGATACATGATTACAGAGCTACTTATGTGGGTGGCACAACCAGTGCTGCAGGCCCACCAGTATCATTTGGTTTACTGGCCCTGGGCACCTCAAGTGCACTTTACTAGGGACATACTAGTAAATCAAATATGCCAATCATTGATAAACCAATTAACCATACAATTTACACATAGAGCATTTGCACTTTAGCACTAGTTAGCAGTGCTTAATTGCTCAGAGTTCAAAAGCCAACAGCAACAGGTCATAAAAAATAGGAGGCAAAAAGATTGGGGATGACCCTGCATAAGCAAACAAGTCCAACACGACCCCCTACCAGCTTAAAGCCAGGGGAGAACAATCAATACCTTAATGTACTTCCCTGATTGGGGCGATAGAACAGGGAACCAGGCCCACAACAGCAGGGGCATGTTCCAGTTCTATGCCTTCCTGACTCCAGTTGGATCCCTCTGTCCATACTCTTAGGACACACTAAGCTAACCCATGGGGAACCCTTCTCCACATCTGCAGATACCATCTGTGCAGCACCTAACTTCACTTTTCTCACAGATGCATCCCAGTGGGCAGATAGTATACCAACAGGGCCAACATAGTGGTGTAGCCCACTCCACCCCCGGGGTGTGACACATGTCCCCCCGAGGGGCAACTCTGTCCACCAGGACAGCAAGCCACAGTGACCCCTGACAACTGTCAGGGATGAGAGCCCGACCTCAGGCCTCTCCAACCACTGTGACTGTGGAGAGTGGGGGTGGTAGCCCCAGGTGCCTGGCACCCTTTGACCACTCTCCCTTCCACCAGGTCAGGGATAACAGCCTGACCCTGGCCCTCCCCTCTGGGGCTCTGTACCCTCCCTCCAAGAGAGGCACTCCAAGAGTGCAAAATTGTCAGGGTGCTTGTAGACGGAGCCCTGCAAAATTCTTCCACCAGTGCAGGGATGTTAACCTGCAACTGGTCCTCCAATCTGGGGTCTGTACCTTTAGGTTGGACCAGGGACAGGGGTGAGGCTTCCTTCCCCCGGCCCTCCCTTCTGGGGTCCTGCACCCCCAAACTAGGAGTGGCACCCTAGAAGACAACATGGTAGGGGCACTTTTAGCAGTAGCCCCTTCATCCAGGTCACAGGGGACATCCTGAACCTGGCCTTCCAAACCAGGGTCTATACCCTTAGATTGCACTGGGGTCAGGGGTGAGTATCTCCCTCCCCTGCCCCTACTCCTAGGGTTCTGCACCCCCCTCGGGGAGAGTACCCCTAGAAATCACGCTAGGGGGGGTGATTGGCCAAACTGCCCCCCTTCCGGGTTTAACCCCTACACCTTCCTGGGAGGCACAGCTACCCCCACCAGGTCAGACTTTACCCTCTGAACCTGATCATTCAACCCAGAGTCACCACCCTGCAGTTTAACCATTGCCTGGCACACCAGGACTTCCTGGGGGGCACACCTACCCCCCACAAGGGACACACTGTCCCCAAATGCCACACAAGAGTCTGGCTGGTGCAGGCCTCCTGACCTCTGCCCATCTGACGGAGTCTGGATTCCCCCAACCCAGAAATGGTCTCACCAAGGTCATTCCTGGGGAGCTCTGCTCTCAGAGCTGACCCCCGACCATCCAGGTTCTCCACTGGGGTCTGCAACCCCCTCTCATCCCTCTGTCTGGACTTCTGCACCCCCTCACTAGGAGTGGTACTGCCAGACACCAGAACTGGTGAGGCGCTGGCCACAGCCACCCCCCCCCCAAGTTCTCCTGACACTGTGGGGTCTCCCTCAGCAGATGGCCCTACAGTACATGCTAGGCTTCCCTCCTGATGTTCCCTCATGGAACCCTCCACGACCAGGGACTGGATCTCGGGCACCTTGGGCCTCAACCCATCCTCATTTCCTCTCTTCTGAGACTGGACATGGGGTCCCTAACCCATCCCACTACACTGGAACCTACCTGGGACACTGCAATCCTTCCCTACCTCACCTGGTTGGGAAATAACTAGACCACTCCCCTCAGGAGCACCCCCAAATGCCTCTTCAGTCTCTCTGGTACTCACGCAGAGGCCTGCCTCCCATTCCCATGTACATTCCCTGGTGTCAGAGAACTCACTCTCCACCTGATGTTGGCGTAGCTCTGGAAAATAAGGACTAGACATATGCTCTTCAGCAATGACATCACTCAGCCCCTCACATGAATGAACCAAAGTACCCTTCATCAAACCATCCAGTGACTCAGCTTTGAAAAAGCACCCTGTGCCGGGCTGACTATCGGAGAACCAACCCAGCAGTTCCCCGGGGGCATAATCACGGCTGGAGCAAGTGACCCGGATGGCAAAGACCACGCATCCAATCAGGAGTCAGCTTTGGACAAAGGAGGCCAAGGAAGAACAAGAAGCCTTACAGACTGCCTTAAAGAGTCAGGCCACAATCATCGCCAATAACGAGTGGTTCATGAAACCGCTATCAGGAAGTTAACAGAGACTATAGCAATTAGTAAGGTACACCCCAATGTCTCTAGTAGTGTCTTCCAAAAATATCAGGACAACGAAAGCTCTGTTGTGTGCGTGCATGTGGGTGTGCGTGTGAGTTTGTAGAGGGGTTGTGTGAGTGTGTGTATGCATGCAGGGGTGTAATGTGTGGTTGGGAAATGTGACGTGCAGGTGTGCATGTATGTGTACATGTATGTGTGTGAGTGGTGTGTGCGTGCATGTAGGGTGGTGTCGGTGTGTGTGTGGGGGTTTCTGTGGGTGTGGGGGAGGGGGTGGGGAGGGTATTCTACCACCTTTGGGTGGTGGTAGGGGGGTCGTGGGTGTTGGGGGAGGACTCTGGGGAGGGGAGAGGGAGAGATCCCAATCAGTGCCAGGGAATGAATTTCCTGGCACTGATAGTACCTACCGCCATAGATTTCATGGCGGTACCAAACCCCACGAAATCCATGGTGGTATGCGGGGTCCTGATACTGCCGGCGGTCTAGTGACGGCCGCCGGGCTAGAGACCGAAGTCTCCAGCCCAGCGGTAGTTACCACCATGGCGGTCTGTGTGTGAAAGTGGCGGTTTTGAATGGCGGTAACCGCCATGGTCAAAATCCAATTTTTTTTACTGCCGGCCTGTTGGTGGTATTACTGCCGCTTTAACACCGACCGCCAGGGTTGTAATGAGGGCCATTGTCCTCTAAAAAAGGAGCAGGAAGAACCAATGGAAATAGGAATAGCGAAAGGAAGGGTCTTGTGGTAAGGACAAACTATGACAAGATATACTACCACTATGAGGGTAAATAAAGGAGAGAGGATCATACTTATTGACTCTTGGTGTAGTCAAAGTTTAGTGAACCAAACATATGTGCGTCCTGAACAATGGGATCCCAATACCCAAGTATTAATCACTGGTGTACATGGAGACAAGAGAACCTACCCTGTCGCCACCATAGAGATAAACTGAAGGGGAACAGAAGAATGTCTCTCCGTAGGGGTGATTCCCAATTTAGGAGAAGATCTTAGTATAGGGACTGACTATGAGGCCTTCCCCGAACTGTTGGACACACTAAATCAGAAAAACCTTGTTCAGTCCCGGTGGACAGAAGCTCCATGACATAGCAGAAACCAGCATAAAAAGGAGACTCACTAAATCACAAAAACGAGAGCAAAAGCAGTTATATCAAGATGATCACACTAAAAACATATCAACTGTACAAGAGGCCCCTAAAATCATAATGTCCATTGCCGGACACTTTCAGCAGTCTAAAAGAGAAGACCCAAACCTGAAGAATGCATGGCAAATAGCCCTACATCCAATACTCACTCGGTGGGTCCAACTTTCCAAGTTAATAATGATTTATTGTATAGAGTTTGTCCTGGCTCCACTAGCCATGACCCTCAGTTGGTCGTTCCTCAGGGCTATCGAGAACGAGTGCTCCACCTGGCTCATGGTGATAATGGTGAAGGCCATCTAGGGCGGGAGAAAACCAAGGAGGCTATAACCAAATGGTTCTATTGCCAAGGGGTATTTGGCGATATTAGGAAACACTGTCAGACCTGTCCCAAATGCCAATTAATAAACCCCTCCACTGATCCCAAAGTTCTTCTCTATCCTCTTCCCATAATAGAAGTTCCCTTTACAAGGGTCAGCATGGATTTGGTTGGTCCCTTAATTCCATCCATAAAGGGCCACCAATACCTCCTTGTCTTAGTTGATTATGCTACCCGGTATCCAGAAGCCATTCCACTAGCCAGTATGACCACAAAGATGATAGCCCAAGCTATGGTAGAGTTTTTTTCTAGAGTAGAATTCCCCAAAGAGATCCTTATGGACCAGGGGACTCCTTTTATGTCCAGATTGATGTTCGAAGTATGTCAAGCATTAGGTGTAAAACAGATCAGGACCTCAGTCTATAATCCTCGGACCGATGGTCTTGTGGAACGCTATCATAAAACTATTAAGAACCTCCTGCGCAAGATCATTAATGACTCAGGATAAATCTGGGAAAATAAATTACCCCTTGTTCTATATGCTCTGCGAACCCATGTGCAGTCATCCACAGGACACAGCCCCTTTGAGCTTCTTTTTGGTAGACAACCCCGTATCCTATTAGACATGTTAGTGGAACAGTGGGACGAGACTGATGAGGAAATCAAAGACGTTCTAACATACACTAAGGACTTGAAAGAAACCTTATACACTGTTTGGGAAGAAGCCCATAAGAGTTAGAAGCTCAAGAAAAACAAAAAGCCTATTATGATTCCCACAGCAGACACTGAACACTAGCAGTAGGTCAAAAAGTGTTAGTAATATTACCCACAAAAGAGAACAAACTACTCACTCATTGACAGGGACCTTATACTGTCCTGGAACAGGTCACTCCCGTAAATTACAGATTTGAAATACCTCACGGGTCAGGTAGAGAGGAAATATACAATATCAACCTTCTAAAGATATGACATGATACAGTTGAACCCCTCAGTAATATGTATATTTCTACCAGTGGTAAAGGCAATGTACCTCCATATCCCACAGAAACGATAGAAAAGAGAGAAACACGTATGCCCTAGTTTAGTGATTCCCTCTCACCCGAACAACGCTCCCTGGTATCCACTTTAGTGAGTGCTAACCTCGATGTATTTTAAAAAATACCAGGAAGAACCCACTTCATATAAAACCATATCAGAACAATAGGTGACAGAGTATCCCGACAGAGGCCATACAGAATACCGGAAACCAGACGGAAATTGGTAGAACAGGAAGTGAGAGAAATGTTACAGGCTAGAGTTATTGAACCTTCTACCAGTCCTTGGTGCTCTCCCATAGTCTTAGTACTGAAACCAGATGGGAGTATTAGATTTTGTATTGACTTTAGGCAATTGAATGCCCTGTCCCACTTTGACACCTATCCAATGCCTAGAACTGATGATTCACTTGAGTGGTTAAGGAAGGCCAAATATCTGACCACCCTAGATCTACCTAAAGGCTATTGGCAGATCCCTTTGAAAGAAGAATATCAAGAAAAAACAGCATTTGCCACTCCTTCAGGACTCTACCAGTTTACTGTTCTTCCTTTTGGGTTGCATAGTGCATCGGCTACCTTAACGACTAATCAATAGGGTTCTACGTCCATTTCAGGACTATGCAGCTACTTACTTAGATGACATTGGGCCAGATGTAGCAAGGCTTTTGCAAAAGCCACATTGCGATGCCCATTCCCATTTAGCGAGTCGGTAACCTGGTTACCGTCTCGCAAAATGGGACTACGAGTCTCAATAGGAAGGGGTGTTCCCCTTCCTATTTCCGAGTCGCATCGCGATGTAGGATTGCGAACGCGGTCGCAAAGCAATTCGCAGTTACCACCAGTGTCACACTGGTGGTAACCCATTCGCAAAAGACCTTTGTGAATGGCCTTGAAAACATTTTTTCAGAGCAGGCAGTGGTCCTATTGACCACTGCCTGCTCTGAAAAAATTAAACTGAAACGTTTAATTTTTCATTTTGTAATGCATCTCGTTTTCCTTTAAGGAAAACGGGCTGTATTACAAAAAAAAAAACTGCTTTATTTAAAAAGCAGTCACAGACATGGTGGTCTGCTGTCTCCAGCAGGCCACCATCCCTGTGAGTGCTGCGACTCACAAGGGGGTCACATTTTGCAACCCACCTCATTAATATTAATGAGGTGGGCCTTTGCGACCCCCTTGCAACTCGCAGATGGTGTCAGGGACATCATCCTGCATCCGGCATTGCGAGTCGCAAATTGCGAGTCGCTCAGACTCGCAATTTGCGAGTTGTAATGCCGGAATTTTGTACATCTGGCCCATTGTTATCTACAGTACAACATGGAAGGAACATACCACCCATCTAATCAGTGTTTTACACGCTCTTAGGGAAGCAGGCCTCAATGCAAACCCCGAAAAATGTAAAATAGGACACAATAATATTCATTACCTATGGAATGTGATAGGACATGGACTGGTGAAACCCCAGATAGAAAAAGTATAAGCCCAATCAGATCACTTATCTTACTGATACTGAGAAAAACAGTTTTGAGCACCTGAAACATCCCCTTTGTGAATGGCCTTGAAAACATTTTTTCAGAGCAGGCAGTGGTCCTATTGACCACTGCCTGCTCTGAAAAAATGAAACTGAAACGTTTAATTTTTCATTTTGTAATGCATCTCGTTTTCCTTTAAGGAAAACGGGCTGCATTACAAAAAAAAAAAAACTGCTTTATTTAAAAAGCAGTCACAGACATGGTGGTCTGCTGTCTCCAGCAGGCCACCATCCCTGTGAGTGCTGCGACTCACAAGGGGGTCACATTTTGCAACCCACCTCATTAATACTAATGAGGTGGGCCTTTGCGACCCCCTTGCAACTCGCAGATGGTGTCAGGGACATCATCCTGCATCCAGCATTGCGAGTCGCAAATTGCGAGTCGCTCAGACTCGCAATTTGCGAGTCGTAATGCCGGAATTTTGTACATCTGGCCCATTGTTATCTACAGTACAACATGGAAGGAACATACCAACCATCTTATCAGTGTTTTACACGCTCTTAGGGAAGCAGGCCTCAATGCAAACCCCGAAAAATGTAAAATAGGACACAATAATATTCATTACCTATGGAATGTGATAGGACATGGACTGGTGAAACCCCAGATAGAAAAAGTATAAGCCAAATCAGATCACTTATCTTACTGATACTGAGAAAAACAGTTTTGAGCACCTGAAACATCTCCTGACAACTGAACCTGTACTGCGTTGTCCCAATTTTCAGAAACCCTTTCAGGTCCAAACTGATGCCTCTGATCAAGGGTTAGGAGCAGTTCTGTCGCAACAAGATGAAAATTGACTTTTTCATCACATAATCTTCCTGAGTAGGAAACTTCTACCCCATGAGCAAAAGTATCCGACCCTTGAGAAGGAATGTCGCACAATCAAAGGGCTGTTGAATCCTTGCAATATTATTTAACCGGTCATCCATTCACATTACTCACTGATCACGCCCCCTTAACCTGGTTGGCACGCCATAAGGATACCAACGCACGTGTCCTCCGGTGGTTTCTATCACTTCAATCTTTCTCCTTCCAGGTACAGCGTTCGCCAGGCTCCCTTCTCTCCAAGGCAGATTACATGTCCAGATATCTGTCTAGCAAGTGGCTCCAACAGCCACTGTCCAGGGTTAGTGAATGTGCCGGGCCGGATATCGAACAACCGACCCAGCATTTCCCCGGGGGCATCTTCACAGCTGGAGCAAGTGACCTAGATGGCAAACACCATGCATCCAATCAGGAGTCAGCCTTGTAAGAAGAAGGGGTGTTTAAACTGGAGAGGAACATCACCAGGAAGTCAGCGGAGTGCTCAGGAATTGCTTCCCACATCGGACGGATCACACACAGTTACAGAGCAGAGGAGAAGACGCCGGAGCCAAGGGAACGACGGAAATAGCAACCCGACGACTGTCCAGAGAACCAGTGGAACGACCAGGAGGCAACATGGTATAGTAACCGGCCACGCTCTGGGGAGAGCGTGGCCTCATCAGATACGGTCCTGTAAACAGGACGCAGGTGAAAATCAAATCGGGACTGGTGGAAGGAGGGGGGAAATCCAGTAAAGAGCTCTGTCCTTTTGTGTCATTATTTTTTTTTGTTACAACTGCCGATGTTTTGTTTTATGTAACCGTGAAGGAAAACAGAGTGATTTCCCCTGGAAATTGTGGCAGAACGTATATCGTACAACACAAGCATGTTACGATTGATTTATTTGGTCTCTTTATGTTTTGTTTATTCAGAGGTATGCTTATTTTCACAGTTGTTACAAACGTGGTGTGGAACTAACTGGTAGGACATCAAAGGAAAGAAAACAAAAATAGGAAAAGAGCATTAGTTTGTTTTTGTTTATTTGTTTATTCGTGGACCAAAATAAGTGAAAAAAAAAAGAAAAGGCAGATACGGGAAGGAAACACGAAAAATAAGTACAGAAAGGGAAAGACGGCAAGACCAGCAAGTACAAGAAAATAATACAAAAGGGAAAAGAAAAGAGATAGAAAAGAGACTCAGATATATAAAAGAAAGGAAAGGGAAAGAAAGAACGAGAAGGAAAGAAAACAGTTGCAGTACTTACCTCTTCACCAACACTCTTCTATTTTGTTTCTTTGTCTCCCCATGCGCCTCCTGAGTCCTCACCTGAGAAAAGAAGAAAGAAAAGGATAAAGATCCCATGAGAATACAGACAAAAAAGAAAACAGAAGAAAATCCCAAAGAGCAAGAAAGGAGCTATAGAATTATTATTCAGCAGACAACAAAACTTAAATAAAATCCTATATATACATAATACAATTACCGCCTACAACTTTCCATTACTGTGCCCCTGTGACACCCCCCCATCACCCTCCGGAGGCTTGTGAGACAGTACCTGACTGTCGCTGACACTCAACCCACATTCTTCTGGGATGTCTCCATACTCCATAACCAGGACTTCTACCTGGGGGGAACCCCTCTCCCTGTCACTCTCAACCAGAGTCAGTAGAGTGTCCCTCCCACCAGTAGGAATATGATTCCCCATGCCAGTTCCCCAATCCACCTTAGGGACCCTGTGCATCACTGGAGCTACCTCATACCCATGAACCTCCTAGTATGTGTTAACTCCCTCCTTCAAGTAGGGCACCACATCTCTTGGCATGTGCACTTCTTCAGCAGCACTGGATATAGAATTGTTGCTGCCACCACTCCAGCTGGACTCAGCCCTCATGACTTCCAGCTCTTTCAGTTTTAGCTCATAAGCCAAAATCATCTTTTTGACCTCTAATGCCGTCCTCATTTTCTCCGACTCCCTCTGGTGCTCCCTCTCTACCTGTCAGTCCTGCAATTCTTCAGTAGTCAGACCCTTAGATGAGACGCTGCTACCTATCCTGGAGAAGCTCCCCCCAGGTGTAAGAGGTACCTCCACTACACCACTGTGTAGACTCTGCACTTCCTCATCCTCATCCTGTGTGTGCCCCCACGCCTCCTTGACTGTCACCTAGGCCCTCAGTGCCTTTTGCAGCTCCCCCTTCCTGGCAGAGCCCTTAACGGGACAGTCAAGATCTTTCCAGAACTGTTTCAATTAAGCAACTGAGTACCTCCTCAGTTTCCCTCATTCAAACACAGCTCCAGCTGTTGCATCTTCAGATTGAGACATGACGGCAACAAGTGCAAAGTTTCAAAATCAACAAAGAGGTCACCAAAAATATGGAAGTAGAACAAAAAGGAGTCCCAAAGAAAAAAAGCAAAATCACAAGACAAGTAGTATGTGGTCATGTAGTGGTCTGAACTCAAAACAGTAGTGTACACTTAATCACTGTATGTCAAATACAAATACAAGTTCAATCCCAACCGCTGATCATCAATGTTAGAAATAGGGTCTTTGGTTGGCAGTCAGGTTACCCCCGTCCAAGCAAGGACCCTCACTCTATTCAGGGTGAGCTAACTCCCGGTCATCCCCTTGGTAGTTTGGCACGAGCAGTAGGCTTAACGTTAGAGTGCTTGGTGTAAGGTAGTTGCACCAACACACACAGTAACTTAATGAAAACACTACAAAATGACACAACACAAGTTTAGAATAATAGAAAAATTTTATCTGAAGAAAACAAGACCAAAATGACAAAAATCCACAATACACAAGTCAAGTTGCGCTGTTAGCGTGAAAATGTACCTTGGGTGCATCCAAAATAACCCCGCACGGGTGAGTGTGTGTCAAAAAGGGCTTGCGATGCGTTGATTTCACTCACGAGAGAGACCTTGCGTAGTTTCTCTTTTAGTCGGGTTGGTGTGTGTCGTTTCTTCTCTCTGCAGGAGAGCGATGCGTCGATCCGGTGAGCACTCTCGGGTTGAGGTAGGCCGTGCGTCGTTTTTACACGCCTAGCAGTGTTTGCGTCAGAAATTCAGCTGCACGATGGTCCAAAAACCATGCAACGCGGGTTGCAATCTCACCTGCCCCCATCAGCGTTGCTGTGCATTGTTTCTCCAAGCGCGAGCATCGATCTTCCGGTTGCGTTGCATGCGAGCGTCAATTTTCAGCCGCAAAACCGGCAGCACTTCGATTTTTCAGCCACAGATATGAGTTGCGTCGATCTTTTCCCCGCACGGCGGTCTGTGCATTGATTTCTCACTCTTCTTGGCTGCCAGCTTCTCTTCTAAGGGTCCCAGAAACTGGATGGGCACCTCATGGCAGAGAAGGAGTCTCTCCAGAAGCTCTTAATCAAGCCCTTGGAGATCTTCACAACAAGGAAGGCAACACAAAGTCCAGTCTATGTCCTCTAGCACAGGCAGAAGCAGCAACTGCAGGATAGCTCCACAAAGCACAGCCACAGGCAGGGCAGCTCTTCTCCCTCAGCTCTTCAGCTCTTCTCTAGGCAGAGGTTCCTCTTGTTTCCAGAAGTGTTCTAAAGTCTGTGGTTTTGGGTGCCCTTCTTATACCGATTTTGCCCTTTGAAGTAGGCTTACTTCAAAGGAAAGTCTCTCTTGATTGTGAAATCCTGCGTTGCCCAAGCCAGGCCTCAGGCACACACCAGGGGGTTGGAGACTGCATTTTGTGAGGGCAGGCACAGCCCTTTCAGGTGTGAATGAGCACTCCTCCCCTCCCTCCTAGCACAGATGTCTCATCAGGAAATGCAGACTACACCCCAGCTCCATTTGTGTCACTGTCTACTAAGAGGTGCAACCAGCCCAACTGTCAAACTGACCCAGACAGGGAATCCACAAACAGGCAGAGTCACAGAAATGGTTTAAGGAAGAAAATGTTCACTTTATAAAAGTGGCATTTTCAAACACACAATCTCAAAATCAACTTTACTAAAAGATGTATTTTTAAATTGTGAGCCCAGAGACCCCAAACTCCACATGTCTATCTGCTCCCAAAGGGAATCTACACTTTAATCAGATTTAAAGATAGCCCCCATGTTAACCTATGAGAGAGACAGGCCTCGCAACAGTGAAAAACGAATTTAGCAATATTTCAATGTCAGGACATTTAAAGCACATTTATATATGTCCTACCTAAACCATACACTGCACCCTGCCCTTGGGGCTACCTAGGGCCTACCTTAGGGGTGTCTTACATGTAAGAAAATGGAAGGTTTAGTCCTGGCAAGTGGGTACACTTGCCAAGTGGAATTTACAGTTAAAACTGCACACACAGATACTGCAGTGGCAGGTCTGATACATGATTACAGAGCTACTTATGTAGGTGGCACAACCAGTGCTGCAGGCCCACTAGTAGCATTTGGTTTACGGGCCCTGAGCATCTCTAGTGCACTCTAGTAGGGACTTACTAGTTAATCAAATATGCCAATCATGGATAAACCAATTAACCATACAATTTACACAGAGAGAATATGCACTTTAGCACTGGTTAGCTTTGGTAAAGTGCGCAGAGTTCAAAAGCCAACAGCAACAGGTCAGAAAAATAGGAGGCAGGAGGCAAAAAGATTGGGGATGACCCTGCTTAAGCAAAAAAGTCCAACAGGGGCAATATGTTTAACATTCAGCATATGAAAGTCACATGGAGATGTATCCTCCCCACAGGCTTTCCCCTACGGAGTTGATTTAATTACTTCTATTATTTCTTCTTCAGTAATGGCGATCTCCAGTTGGTCTGTCACTGAACGATTCTATCTGGAGAGTTGCAGATTTTCCAAAAAGTTGTCTTCCAATGTCTGCTTCTAGACACTGTCCGATGTATGTAAGCCCTTAATATATAGATAATTTTTTTGCAGTCTGATTTGGAAGTGTGACCAGTATATTTTCTCAGGTTTGAGGCTCCGGCACAGCACTTGAGGACTCAGCCCCTCATTGCAAACCTGGAAGTCTTAAAACCGCCAGGGCCGCAGTGGCGGTCGGACCGCTGGCAGTGTGGTGGTCCAACATCCACAATTGTGATCATGGTGGTTGCACCATGGTCAGACCGCTGGCACTGCCACTTCTCCTCCACTGAAGGGGATGGCGGGGCTGGCAGTGCTGGCTGTCCTGACCTGCCAGGGCAATGATGCAAGCAGTGCTGCCCTAGGGATTACGAGTCCCCTCTCTTCCAGCTCTTACATGGTGGTAGGACTGCGATGTAAAGGCTGGGAGAGACAAGGTGTATGGGGCCACATAGGGGCCCCTGCACTGCCCATGCACTTGGCATGGGCAGTGCAAGGCCCCTCATGGCCAAACCTCTTGTACTTTTCACTGTCTGCATTGCAGACTGTGAAATGCGGGACAGGTGCTAGTGCTCCCTGTGCACCGCAAAATTGCCGCCGGCTCAATTATGAGCTGGCGTTAATGTTTTGGGCTCTTTCCCACTGGGCCAGTGAGTGAAAACTCTGTTTCTGCCCGCTGACCCAGCAGGAAACTCATAATAGGGGGCGCAGGAAGGGGACTGCACTGGCGGTAACCCCACCGTGAGAGTTTGGCTCGCGGCCTTTTCTGCCTGCCAATCTCATAATTAGGGCCTAAGTCTGCTTCCATGCCAAGAATCTGCAAGCCTTTTCTCTTTGCACATATTGTTTAGATTTTATTCTTGAAAGGGCTTTCTCTGCTGCCACGGTAAAAGTAAGGTAAGGGTCAAGCATCAGGGTTCTCACGGTATCATTCAATGGTTCTTCTCCATTTTCTTTAGTCGGGACATGGATTTGCTTTTCCAGTTACCTTTTTGTTGCAGCCACAGGCTGATACATTAAATGTTTGTCCCCTCATGGAGGTCATGAGTGCAGCCCAGAGTAATTGTGGCTAACCAATTGAGAGCTCATTATGTTAAATGTATTCCATAAGGTGTGTTTGCAATTTCAGTTTCTCTTCTGGGTCATTAGGTTTCGACACTGGCATCTACCAGAATTGTTTCTCAGGTTAAGAAAGTCCAAGATGAACGTACAACTGTATAAGCAAGTGATCTGATATGCTGCTGTCAGGTAACCAGCACTGATATCAGAGAAGCTGATATTAGAAAGTAGTCAAAACCTGTCTTGGTTCTGGAGAGAAATATAATAATGTGTAATCCCTTTTGCTGGGTATAGAGAAGATTCCATGTATCCTAGAGGACAAATTCCACAATCAGATCCAGACATTGTTTTTGATTTTAGGGTGGGGTGGGGGGGGTGTAGATCACAGATCTGTCAATTATCAAGTCCTGGACAATGTCCCAATCCCCTCTCAAAACAACTATGATTTGAACAAACTCTGAGCCTGAATTGGAGTTTGGCTGATGGGGTTACACAAACATGACGGATGTCCTATCTGCTTTATTACGATCCCATTATATCCTATGGGAATCATAACACGGTGGATGGGAAATACATCACATTTGTGACGGAGTAATCAGTCCGCTAAACTCTAAATCAGGCCCTCTGTCTGTAGCTTGTCCATATTAGTGAAACTGTAGCTTTGGAAGCGTAGACAGATCTCAGTAGCATCTGAAAATAGTGGATGGCCAGGTTGAAAAAGAAATACCTGCCCTCTGAGTCAAGTCTTACAGATATAGGTTGCTAGCCTTTTGTGCAGCAGTATTGATTTGCCTTTGGATGACTCTGGCCCAGTCTTGTTGGAGTTTTTGTGATTCTGTACTTGATAAATGTGTTTCTTGAATCTGACCCATGTCTGTTTTTTAGTTGTAAGATTGGATTGTTCGCCATTTAACATATCTTTAATCCATTGACTTTCAAGGAAAGTATATTAAGACCTGTTGGAGATACCGTCTGGTTGGGAGTGACCATGTCTTGCCTCAGACCAAAGGCTGATGATATGGACAGGTACAAATTGTAGAGCAGTTAACAGTGAGAGTGCTGAATTCTTAGTAACATGGGTAACTAGTACATTGGCCCTTAGGTGAGAGAATAGTTAAGACATAAAAGATGTAGGTAAGCACAAAAGATAAGTGTATTGCACAGTATGCAATGATGCATGTGTCTTCCTCATGATGGATCAAAACAGAATTAAAGGATACTCAGTGCAAAATAATAAAACAGTGTGGAAAAAAAATAGTAACAGAAACCACTAACATTGATTAGCGAGCTAGTTATTGTAGGGCTGTCTTGCCTGACTAAACGGACAAGATAACCACTAAGTTTCTTTTAGGGGTATGCAAAACTGCAAACCCATGGTGCATTTCTCTTTGGCCAAATTATGTGAAATTGCACCAAAGATGCACAAAATTGTGTATCAATCAATCAGGTGTTATTTCTATAGCGCAGGTTGTTATCCAAGTCGGTATCCAGGCACTTGCTGCAGGTGTTTATTCCGACAGCCAGGTTTTCAGTCCCTTTCTGAAGTGGGTCAGAGAGGGTGCAGTGTGGAGGGGAAGGGTGTTCCAGGTTTTGGCGGTGAGGTGGGAGAAGGAGTATCCTCCGGTGCGGCAGATGCGTATGCATGGTATATTTGCAAGGGCAATGTGTGGAGAGCATAGATTGGTTGGTGGAGGTGAAGGTGGTGGTTCAGGTAGATGAGTCCTTGGTTATGGAGACTTTGTAGGCATGGGCCAGAGCTTGAAGTGGGATCTTTTCTGGATCAGGAACCAATGGAGGTCCTTCAGGTGCTGGGTGATGTGGGTTCTCCTCGGCAGGTTGAGGATCAGTCTGGCAGCTGAGTTCTGGATTTTCTGCAGTCTTTGTATGACTTCGGTGGTGGTGTCTGCGTAGAGTGCAATGCTCTAGTCCAGTTGGCTGTTGATGAGTGTCGGTGTCACTGTCTTTCTCATGCCGATGGGGAGCCACTTATAGTTCTTGTGGAGGATGCGGAGCATGTGGAAGCAGGCTGAGGAAACAATGTTGATTTGCAGTTTCATGGAGAATTCACTGTCAAGAATGATGCCGAGGTTGAAGGTGTGATCTTTTTGTATGGGGGTGGGTCCGAGCTCTGCTGGTCACCAGGAGTCATTCCAGAGGGTTGAGTGTCTGCTGCAGATTAGAACCTCTGTTTTGTACGAGTTAAGCTTCAAACACTTGTCCTACATACAGGTGCATACATTCTTTATAGAGTTGTGGAAGTTGGTCTTTGTCTTGGTGGGGTCTGTTGAGAGCGAGAGGACAAGTTGCGAGACATGAGCATAGGAGATGATGTTGATGTTGTGCAATCTCACAATGTCGGTGAGTGGTGTTATGTAAATGTGTTAGGCATTTGGAGGAGCCTTGGGAGATGCTGTAGATGGTGTGCTTGACATGTGAGGTGAAGGGGAGGAAGTGGGCTCTGTGGGTGAGCTCCATTAGGAAGGATGCCATCCATCTGAACGTATCATCTGTGTTCCCAATCTGGAATTCTCTGTTGATCAATGTGTGGTGGGAGACGGTGCCGAAAGCGGCAGAGAGGTTGAGGAGGATCAGGGTGACTGCTTCTCCTCTGTTGAATAGGGTGCAGATGTTGTTGAAGCGATTAGAGCTGTCTCAGTGCTCTGACAATAATTATGCATAATTATGCAAAATCCAAATTCATCATTGTGTGTCATAGTTTATTGCCAAATGTATGACATAAGGCTGTATTTTATGCTAAAAATTATATGCAAAAGCTAAAAGCACTTCCAACAGCTGTTCAGGGTTTATTGTTTCCGTGCTTGTGTGATAAATATTTAACGCAAATGGCATGTAATTACACAAACCGGTGTAATGAAGTATTTTGGGGAATTTTGTGTAACAAGCACATTTAGAATTTCCACATATTAGGCAAATTATTCTTTTGTAAATTAAATTTCACACCAGGCCTATCTGCACTCTGAAGGGGATAGGCTGATTTTAAAGGTATTGCGACAGACTATAGTTACGCTAAGGTTTCCACACATAGTCAAAGCTATAATTTTGCAAAAAGTCAATGAGCTGAGTTAGCATTCCTTTTCTTTGGGGGGGATCTTGATGTGTCCCTATACACGGAGGAGATGCTAGATGATTTACTAGACATGACACTTATGCTCCTGTCTGGGGGAAGACAATACCCTGCGATTTCCAGTGTCTTCCAGATCCTTCAATTTGAAGATTCATTTGGAGGTAGCACGTGGGCAAGCCAATATTCTGAGTCTACAGTGTCTCTAGAATCTCTCCAGCTCTTCTAGGTCATGATACTCCTTACTTCTACAGTCAGTACTAACAATCATTACAGCTGTACCTCGTAAACAACATCTCATGTCTCTTTTTTGTGAGCAAAAAAACTCAAAACTTCTTTTGTAGGAATTATTTTCTTGTGAAAGATCCACAAAAATGGAAATCTTATGTCTGTTTTATCAGTAGGGGGCAATGTTGTTTACCTGTCTGGAGAATCATTCTTGTATGGTCATAGCGCAACTACTGTGCAAATATAGGCCTAGACATGTCCCGTTAGTCTTTTGCTGCACACAAGTTCTGTGTGTCCACTGAAACTACAGGGGCTGGTCAAACTTGATAATAGTTAAGTTCAGAATTCTTAAGGTGGCCTTGCATGTTGCCCCCTCCTCATTTTATGGTACACCTAAGATACAGACATTGTCCTACCTGCATTGCTATGTTCTTTTAACATGATCACTTTTTGCTGGAGGCTTCATATTTTATTTTCCCAGTCTGGGATCATTAGTAGTTTTTGTTCCAGGTCTGGCACCCTGCGGTCTGTAAACCCTGTTTTGTTTTAAAAGAGGCTAGGCCTGCATGCATGGCTTTAAGATCCTTATTGGTATCTGTTGTTGCTTGCCCCACCATTGTAATTGACAGCCTGACTGCATTACCAGGATCACATTCAATGCACTTGTTAATGTATCAGAACCTTTTTGGTTTTGCATAGTGCTGGTCCACTTTCCTTAAAGTGTCTCTATGAAGAGAAGCTAAATATTGGATTTTCAGGCTGACATGAACAATTATTAGGACACTGCCTGCTATTTGTCCAGCAGGGGATACACTGGAGTGCCCGAATACATGACTTCTTTACCAACAGCTGGTGGGCTTGACAAGCAAGAAGAAGCCAAGCATTTGTTGCTACTCTAAAGTCAAAAGGCCCCCAAACAATACACTCATCAATGAATCAAGACCAAGGCCCTCATTATGAATTTGGCGGTCTTAACTGAAGACCGCCGCGGTGGCGGCTGCCAGAAGACTATAATGGTTGCAGTATTCCGACTGCCGTATTAGGAGTCACACATTGAAGACCACCCAAATACAGCCACACATCCAAGACTGCCAGGACAACTGAGGGCAGGATAGATGCGGTCCGGCCACCAGCACCGCCACGCTAACTACATTCCACCCTCCAGATTACGACACATAAATCAGCACAGCGGTTCTTGCATGGCAGAAGACCATCGGTGGTGAGAACCACTGCGGGCAAAAACCCACCTCAGTCAGAACACACCACCACATTGGATAGCACGAATAACCCACACCTGTGACACATTCACACACCACACACACCTGATCACTGCACTATATAACAACCCCCCACACAACCCACAATCCTTTGCAACCACAACTACTAACTGAAGACTCAGCACTTGTACACCTTAGGTACTATCACACTCAACACTCAGTACACACCACACAAATGAACCATCAACAAAATACACACATCGCTGCTGCACACGAACACCACATCCAGCCACCACACACAACCAATCACCCCCATCCCACCATGCACCCTACATTGCACCCTTGCACACAACACACAACACCCCCCACAACACAACCACCATGTCCCGTCAAATGCACCTATGCGTCACAGATGATGAGTTGAGGGTCATGGACAATGAAATCATTGAGGTAGAGCCAAAACTGTTTGGAGCACAGGTCCAGCAAACCTCCATAGCCAGGAAAATTGAGTTGTGGCAGAGAATTGTCAACAAGGTCAACTCAGTGGGCAACCATCCATGCACAAAGGGGGACATCAAGAAGAAATGGAACGACCTATGAGGGAAGGTCAGTTCCATGGCATCTAGACACCAAATTGCCATGATGAAGAATGGCAGTGGTTCCCCCATCTCCTCCCCTAGAGTTTGCAGCGTGGAGGAGAAGGTCTTGGGGATCCTGCATCCTGAGGGCCTGACTGGATTACCCAGAGGACTGGACTCTGGTAAGTAACTATAACTTCCGTGGCACTAAGTGCTCCTGTCAAGCACGTTTCCCCACCATCTTATCACTCCCCAAGTCACCCTATCTTCCACTCCACCTCCCACCCATGTACCTGATGCCCCTCCCCTGCATGCCACACCACCACCCAGCCACAGTGCCCACACAGTCCCTGCCAAGTGCACGGATAGCTCTGCCAATAACAATCATTACAACTCCCAAAATGCACCAGCCCATATACATCAAAACCTGTTATGTCCACTTCACAGTGCAACTCCTGCATGTATAACTATTACACCTGCTACACCAACTGAATGCTTCGACTGAGGATCCCTACATGGCAATGACAGCAATGCAATCCTCATTCCTCAACCACCAATGGAACATGGTACCTATCTCAAAATCCAATACCCACAAACAATGTCTGCAGTGCTGCACCTATCATTGCCATAAATGAGAACAAAGTCAAGCCACTGTATGCTTCAGACAAAGAGACAACCACTCACACTACCACAATGTAACCCTCTTCCACTCTATCCACAGGTACCCCTGCCACTGCCACCATGGAGATGATGCCAGAGACAGCCAGCCCTCCCCAGGATGAAGGCCCCAGTGAGGACAACGCCTCTGGATGTCTGGACATTGATGACTTACTTGGCACATTGTCAGTCCACCACTCCCAGGCTCACCCTGCCCACATCCAACCCCCCTCCCTGTGGCATTAACAGCACAGCCAACCTCTCATCCCTGAACCTGTGTCCAAGGACTGTACAATCACTAGTGTGCCCCACAGTACAGGAACCAGAGTCGATCCCTCACACCAAAGACAATGAAGGTCCTGGTGACACTGGGAGTGGGCACACCATGGCAGGGTCACAGGCATAGGTAGGCAGGGGGCATGGGATGGCACTTGTGGGAGAGAGGACAGGGCAGCCAAGGGAGTCACCTGACCAGGAGGCCATCTCCCAAGTCCTGGGGGCACACCAGAAATCCCAGGACAAGATGGGCCAAATTCTCACCATCTTGGGGGAAAACCAAAGGCTGCAGAGGGAATACCACCAGAAGGCCATGCAACAGTGGTAGACCCACAGTGCCACCATGGCCTCCATTGCAGGGGTGCTCAGGGACCTCATTACCATCCTTTTGCTTTCTCCACCCACCAGCAGGCCCCTTCCACTAGCCACACACCAACTGAGACATCCACCTCTGGGGCAGCCAGTGGAATGGAGGCACTTCCAGGAGGACCACAGGCCACTGGCACTCATCCCTCTGTAGCTGAGGAAGGCCCCCACAAATGTGGTCATCCATCCAGACATCCGACTGGAACAGATGCCAAGACAAATCCCACTGCCAGCAAGTGACCTTCTCTTGAACATTCTCCCTTGTGTGTCACTGAGACACCCTATAGACTGTTCAATGTCATGTCTCCACATTGCCATGGCCCTTGGACACTGGAACTGTGCTACCTATAGCTAGGCCATCTACTCTGATGATTTCATTCACCTTGACCCCACTCATCAACTGTTGGACAACATATACACAATAAACACTGCAGATCGCAGCAACTGCATTAGTGTCTTTATTTTTAGACATACACAGTAAATAAGACATGTACCAAAATTCAGTTTTAAGGGAGTCACTAGTCCAGCCACACACCAGAGTAGATCCACTTATCCAAATTGCAGCAAGACCAAGACAGGGACATACTTCGGGATGTTAGGCATGGTGGCACTCAAAGCACATATGCAGTTCAGTGTTGTCATGCCCAGTGTGTATCGGCAAGGAAACAGGGCACATTAGATGACACTTCTACATCAACAATCTCAGGAAATACATGACTAATACGCTGTCACCGACAGCTTTACTGGGCCTAACACTATACTTTCAACTGTTAGCAAAGGCAAATGTACATGAATGGCTCAAACAACCGGCAGGAGACGGAAATATTTGCAGTACACAGTTGGTTGCTGAAATTACATCTGGACAGGAGATTGCAGGACACATAGCACACTACAGGCGTATCCATAGGAGATGTTAACCTAGCAACCTGCATTGAGAACACAGGTCAGAGTTGAGACCAGTAACGCTGGTCCTGACATGCAATCTGTCTCCTACCACAACCCACACGTAGGGCTAGATACACTGAACACCTCTACTGATGTACCTGGCTAGGAGGAGCTTTGTCATAAATCAAAATGGAAACATAAAACCTGCTACTACACACACAACATACCTGAATGTCACTGGAAGTCCTGATTGATAAGCTCAGTCCTAGAGTCAGCTGCTCCATCCTCATCTGCCTCCTCATTACTTTGCATGTCACCATCACCAGCCACTGATCCAGCTGCCTCCTCACTATCAGCCAGTAATGGTATCTGACATCTCAGGGCTAGATTGTGGAGCATGCAGCAGGCATCTATGATCTGGCATACTTTTTGTGACGTGTAGAGGAGGGCACATCCAGAGACGTGCAGAAACCTGAATCTTGCCTTCAGTAGATCAAATGTCCTTTCTATTATATGCCTCATCCTACCGTGGGCCTCATTTAAACGGTGTTCCCCATCCGTGGCAGGGTACCTCACTGATGTCAACAGCCCGGAAAGGTTAGGGTAGCCTGAGTCACCTGTGTGAATAAAGGTAGGATCTGTTACAATGCAGGGACAGCCACAGGGAAGATTGGGATGACAGACACCACAACAGAGACACACATCCACATGCATACATACCAATGAGCTAACCTCTCTCTCTCTGTACTTGTGCTATCATGTGTGGGATATTGCTGTTCCTCAGAATGTAGGAGTCATGGACAGTTCTTGGAAACATGGCTGTCACTTGGGAAATGTACTGGTCCGCCAGACACACCACCTGAACCTTTATGGAGTGATAGTTTTCCTGTTCCTGTACATTTGTTCATTTGCACTGGGAGGGACCAAAGCAATATGAGTGTCATTAATGGCCCCTATCACATGAGGGATGTGTCCAATATCCTAGAGGTCTGCCTTCACAGTGAGCAAATCCGCAGGTTGGGGGAACCTGATGTAGATATCCAGGTGTTTCAGAAAGGCACGCAGTATATCCTTCAACACAAAACTGAACATGGGCTATGACATCCCTGCTGCCAAACACACTGTAACCTGAAAGGACCACGTGGCAAGGAAATGTAGCACTGACAGGACTTGCATTGTGGGAGGGATGGTATAGGGATTACGTATGGCAGGCATGGATACATAGATCCATGATGGTCAGACGATTCAGACAATAGGTCTGGATGATGTGCCTCTCTTCTAGGGTAGCAAGGTCAACTAGCAGACAGTACGCTGATGTGTTTCTCAATATCCCCATGACAGGGTATCTAGGATAGAGAAGAGAGAATATATAGTGGGTCATTCCGACCCCGGCGGTCAAGGACCGCCGGGGCCGGGGTCGGCGGGAGCACCGCCAACAGGCTGGCGGTGCCCCGCAGGGCATTCTGACCGCGGCAGTTTGGCCGCGGTCAGAACAGGAAAACTGGCGGTCTCCCGCCGGTTTTCCGCTGCTCTGAGGAATCCCCCATGGCGGCGCAGCTTGCTGCGCCGCCATGGGGGATTCCGACCCCCTCACCGCCATCCTGTTCCTGGTGGTTCGCCCGCCAGAGTTAGAATGACCCCCATAATGTGATAAGCACTCCACACATATTATCAGAACAATTTCTAGTGGCACACACCTAACACTATAGGATATGCAACAGATTCTCATGGTACACCTCACATGTGAAATGCTTGGGTGTGTGACTTGTATTCGCAGGATCCAAGTAGAACTCCATATTGCCATCATGGTACTGAGTGGGCAGGCAGGTAATATGACAGCTAGATGCTGTGTGGTCTTTGAGTGGAGTTTTCTGCAGTGTAATTGACATGTTACAGTGTACATGGAGTAATCAGTTGTTGTAACTGTAGAGACCTGAAGTGTTGTGTTCTGTCAGCTGTCGATCCAATGGGTGAAAGGTGAATGGGGAGGTGAGATCCGTATCCAGCCATACTGTAAATACAGCATTCAGGGCATATTGTGCCAGCTAAAATGCCTTTGGTTGGCATCATGGGGATGACGCTAGTAGTGCAGTCCTACTTAGAGATTGTTGTAGGTGTGAGTGTTAGCATACAGCTGTGGGTAGTAGTGACATGTAATGACATGATGTTGGTTATATGTATTGTCATATGCAATTGCCTAGCCATGATATCTAATGTAATAGATGCAAATGTTCGTATGTGTCTATGGGAGATATGTTTTGACCCTTTTTCTCCCTATCTTTCTGTCTCTCCCTCCCTCTCTTTCTCTCTCTTTGTGTGCATCAGCATCATCAGGTGAAGGAGAAGGGGCACAGGTGAGTATGGAAGCAGCAGCCCATGGGGCCGAGGAAGCTGGTACCAGCAAAGTCGAGGGACCTAGTGGGACGGAGGTTGAGGGGAGTGCCATGGCGGAGACCAGATCTACCAGCTCATCTTTGGAATCCTCCTCCGGTGGACACTCTCTGATGTGGCAGACCCATCTGGGAGCACCCCAGCACCATCAGTGTCTGCCACCCCCCTTACTAGAATCGCCCTTCCTGAAGTTCCCTACCCATTTGCCCGTGCCCACTCATCCAGCAGGGTGGGCATCTCCTTCACCTCAGGCACCTCTGCCCCAGTCAGCCCTGCTGCCCTCAGTAAGGTCCATCTCTGTGGGACAGTCCACCATCTTGAATGCCATCCATGGACTGGCAGCTCAAGTCCAACAGAGCAATGCGTTCCTGGAAGGCATTCACGGTGCCCTGGCTGGCCTCCAGACATCTTTCAGGCTCAGACTTCCTCACTGGCCTCCTCACTCCCTTTTTCTACCGTCACCCCTCAACATACCTCTACCCAATCCCAAACCCCCCTCCCCACACCCATCCAGAGCACACATTCACACAGGCATGCATCCACCCCTGCAGACACGGTTGGCACGGACAAACACAAACACCACAAGATCCACCACTGGCATGCACACAAACAGTACCCACCTGCAGACACAACAACATCTACTTCCTGCACAGACTCCCCCACCACCCTCTCCTTCACAGACACTACACCTGACACTGCAGCCAGCACATCATCATTTGCACATCTAGCCAACAGTCCCATCTTACCCTTAGTCACCACAATATCAGACCCTCAGACATCTACCCCAGTCAACACATCCGCACTCACCACGACCACCTACACCCCCACATGCAGCACATGTACCATACCTGCAGACAACCCCCCAACAGACAGTCACAAATCCAGCATGGCATCTCCCAGCACCTCCTCCCCCAAGACACCTAAATGCCTGCACTCGCCCACCCAACAAACACCCAGCACACACAAGCATTCCATGCACGCACCTGTACCCCAGACACACACAAAGACACATCTTACCACCACTCCCTCTCACTCCACTCCCAAACCGTTTTGCCATGACCGACCCTGTGTGCCAAGGAAATGTTTCCTTTATGAGGGCCAGATGTAGCAAGCCGTTTGCATGTCGCAAACTGCAAAAATCGCAGTTTGCGCTATGCAAACCTCATCCCGCGATGCACATTCACAAAGTGAATGTGACTCGCAAATAGGAAGGGGTGTTCCCTTCCTATTTGCAACTCGCATTGCAATTCAGAATTGCTTTGTGACTGCGAATGCAGTCGCAAAGCAACTCGCAGTTACCACCAGTGTCACACTGGTGGTAACTCATTCGCAAAAGGGAAGGGGTCGTCAAAAATATTTTTTCAGAGCAGGCAGTGGTCCTATGGACCACTGCCTACTCTGAAAAAAATGAAACCAAATGGTTTCGGTATTTTTTTCATTTTGCAACTCGTTTTCCTTTAAGGAAAACGGGCTGCAAAATGAAAAAAAAAACTGCTTTATTTAAAAAGCAGTCACAGACATGGAGGTCTGCTGACTTCAGCAGGCCACCATCCCTGTGAGTGCAGGGACTTGCTATGGGGTCGCAAAATGCGACCCACCTCATGAATATTGATGAGGTGGGTCTTTGCGACCCATAGCGAGTCGCAGAAGGTGTCTGAGACACCATTCTATATATGCTTTTGCGATTCTGAAATTTCAGAATCGCAAAAGCATATCTTGCTACATCTGTCCCTGAGTTTTCCCTGTTCCTTGCTCCACTCCCAACCCGTGGGACCCCAGAGCGCTCTGTGCCCCTCCTCAAAGTTCTCTCCTGCCAGTGCCCATGCCCCTCCCCCTGCCAAATAGTCGACACACCCTCAAGGCCAAGGTCCACCCTCCCAATCCCAGACCCAAGGATCTCCCACCGAAACCCAAGGACCCCCATCACAAACTCCCAGCCAGGAATCAAGTTGGGGCACAGTGAGGTGCCTAAAGTGCCTTGGGCATCTCTGACATTGGACTGGCCTATGGCCTTTAATTGCACATAGTTATTATTTATTTCTTTCTTTATTTTCATGATTTAATACATCTCAGCCAACAAGATGTTGGCATCCATCGAAACAATACTTGTCCTACCTTTTTTGTTTTCATGTTGGATTTTTGTTTGTGGTCCTTAGTTTGCGTGTGTGTGACATGTGTGTGTATTGGTTGTGCATGGCCTGCATGTGTGTGTGAGGCCCTGCCATCAGTCCTGCTGTGATGACTGTATATTGTGTGTGGGATGTGATTACTTAGTTACATGCATGTTTGTAGCTATATTGTTTATTGTTCATGGTGTGATATATTGTGGTGCTGTTGTGTGCCATTGTGTGGTTGTTGTGTGTGAGCCCGTATGTGTGGTGATAGCAATGTCATATGTGTTGTGTTTTGTGTGGGCATGGTGTGACATTTGGTACGTTGTATGAGTGTGTGATGGTGTTGATTGGTTGTGAATTGTTGTTCCGTGTTGTTGTCAGTATATGTTGTCATGTGTAGGTGTGCAGTGCAATGGCTTGCCAATACATTTGTTTAGCTGCAGTTGTGATGTCATTTGTGACTCAGTGGTGGTGTGTTTGTGTGTGTTAGCCAGTGGCGGTGATGTGTGTGTGCAATGTGGTGTGTGGTTGGCACGTGTGTGTTGGCCGTGGTGTGTGGTTTGTGTGTGCAAGTGTGTATGTAGCTGTGTATGTGTGTTAGAATGGGTGTGTGATTGTGTGTGTGGCCATCCCGGCTGTGTGTGTTGTGTGTGTTCTAATGGCTTTCCCTCCAGGGTGTGCTAGGTGGGTGCACGGTTGTTGTCTTCATCTTCACCATCGCTGGTTCTGGAGTCATAGTACGAGCAGGAGCAGTGGGAGGACTTTGAGTTCTGGTTCCATGGTGGCTCTGAATGTGTCTGTGTTCCTGAAGGTGAGTGTCGCCTTTTATTGGGTTCTGGTTTTGGTGGTGGTGCAAGTGCAGCGGAAACTTTAGTGGTGTGTAGCCTCGTAATGTGTCTGGCGGAAACATGATCCCCGCCGGTCTGAAGGTGCCTACCGTCGTCCGTGGGGGCCTGACTGCGCTGGCGGTACTGGTGGTAGTTTGGCTATGTTCTGTTGGGAACACCACCCTGGTCATAATTTGGTGGTCTTCACTGCCAGGCTGTCGGCGGTGCTACTGCCACTGCCAACATGACGGTCCTGGGACCCCCAAACTCGTAATGATCACCCAAGTGTTTAGGGCCACTGGCCAGAAGTGAGCGCTCATCGTTGAGGCAGAACATACCCTAGCAACAATGGCATCATTGTCGACAAAGTATGCAATGCAACTCTGATAGACTCTATGGAAGTAGCATCATATGTTGAATCCAATCAGAGAGGACAGGCACAATCCAGTATTTCAATGAGAGCCTTTACCTGTAATAGTTTGGTGGCTCTGATGTATGGTGCCCTGTTGGAGCCTCCCCCTTCCTCAGACTGAGCCTTCGCATCCTCCTCCGCAAAAGTAGGTTGTGGAACACAGATGATGGCAGAGGTGGCTTATCGGACTTTGGCAGCAGTCCCAGCAGCACCGGCACCTCCTTAGCTCTATAGGGGACTCTCCAGCTTTGTCAACTCAAAACAGGTAAGAGTGAGTTCAAAGGTGGGTAGTCCCTATGTAAATGAATCTTGTATATTTATGTTAAATGTAGAATAGAGTTGAAAAAATGCTACAGCACTATCAAATTAATTTTGAATTAAATCTTTCATTAATTTAAACACATTAAATACAAAATATTCTAAAGTTTAAATCAAAAAATCAATTACAAAGTAAACAAAAAAATATTATGCATTAATTTTGAAAAGGGATGTACAGATGTGATTAAAAGTGGTTTAAATATAATTATATACTTTGATTATATATTAATAAAAAGCAATGTTACATTGAGTTATACATTAAAAAAAGACAATACATTTCATAATGAAATATTAAAATGTTTTATTTTTAGATTTTTTCAAACATAAAATTTTATTTCATATATTTAACTATTTAAATAATTTATTTTAGCATTGTTAGACTTTTTAGTTTATGCAGGGTCATCCCCAATTTTTTGCCTCCTGCCTCCTATTTTTTATGACCTGTTGCTGTTGGCTTTTGAACTCTGAGCCCTTTACCACTGATAACCAGTGCTAAAGTGCATATGCTCTCTGTGTAAATTGTATTGTTGATTGGTTTATCCATGATTGGCATATTTGATTTAATAGTAAGTCCCTATTAAAGTGCACTAGAGGTGCCAGGGCCTGTAAATCAAACGCTACCAGTGGGCCTGCAGCACTGGTTGTGCCACCCACATAAGTAGCTCTGTAATCATGCCTCAGACCTGCCACTGCAGTGTCTGTGTGTGCAGTTTTAACTATAAATTCAACTTGGCAAGTGTACCCACTTGCCAGTCCTAAACCTTTTGTTTTCTTACATGTCAGATACCCCTAAGGTAGGCCCTAGGTAGCCCCAAGGGCAGGGTGCAGTGTTTGGTTAAGGTAGGACATATAGGCCCTCATTCTGACCCTGGCGGTTTGTAACCGCCAGGGCAGAGGGCAGAGGAAGCACCGCCAACAGGCTGGCGGTGCTTCCGGGGCAATTCTGACCGTGGCAGTAAAGCCGCGGTCAGAAAAGGGGAACCGGCGGTTTTCCGCCGGTTTCCCGCCGGTTTTCCCCTGCCCCAGGGAATCCTCCATGGAGGCGCTGCATGCAGTGCCGCCATGGGGATTCCGACCCCCTTCCCGCCAGCCTTTTCCTGGCAGTTTACACCGCCAGGAAGAGGCGGGAACGGGTGTCGTGGGGCCCCTGGTGGCCCCTGCAGTGCCCATGCCACTGGCATGGGCACTGCAGGGGCCCCCTAACAGGGCCCCATTAAGATTTTCAGTGTCTGCTTGGCAGACACTGAAAATCGCGACGGGTGCAACTGCACCCGTCGCACCCCAGCAAATCCGCAGTCTCCATTCGGAGCCGGCTTCATCTTTGCTGGGGCTTTCCCGCTGGGCCGGCGGGCGATCTTTTGGAGATCGCCCGCCGGCCCAGCGGGAAAGTCAGAATGCTCCCCGCGGTCATTTGACCGCGGGGCGGTGTTTGGGCGGTTTCAGCACGGCGGGCACCGCCCGCCGCTCGCCGCCCGCCGGAGTCGGAATGACCCCCATAGTAATGTGTTGTATATGTCCTGACAGTGAAATTATGCTAAATTCGTTTTTCACTGTTGCAAGGCCTGTCCCTCTCATAGGTTAACATGGGGGCTGCCTTTAAATCTGATTAAAGTGTAGATTCCCTCTGGGAGCAGATAGACATGTGGAGTTTGGGGTCTCTTAGCTCACAATTTAAAAATACATCTTTTAGAAAAGTTGATTTTGAGATTGTGTGTTTGAAAAGGCCACTTTTAGAAAGTGAGCATTTTCTTGCTTATACCATTTCTGTGACTCTGCCTACTTGTGGATTCCCTGTCTGGGTCAGTTTGACAGTTGGGCTCATTGCACCTCACACTAGACAGTGACACAAAGGGAGCTGGGGTGTAGTCTGCATTTCCTGATGAGCCATCTGTGCTAGGAGGGAGGGGAGGAGGGGTCACTCACACCTGAAAGGGCTGTGCCTGCCCTCACACAATGCAGTCTCCAAACCCCTGGTGAGTGTCTGGGGCCTGGCCTGGGCAAGGCAGGATTTCACATTCAAAATAGACTTTACTTTGAAGTAGGCCTACTTCAAAGGAGAAATTGGGTATAAGAAGGGCACCCAAAACCACAGACTTTAGAACACTTCTGGAAATAAGAGGAACCTCTGCCTGGAGAAGAGCTGAGGAAGAAGAGCTGCCCTGCCTGTGACTGTGATTTGTGGAGCTATCCTGCAGTTGCTGCATCTGCCAGAGTAAGAGGGCAAAGACTGGACTTTGTGTGCCTTCCATCTTGTGAAGATCTCCAAGGGCATGATTTAGAGCTTGCCTCCTGTTGTTTGAAGTCTCAGAGACAGCAAAGACTTCTCTCTGCCAGCACCTGGAGTCTCTAGAGAGACTCCTACTCTGCCAAGTGGTGCCCATCCAGTTCCTGGGACCCTGAAAGGAGAAGCTGGCAGCCTAAGAGGAAGGAATCCATGCACAGAATGCCGTGCGGGGAAAAGATTGATGCAACTCCAATCTGCGGCAGGGAAATCGACGTGCTGTGGGCTTCACGGCTCAAAATCGATGCTTGCCTGTAATGCGACCGAAGAATCGATGCACGGAGCTGGAGAAACAGCACGAAGCTTCGCTGACAGAGGCTGGTGAGATCGCAACCCGCGCAACATGGTTTTCGGATTATCATGTGGCTGGATTTCCAACGCAAGTACCACTTGGAATGTGAAAACAACGCAAGGCCTGCCCGGACCCGAGAGTGCTGACCGGATTGACGCATCGCTCTCCTGCGGAGAGAAGAAACAAAACGCCCTACCCAAAAAAAGGAGAAACAACGCAAGGTCTCGCTCATGAGTGAAATCGAAGCATCGCAAGCCCTTATTAAGGCACAGTCGCCCACGGGGGGTTATTTTGGATGCACCCATGGTACATTTTCACTCTAACAGTGTTAGTGTGTGTTTTAAACTACATAAAGATTCTTTTTGATTTTTTAATTAATAATTTGACTTGTGTATTGTGGATTTTTGTCATTTTGGTCTTGTTTTGCTTAGATAAATATTTCATATTTTTCTAAACCTGTGTTGTGTCATTTTGTAGTATTCTCATTAAGTTACTCTGTGTGTTGGTACATATATATATATATTTTTTTTATATATATATATATATATATTTCAAATATGATATGGCAATTATTGACATACACAATATATATTGGAACTGTATTCAACATTTAATGGATTAACATTTTTTTCTGAGCTAAAACTTTGTTTGATGTCATCTTGTTATACATGTATGACATTACAATGTTTTTTTATGTAGTGATTTGGCCACTGGGCCTGAAGTGCAATTGTCTCATACAGCTCTGACATTATTGTTTTGTTTGCCATTTTATGTACATTATTTTTCATACCAGCTTACATGCTTTGCAATGCATAGGTCACTTGACAGGTATGTAGGTTACTTTGTACCAGTATTTTTGGTATCCTGTCAAATAAGGCATCGTGAATGGTATCATAATTTATTTGAAGCAAAGACCTGAGGAATGCTGTCACTGATCTTTGTACGGCAATGTTTCATTTTAATTTCTGTTCATAATTTGAACATTGAATTAAGTTAAGTTTTTATAATGGAATATCACTTCTATGTCTATGTTTTGTTAATCTCTTTTTATGGGTGCTGGTGCACGAAACAACTTAGGCCATGAGGAAGACTGCAAGGTCGAAACACATAGCCAGCATTAAACTGTTTCAGAAAAACATTTCCTGACATAATACAAAATATATATATATATATACACATGCACAGACAGACACAGGCACACAGGTGGGGAAGGGTGACCCCATTATCCAGGACAGAGTGATGGAACCATGCTGTGTTGTCACTGGACAGAAAAAAGCTGCTCCCACCTGTCTAGAACACAGTAACTGTTACCAGCTCCCGCCAAACCTCTTAGGAGAGGGGCTCATGTGGGGAGCCAGGCCTTGAGGCTTCCCCGTGGTCCCCAACAATAAAATAAGTAGTGGGTATTCTGGGTAGAAACGGACACCTAAATCTTTTTTTAAATGGGGTAAAAAGAATGAGCGCCCAGAGCTAATCATTTGTTAGTCACTGCTCCCGACTTGGAGCACCCCATAATGCTGTTCATGGGGCATTTTGCATAATTTTTCATACTGTGTGGTACTCCAATCTGGCTCTGGGGGCCATTATTATGTTAAAAGAATATGTAATGGGGAGCTGCAGGTAGTGCAGTATTCCCAGTAGGAAACTTTTTTTAAAGCAACCCTATGATCCCTAGGATCTATAGAGTGTGACCCCAGGACAATTGTTTTTCAAAAAAATATTTTAAGCTTTTCTTGAGGTGGACTTTTGCAATTCAGCCAAAGATTGCAGGGACAACTTGTAGTTGATAGTATGGCTGTATTATGTGGCCAGAGGAGTGTGAAAGAAAGACTTTGTTGACAGTGTTTACTGTTGTTGACAAAGCAGATATATTGGTGTGCTGACCCCTTGATGAAGCCAGTAGGCTTGTCTCAAATATTTATATTGTCACCCTTTTTTTGTGTAATGATATGGTCACTCCTTAACAAATCCAATAGGTTTGTCTTCATATAATGATGTGGTGATCTCTTGACAAAGCAAGTAGGCTTGTCCTGTGTATTTATGTGGTCAATCTTTAAGGAAGCTAATAGGCTTGTTATGTATAATGATGTGATGATTCATTGACAAAGGCAAGAGGCTTGTCTTCATAATAATGTGGTCACCCTTTGACAAAGCCTTGTATATTTATGTGATCACATTTTGACAAAGCAAGTTGTTTCATGGAATGATGTGGTTATCCTTTGACAAAGCCAGTATGCTTGTCATGTATCTATTGATGTGGTGAGCCCTTGTGAAAGCCAGTAGATTTTCATTATTTAAAATGATCCTACTTTTATTTTCTGATGTGCGCTATCATTGGCTGGTCGTATACAAGGGGGTTTTGGCCGCCCCATGTGGGTTGAGTTCTGGGCCAGGCCACAGGCCAAGTTCTGCACCCATCTCCAAGTAGCGCATGGTGTGGGAAACTGGCACCTTATTGCAGTACCCCTCCACACACGTTTTACCTGGATTCAAATGCAACTTGGACTGAAGTGCACTGGGATACTGCTAACCAGGTTCCCAGTCCCAGTTTTCTTTCTCTAAAAACATTATAAAGGTAATTGAATACACCTTTTGCTACCACTATAAGTCCCTAATAAAAGGTACATAGGTACCCAGGGCATGGGATACCAAGGGTGGGCCCCTAAGGGCAGCAGCACTGATTATGCCACCCTCTAGGGCCATGCCTCCAGATGCACCTAGCACTGTTTTCGCAGGTTGATTGTCCTGGTATGGCACACTACCTGTGTGACCTGTCCATCATACACTGTATTTACTATGGGGAAGACAATCCTCTAGCAGGCCTTACAGCCCTAACGCAGGGTACTGCATATAATGTGTGAAGGCATAGCTGGATGAACAATATGCCCCCACTGTGTCCTTGCCAATCCTGGGACGTAGTGAGTGACCAGAGCATCCACTTAAATATATGTATATATTTATATGATATAAGGTATAACATACCTTAGAGGTGCCCCCTGCAAAAGCTAACTATTCTGGCATGGTTGCTGACTGTTCTTATCCAGCTGCCACCTCCAGACAGTCAATATACAAACCTTGGGGGAGAGGCAAAAGAGCAAACACCCCCTCCCTGATGAATGGTGATCTTCAAAGGGCTTGCCACCCTTGAAACTCAACCCCCAAGTCGCAGCTGGCATACCCCTGTGCAAACCCACACTTTTGGTGGGAGCAAAGGAGGGAAACCTAACAAAGGGTAGGAGGAGTGGCCTCACCTGGCACGTACCACTCCTAAGGTGTTTCCTGCAATGTGGATCCTCAAATTCAGTTTCCTCCATCTTGGAAGGGAGGAAAATAGCCAATTAGGTTTTGGGTAGTGACCCTTCCCACAGGAAGTGGTCACTATAGTGGGTGTAACCACCCAAAGATAAGTGTCCCACTGTACACTAACAGGTTCCCCCTAAAACACCCACTAAATTTAGTATTTAGTGGGCAATCCTAGATCAAGAAAGCTGGAGCTGGACACTGGACTGATGCCAAGAAACCCAGCGGACATCCAGGGTTCCCAAATCACCCCAGATCTCCCTTCTGAGTGGAGGCATCAATCTACAGACCAACAAAGACCAACAGGCCATAAGTGTCACTTCACTGACCGGCCAATATCTCTGGAACTGGACGTTGCAGCTGGACCCAATGACACACCGATGGCCACCAGGACAAACCCGTGAGTGTGCCATGATTGACGGCACTGCACCCTCCAGTGGCCGAGTTGTGCCAGTACACCATGTACTGGTCAGTGGACGTCGGAAACCAAGCTAAACAGCTCCCCCTGCGCTGTAACTGGACCAGAAGGAAGCTCCAGTCAAGGGACTTTAAGAACACCGTGGGCCTCCCACCAGAGTGCCCCGTTGTCCAGCATTCATCTGTGACCTCGCTCTGCATCTGGACTAGAGAGACATTTTTGCGCACAGACGTTGGATCAACAACTCGTCCTGCAACTGGCTGCCCTGCACCCTGCAACGAGGAAACAGCTGTGCCCCGAGGGTCCCCCACCCCTTGTGACCTCGACACCACAATGGGACCCCAAGGCACAACCTTTAAAACCTGCCCTGCAGACCTTTTCCAAGTGGTCCCTCGCAGTGGCCCTGCACCAGCTCCAAGAGTCTTTCCAACGCTGCTGCCCCCAGAACCAGGAGCAGCCTGAACTTCTCCTGCTGGCATAGTGCGCAGACCGACGACTGCAACAAACCTGCCAAAGTTAAACCTGGTAAAGCAATTGTAAAATTTTATATGCATTTTTAATGGTGACTCCCTATTGATTCCTACGGTGTGTAATTATGCACAGAAAGACGTCATTTATTAAAATTTCTAAAATGTATAAATTAAGGAGTACTTAACCAATTTTAATAATCTTGGTCTCAAAAATTGTGAGTCACATGATTGATACTGCGAGTACAACAAATGCTTTGCACCTCTCCAAGATTACCCTAACTGCTCTAACAAGCAACCTAAAAAATTAGAGCATTAGGTGATCTAGTTTTATCCTCTGGAAACCAACGTGTGGTTGCCTGGTCCCCCTGCACAGTGTGCCAAGTTTGTGCACTACATAGAGGGCCAGCCTCTTACACATGGCCAAAGGCCGAGCGTGGCATGGGTTATGGTCTGAGACTGTCCGCAAGTCAAGCCCTTCCACTAACCTCATACTGCGCACACTCAAAGGCCATGCTTCGTGGGGAGTTTGCGCACCTCCCAATGCTTATTCTCTCATATATTACATTACTCAGGTCATGTTCAATTAATGCATTTATAACATCTGTATTGACATCTGGAATTACATAATTGATAACAACAATGTGCATGGCAGAGGCATGACTTAGTTATTTTAGCGCATAAGCTATAGTTACTTGAGATAGCTATAACTGGTTAATATCAGTTTTATTTGGTTAAAAATGGAATTGCGTAACTGACATATTCACCTAACTATAAGGTCACTTTAACCTTTCTTTCTTTTCAAGTGAATTTCTAAGGTTGTGTTTCCTGTAAGATATTACAATTTGGTATAAATCTGTTCTGCAGATTTTGAGAAATTAAGGTTAAGAATGTTTGTATATATGAAGCTGCAGAGCATTTGCTGACCCAACAGTTTTAAAAATATGATCTGAATGGCTGCCACCACATCAACAAAGTGGTGGGAGTCATTGTAGTACTCAGAGACTCTGTCCCTTATTTTACAAAAATTAGGGAAACAATATAGGGGACCAGGGTATGGATACCTTCCCTAAATGTTTAGGAGTCCCCTGGGACTCCATCCCTTGGGTCAACCTGTTAATCTTTGAGAGGCAGGCATGCTTGCCCAGCCGTAGGAGGGTCCTTGGGACCCCATCCCCAAACACTGACTTGTTCTCTGCCCAAGAGAGTGCGGGCAAGGAATGCAAATGTAATTCCCTGCCCACACTCTCCTGTTAGGGAACACAACTTTTCTCCTGCTCAGGTAGAGAAGAAAAATAACCTTCTCCCTCTGGGTGGGAGCAAACCATTAGAGCTGTCTCATGCTAGCACCCAGGATCTGTACAGACTGTGGAGCTAGCAGGGGCCATGGAAGCCCTGTGGCTCCTCTTGGGGCCCCTAATATTAGAAAATAAAATGTGTGGCTGCCCTGTGAGCAATGTGACACCCGGGAAAAGGAAAAGTGGTTGACTCCCTTTGGCCCAAATAATGGGTGCTTTCTGGTGAGCTGGCAAGTACTGAAGTGCTGTGGGGCCTTGGGGCTACACCCATGGCCCGCAAACATTAAAAAATGTGTGGGGTCCCTGGGTGGTTACCAGGATATTCAAGGTAAAATAATGGATGGATCCCACCAGTACTCAGTTTAGGTGCTGGCTGGAGAGCCAGCAGGGGCCTTGAGGCACCCACCATTGCCCCAAAGTTAATATAAAGTGCGGGTGTCCTGGGTGAGACCAGGATACTAAAAACACAGAGCCGCTGATTCATTATTCACTGCTTCGGTAAAGGCGTGCCCCATAATGCCCTGCAAAGGTTTTTTAGCAAAATTAGTTGATCATGGTGGAGCCTCTGGAATGGGCAGAGGCACCAACAAGCATTTTTTTAATGTTGTGGAGGGCTGCAAAGAGTGAAGAAGCTCCCCTGCAACATTAAAAACACTCACTAGGGGCCTGTTTAGGACTGTGGCAGTATATGGACTGCCACACTTGCAGAGGCGGTCCAACTGCCACATTACAACCCTGGCAGTTGGACCACCAGGGAACTGCCAGCTCTGCTAGGATCTCAGATCCCAGTGATGTGGAGGTTGTTGTCGGTCCTAATCCGCAAGCAGCACTGCCCTGGGGATTATGACCTAATTCTCTGCCAGCAGTTTCATGGCGGTACTACCACCATGAAAAGGCTGGCAGAGAATGGGTGCAGGAGGCACGGGGGGCCCTGCACTGCCCAGGCACTTGTCATGGACAGTGCAGTGCCCCCCCTGGCCAGCACCATCACAATGTTCACTGTCTGCTTTGCAGTGTCCTAAGTTATTGAATCCAGTAGAGCTTGCCATATTGTTTTAAAGCACTCCTAGATTCAACTGCATGCTCTTCAGCTGCAGTGTGGGTACCCTTTGTGGTTGGTTCTATGGCTGCACTTTATGGCTTGAAAAATGTTTAACAAAGAGACTCAAAGACATGTTTAAGGATAATTTTTAAGTGAAGTATTGAAAATTGTTTGTGACAATTACTATTATTAAACATTGCAATGTGAGAATTTATAAAGTTTATGTTTAATTATAGTTATTGGTAACTTTAAGCTAATAAATCCTCCTTTCACAAAGCCAGTGGGCGTGCTTTATTCAAAATGACACCCTTTGTAAACAACACCTTTTACATTGTTACATGAGAGTCAGCCATGTTTGCTAGTGGGAGGTTGGTCCCCCAACCCCATGATGCTCAGAGCCGAAGTATTGTACGCGCAGGGAGGGTGGGTGTTAGTGGGGGTTTGGGTACAGGGCCTGTTCAAAGGCTGTGTGCAGCTGGGGTGTGGGCACTCGCAGGGGTTGGGAACATTTCTACAATTTTTTTGTATTTTTCTTGTTTTTTCAGTGAATATGTAGACTTTTTAAATGTAAAGTAATGTAAAGTAATATCTTATTACCATACCAGACTAAAACCTTTTTTTTCAGTGAATTTCTAGGTTTATTTGATTATATTCACCCAACTCCCTCAGTGAGAATAGCTTTTGACAGGGACCAGAGGTTGTGTGCAGAAGAAAGTGGACGCAGATTTTTAGCTCTGGATACATTTTTCTATTTATTTATTTTCAGTTTTTAACTACTGTTTTTTTTAGTTTATATTTCTTTTACATTTTGAAATATTTTTATGTAGCATAATTGGTTTTATATCTTTTGTTTTCCAACAAGTCTTTTGTTGTTTCTATAGATGAATTTCATGAATTTGGAAAATATTCCTATATTTGTTGTTCCAGAAGCCACAACTTGTAGGCAGTGTCTGCAATATGTAACCGAATGCTTAATCTTATCATCCTCCCCTTGCTGTTGATGTAGTGCTTAGTCTGGAGCTGTCTGTTCTCCTTCTGTGCTTCACTTTTATCCAGCTCAGTATGAGTGGTGTTGTTGATATGCATAAACCTCAGTACTCCGTCAAGGCCTTCACTTCCTTTTCCAGTTCTAAAGCTGTACCATAGGACCTGGAAGTTTCATTAAAAATATAGTAGGTTATGAAGGGATTATTCTTCTAATGTTTTAGGCTAGAGGTTTCCCAATGGGCCCAGACAGCTAAGCAATGTGTGTTTTACTATAGTTTCTGAGTTTTAGGTGTTGTGGTTCTGTGGTACAGAAAATGGTATGGAAGTTCCAATGGCTCACAGTAAAATCATATCTGATTGGTTGGTGTGATTGTATTTATCCAATTGGAAATAGTTACAGCCACATTTCCTGCATTAAGGATTTGGACATGGCTCACACTTTGTGAAATCTGTCCTTATGTTTTTTTGGACTTTCTCTTTTTTGGAGATTATTCAAAAAAAGTTTAGAAAATGGTATCAGAAGTGCAGCATTCTGAACCTCAAGACCCTGAAGATCAGCAGGAAGAAAGCAGAGGTCCTCTCAAATCTATTATTAGGGAATTGTTCTCAATGCCACCTGGCGAGAAGAAGGTTTTGGAAAAAAGGTCACATGTTAGATTGTTGTCAAGGCATTTCGCCAAGGAATGGGGAAGAAGTACTCCTTCGATACTTCAGGCATACTCAAGCACCTTAATGCATGACATTCTAAGCAGCTCAATACTGCAAAGTGAAGAGGGCAGGAGGAACAGTGGGTGACTGCCCCCCAGTATGTTGTGGTTCCTGGAAACCCACTTCTTGTAGAGTTGAGAGCGGCCCAACAGGACAACTGTGACCCTTACCTGAGCTGGAATCAACTGCCTGGACTGTGGCAAAGTTATCCCTGTTGGTGAGCAGAATGCCACTGTTAGTGGTAGCACGCCAGTTCACTTGTGAAAAGTGTTTCTTTAAATTTCTTTTCCCAAGTTCTGACACCCTGTTTTTCAAATTATTTTAGTTTAATCCCCAAAAAGGAAAAGCTACAAAAATATTTTAAACAAATCAAAAAGGGTTCTTCTTAAAACCACCTTTCTGAGTCAAAACTAGAAAAGATATTATTCTGTTTCTCATGTCTGTCCCTAACTGTCAGTAATGCACACACGGTTAGACCACAGGGCTTATGTATGACCAAACCCTGAACCCAACCTCTCGCCGACCAGCCATCTCCGGCTGCCCAATGCATTTGTTTGTGAGCAATGGGATTGGAGGCAGGGAGAAGGGTTTTGACCATGAGCAGCAGGGGTTGTCCTCCATGAAGGGGCTAACTCCCATGCAAAACCAACCCATGCCGTTGGCCGTGCACAGCAGAGGCTGGCCACAGGGCCTGGCCTTGACCCCCACTTGGCAGATCAGCACAGAACTTTCCATGAAGGAGCCAAATTCGATGAATGTCTATTTTTGGAAAGCTCCATAGAGATTCCTAAAACAGGTCAAAGATATGAAGAAAACAAATAAATACTGCCCTGTCTATAAGTTCACTGTGGTGACCACTATATTGTGAAGTACACGCTTTTTTTAAATGTTTTTTTTAATTTCTTATGAATTTTTGAAGTACATGCTTTACATTTTACAGTTCTGATTGTAATGTATACAAAAACTGTAAACATTAGAAGTTTGTGAGCAAATATTTACTAATGTGATACATTGTAGTAGTTGTAGACTACGATACAAAAAAAAAAACATATATTGGCAAAACTTCTTAAAATAGTTTGTACTGTTTGAAAAAATAGGGCAAAATTGTGATGATTTATGCACTATGATTTGAAAGGTAAGAACAAGTAAGATGTTTTCCAGGGCTGCGGCTGGCGGCCCTTGGGATCTGGAAGCTTCACATGTAAACACAATGGCAACCATCCCCTGCGGAACGCATCAGGAGAAAGCCCTGGCTCTGTGGTTATTCGCCTTCATGTCACCACGTTTAGGGCATGTGGACATCATCCTTTTGATTGTTTCATGTCTCTTTCTGTATTTACGCCCTTCGTTTTGCTTTCTCCCTTGCCCTTTTTGTTCACTAGCAGTGTTGCAGGGACTACATATCCCAGCATGCTCGAATGGCAGCCATCTTGGGTGGGGATCTGCCAATATTTAGAGCCCCGCTCATACTCATGTGCTCGCTATTCTTCTGCTTTCATCAGGAGTAGTTGCAGGGGGCTTCTCCCCATTTCACATCATTGCCAAGTGAGTTCCCAGTGATGACTCTGTCAAGGCAAAGCTGAGGAGCAGTAAAAGTGCCTCAGCCCCCTCGGAGCACAGGTGGATAAGTCCTTGCATTTCTCATAGTTAGGGGCCAGATGGGTCTCATAGGTAAGAGTGGAGTCAAGCTGCAATAACTACGCTTCTCAAAGCACTGGAGTGTGCTAATTTTTGGAACACTTGATTTATGTCCACTGCATTGTATCAACTATTAGTTTGTTAGATCTTGTACCATTCAAACTGTGAAAACTTATGGCATTCCTTAAAAGAACTGTTGGGAACGAATATGATTGTCCACTGTAATAACACATGGTGTACTCACCTCTGTTGCAAAAATTTCCATTCTGAATACACATCAAAGTTCAACTAAAGGCCATAGTATGGTAGGTAGAATTGAGCTAGATATCTGATGAAAATGTATGAATGCTGAATTGCGCAGGGTATTACTGGTAGTGACCTTCCTTTTTTGCACATAGAACATGCTATCAGCCTAAGAGTTTACACCAGTTCACAACAGGTGGCTATTTCCTATTACACCAATATACACTGGCAGTGGGGGTCCCGGGAGCACTGGTTTATTTACTAATGCCATTTATTGTTCTTGCAGGTCTCCCTGCAGTTCCTTCCCCACACACCCTTTCCCTCACCTAACCAGTCTGTGCCATTATGACATTCTGTCATGGTGGTGCATGGAGGTGGACCCTTATTATCATCGAGCAAGCTCTGAGGAATCCAATCGGTGTCTTTCACAATGTTTCAATACAATAGGTGACATTGGAAAACAAAGGGGGTCATTCTGACCGCCAGGGCCAACGACCGCGGAAGCACCGCCAACAGGCTGGCGGTGCTTCCATGGGCATTCTGACCGCGGCGGTACAGCCGCGGTCAGAAACGGGAAACCGGCGGTGTCCCGCCGGATTCCCGCTGCCCCAGGGAATCCTCCACGGTGGCGCTGCAAGCAGCGCCGCCATGGGGATTCCGACCCCCTTACCACCATTCTGTTCCTGGCGGCTTTCACCGCCAGGAACAGGATGGCGGTAACGGGTGTCGTGGGGCCCCCTAACAGGGCCCCACATTGATTTTCAGTGTCTGCCAAGCAGACACTGAAAATCGAGACGGGTGCCACTGCACCCGTCGCACGCCTTCAACTCCGCCGGCTCCATTCGGAGCCGGCTTCCTCGTTGAAGGTGCTTTCCTGCTGGGCCGGCGGGCGGCCTTCTGGCGGTCGCCCGCCAGCCCAGCGGGAAAGCCAGAATGGCCGCCGCGGTCATTTGACCACGGTGCGGTCATTCGGCGGCTATATATTTTTTTTTTTAGATTTTTAATGCTTGTCCGTATCTAGGTAGACAAAGTAATTCTACAGGTAAAATGGATTTATTCACATTTATGTGATGTATGCTTAGCATTATCATATATAACCTGAGTATCTAGAAAGCAAGGTTTAGTGCTAATGTTGTAAACTTAACTTAGTTTATGTACTGCAGCAGCTGTTTGTCCATAGCTGTCCCTAACCTGTCCCACATACATTCCCAGCGCTCTAAGCAGCTGGAAGTTCTTTCCTATGTTGATTGTGAGTGATTGTGTGAAGCATTTGGATATTTATAATGGTTTTTTTTTCCATAAAGGTTGTGGAACATGTAACTCCTTAGACCCACCGGCTGAAGACAGACTATAAATACAGCAGATAGAATGCTGGATGAACAGAAGATCGGCTGACAGTTTTCATCTTTAAAACCATCAATAGAGGTGGTGGAAGGTGGCAGAATGGAGGACGGACAGCAGATGTTTGTCCATCACGCCACTAAAATCTAAATACAGTAGACATAAGTCTATGGTGGAATCCCCAATTTATGGCAATTTATCAGCATCCTCCAAACTTTAAATAAGCACCAGAGACTGTTAGAACTTCTGTGATATAAAAGATACTAAAATACAACACATGAATAATTGAATTAACGGCTTACATCTCTCTCAGCTGGAGAAGACTGTAACTAGCCCCAGTCTTACAAGGATACAAGCCTGCAGCTGAAAACGCCAAGGTTGAAGTGAGCAGTGCTGTTCAAATGGTGTGCTGGCAGCATACTATTAGAAGAACCTTGATGAAAGGTCAAGCAAGAAGGTAAGGAGAGGCGGAGAAGGATATGTTATATTTACTGACTTACAGTAGTGCCAGTGTTATAATGGAGGAGACAGGCGTTACCATCAACGTCTCATGAACCCACGAATCTTACTGTTTAGTCACACCAGTTGACTGCTGGGCGTCGTTTTCAACAGGCCAAACGTTCCTGATCTTCGTGACTGAGGCTGTCCTAATTGGGACAGTGAAACTGCTGATATTTCTGGAGGCGCTGCGATACTCGACACAGCGTTCAGGTGGGCTGCGTTCATGTGTGCGATGCGACTTTTGGATTTCCCGGTTGTTTTCTCTTGCACATACGCACAAAACAATTGAACATTTTCAAAGGAGTTTGACTTGTCCGTGTACACTGATACATATTTGGTGTTATTTGGCGTCCATTTTAGGTGTATTATTTTTCTTCAAACTACTTGATTAGTTTATTGTATTCTTCAGCTGTAAAGCTATTAAGCTCCTTGCACCAATTCATGAACTAGTTGGAACTGTCGATTTTACAAGTATTATTATCGTCACAATGGCAAATACTACAATGTCACAGCCTCCTGCATTTTTATCGGACAAAGGTGACCCAATCTTGCCGTGGAAACGCTGGAAAAATCTATTTGATTCCTATTTAATAGCGATTGGAGGTGAAAGGTTTTCCCCTTTAAGGAAACAAAGTGTACTTCTGCACAATTTAGGAGTGGAAGGCAGGAATATATATGACAGTCTGGAAATATTGCAGATTGGTGGAGCTGAAGGTGAACCAAGAGATGTGTACGAGATGTCAACCAGAATGTTAGCACTACATTTTGAATCCAAGCTAAATATAGTCCTTGAAAGACATAAGTTCTTTGCCAGAACTCAAGGGAAAACAGAAAGTGTAGGAAATTTTGTTGCTTCCCTGCGAACTTTAGCGCATACATGTGACTTTGGTGACCTTACTGACTCTCTTATCAGAGATCAGCTAGTGCGTTGTACCAACAATAGACGTGTGCAAGAAAAGTTGTTAACAAAAAACCCTGATCTGAGAGAAGCAATTGCAATAGTGGAAGGAATGGAAAGCACCAGCAACTGGATGAAAGAAATGCATGATCCTGGAACACACTCTGTCTCTGAATCGGATACTATAAAAGTGACTAGTGATCGTGATGAAGTGTTAAAAGTCAGTTTCGACAACAAAAAAGGAAAAGAAAATAAAGAAATGCGATGTTACCGTTGTGGCAACTCAGGACATACTGCTAACAGTTCAAATTGTTATGCTAAGAATTCTGTTTGTAGAAAGTGTGGAAAAAGGGGCCACTATGCAAGGGTTTGCAAAGCTGAAAGACAGTTGAATGTAGATTCTATTACTGATGATATGGGCAAAATGGTGTTCTGTGTGAAGTCTGGTGATGGTTGTGTTGTAAACAGTGTAGGAACTGTGGATGAGGGACCTATAGTTATGCCTGAATGTGCTGTTAGAATAGATGACAAAGTTGTTAAGGTGCTGGCAGACTCAGGATCTCCATACACCATGGTAGGTGACAAGAATTGGCACACAATATTTGGCAATAAATATGGTCCTTTAGAAGAACCGGATATTAGTCCAGTGAGTTATGGTGGCACCAAGATTGACATAATAGGTTATAAGGTTATGACAATTCAATTTCAAGATAAAATGACTGTAGGAAAGGTTTATGTAGCCAGAAGAGGGGACAATTTGTTGGGTTGGCGACATCAGCGGGATATGGGTATTAAGTTAGATCCTAACTCTGCATGTCAAGTCTTGGTGGTGAATAAGCAAGATACCAATCTTGATATTTTTGAGGAATTTTCTTCTGTGTTCAGTGATAAGCTGGGGTGCCTTAATGGTTTTGAACACAAGATAATTCTCAAGAGTAATGCAACTCCTTCGGTGCAGAAAGTGAGAAAAGTCCCAAGATTAATGTTAGAACCTCTCAAGAAAGAACTTACAAGATTGTTGGATTTGGGCGTAATTGAAGAAATTGAATCTTCTGAGTGGTTAGCCTCAGTAGTTTTGGCACCGAAGGAAGGTGGGAAACAGATTCGCATGTGTGTGGACCTCAGGGAGCTCAACAGACACATTTGGGTGGATCGTCAACCTTTGCCGAATATTTCAGAAGAATTATCAGGGTTGAATGGCTCAAAGTTTTTCAGTGTTCTTGACCTATCGTCGGCATACCACCAGATTGTCCTTCATCCTGATTCTAGACATTTGACGTCTTTTGTGACGCCGTTGGGAGCGTACCGATTCTTGAGGATGCCTTTTGGGCTAGCCTCGGCTGCCGCTTGTTTTCAACGGATTATGAAAAAGGTTTTAGAAAGTGTAACTGGCATTCTATTTTTCCAGGATGATATCTTGGTACATGGAAGAACGCTAGGTGAACATGACAAGATTTTAAGAAGAGTATTAGGGAAACTGTCTTCTTCTGGTTTAACTGTAAAGATGCAAAAATGTAAGTTAAGGGTCACTTCTGTTTCTTATTTGGGTCATACCATTTCAGGGGAAGGCATAAAGCCCAAACTGGAGCTAGTTAATTCCATTATCCTGGCTCCTGAACCAAAAGATAAAGATAGTGTACGATCGTTCCTGGGCCTGGCAGAGTATTACTCCAAATTTATTATGAATTTTTCCAGTATAGTTCAACCTTTGAGGTCTCTTCTTAAAAAAGGTACTGAATTCAATTGGTCTGAAGAGTGTAAGGTGTTTTTTGAATTGGTGAAAAACAGTATTGGCAAGATGCCGACTTTAGGGCATTTTAACAGTTTTGCTAAAACTATATTGTATACTGATGCAAGCATTAATGGATTGGGGGCTGCATTAACTCAGAAGGTGGAGGGAGAAGAAAAGGCTTTTGCTTTTGCATCCCGTTCCCTTAAGGATGCAGAACAGAATTATTCAGTCATTGAGAGGGAAGCTCTTGCTTGTTCTTGGGCAATCAAGCATTTTAAGTTTTATTTATGGGGTTTGCCTTTTGTAGTGAGAACTGACCATAAGCCCCTTATCCAAATTTTTTCCTCAAAGAAGAATGAAGACTTGTCACCCAGAATAAAAAGGTGGGTTGAAGGCCTATTAGACTACAATTTTCAAGTGGAATATATCCCTGGTACAAGGAACTGTGTAGCGGATTTCTTGTCTCGAGCCCCCATTGACAGTGGAGATGAAAGGTTGGATGATGTCGGAGTAATACATTGGGTGAGAGAAATAGCTATAGCTGAAGAGGTATGGAAGAGTGCGAGAGAAGAAGATCTTTCTAGGAAGATACTTGTTGAATTTATTGTAAAAGGGTGGCCAGAATTTAAAGATGTTCCTGATGACTTGAAGGGGTTTTGGAATGTCCGAGATGAACTTTGTTGTAATGATGAGGAGTTGTTTAGAGGGAGAAAAACTATTCCTCCTATGGGTGTAAGGGATAAGATTGTCAATTTAGCCCATGAAGGCCACATGGGTAGAAATTTGACTAAATGTAGGCTTAGAGAAGTGTATTGGTGGCCAGGTTTAGACTGAAATGTTGAGGCTGTAGTTAAAGACTGTGTATCCTGTGCACACAGTGATAAATGCAAGTCTGTAGTCAAAACTCCACTTTCCCCTGTTAATGTACCAGAAAGACCTTGGATGAAGTTGGGGCTTGATTTCATGGGCCCATTTCACTTATTACCTGCAAATGAACGTTATGTGATGCTTCTGGTAGATTATACCTCGAAGTGGGTTGTAACAAAGTGTGTAGGCACTCTAGACACTAATACTGTGATTGAATTTCTTAAAGAGGAGTTCTCGCGTGAAGGAGTGCCTAGTCAATTAGTGACGGATAATGGAGTGCAATTGACTTCTCAGGAAATGCAAGATTTCCTGAAGTCGTTGGCTATATTACATCTGAGAACAGCTCTGTACCTACCTCGAGCTAATGGTCTTGCTGAAAGGATGAACAGAATGGTGAAATATTGTGTTCAAGAGGCTGTTCGGACTAGAATGCCACTTCATGATTTGCTTAGAGAAATGTGGTGGGCACATCGCAACACCCCAATATGGTCACTTCAATTTCTCCTTTTGTGTATTTAAGAGGAAGAGTGGGTTGTACTAAAATGAATCCTGCATGGATGGATGGAATGTTGCGACAATCAGATCAGCTAGGGGAGAAGTTGAATAAGGGTCCTGAATTGAGAAGGTCTTATCAGCAAAAGTATAAAAATAGATTTGATTTCAAACATAATGCATCTGAAGTAAAATGGTATGTAGGTGATAGGGTATTAGTGAAGAAACCTGGTTTTGGGAAGAAAGGGATGTCAGGATTCATGGGTCCATTCTGCATCAAGGAAGTTAGACGGAATGTTGTGATTTTAGACAATGGTGATGCTTGGAGCATGTCCAGGATTGTGAAGTGGAGTAAACCATCTGGATCTCACAGTCAGGACTTGCGGAAATCTCATGTGCACAGTGGATCCAAGGACTTTCTAACTTCTGGTGAATCCAACAGACTTATGCATCAAGACAACGGGGGTCATTCTGACCCCGGCGGGCGGCGGGAGCCGCCCGCCTGGAGGGAACCGCCAGAAGACCGTACCGCGGTCAAAAGACCGCGGCGGTCATTCTGGGTTTCCCACTGGGCTGGCGGGCGACCGCCAAAAGGCCGCCTGCCAGCCCAGTGGGAAACAACCCTCCATGAGGATGCCGGCTCCGAATGGAGCCGGCGGAGTGGAGGATGTGCGACGGGTGCAGTGGCACCCGTCGCGTATTTCAGTGTCTGCAATGCAGACACTGAAATACAAAGTGGGGCCCTCTTACGGGGGCCCACGACACCCCTCACTGCCATCCTGTTCCTGGCGGGCGGAACCGGCAGGAACAGGATGGCGGTGAGGGGGTCGGAATCCCCCATGGCGGCGCAGCAAGCTGCGCCGCCATGGGGGATTCTCAGGGCAGCGGAAAACCGGCGGGAGACCGCCGGTTTTCCTGTTCTGACCGCGGCCGAACCGCCGCGGTCAGAATGCCCAAGGGAGCACCGCCAGCCTGTTGGCAGTGCTCCCGCGGTCCCTGGCCCTGGCGGTATTTACCGCCAGGGTCGGAATGACCCCCAACATGCCTGAAATCTCTACTGAGTTAAAAAGGAACTTCAGAGTTCATCGCAAGCCACGTTGGCTAAAGGATTTTGTGTCTTGAGACATATATGTTTTTTATATACTGTGTTTTTATATTTCTGTGTACTTCCTTTCGTTGTTATTTTATAATTGTTCTGTATTCCTATTTAGTAGTTGATAAGTAACGGTGTTCTATTCAGTAGTTGTGTAGGTAAGGGGGATGTGTTATATTTACTGACTTACAGTAGTGTCAGTGTCCTCGCGGTCTCTCTGAGAACACTGTGATCCGAAGGTTCTCAGGATCGCGAGGAGACGGGGAGTTCGGAATCGGTTGGGGAAAGCTTAATGGAGTGTGTGGCCTGTTTTGGTTGATGGCACCTGGAATAAATCTTAACATACGCTCGCTAATTGATTGTGCATCATTATAACAGGATAGAAGTCTGTATCCGTCTGAATTTTCAACAGTAGGAAGGAACCAAGCTTCCAAATGATAAGAAGGGTCATCGGGGAGCCAGAGCCATGGAATGAGGAAAATAAAACATGTGGATGCAAGGCCTCGTGACAAATTGGTTCAGAAGTGAAAAATCATAACAACTTGGGATGTTGCACCTAACCAGTGCCTTTGCAAGTCTTATTTACTACTGCTGCCTTAGCTGCCCCAGAAGAATCTCCCTTTACCTAGAAGTAGAACCACATTATCTCTAATGTTAGTTTTTCATCTGCCCATTTAACACAGTTTCCATGTGTGCCCCCTGATCTTATATGAGGCTCTGAATTCTGGATGTCAGTGTGTATGCACCAAATCTCATACTCTGGCCTCTCAATCTTCTTTGTCATTCCTGACATACATAACGAGCAGGTGGTTAAACAGATATAAAACAGTTCAAAGGGTTTGGTCAATATATTTCACTGAAAGATTATGAATAGTAATGTGGGGTACATCATTGTTTGAGCCAGGCAAGGGGTTCCTAGTTATCATAAGTGGGCATTACATGAAGCAGTATAGCTAAGGAAATGTTGGGGCTAGATACTGAGGGTTTGCCACCAACTCTTGCTTTGCAAAGTGTAGTGTGATGACTGAAGTGGGCAGCTGTTTCTTGTTAGGTTAATGTGGAATGATTTCATTGAGCTACCAGCATTTCTGGGTGTTCGGGATCCATCAGCTTTCTATGTGATAACATCAGGTGCAAAAATCATTTCAAACTTTTCTCCAGTGCTGAGGATTCCAAGCACACTTCGGGGCTGAAACCTCTTATTCAAGAAATGCGTAAGATCTATTGGCTTTGCTAATGTGCTCTAACCATGTTGTACGCCAGTGTGACTGCTGTTCAGCATTGCTATAAGTTAATTGCGTAAAGGAGAGTGATGTGGAATTTCTTAGAGTGGTGTGTCATAGTGTCATAGAGTGTTGTGAAGGGATTGAGTGTCGAAGTGGAAGGGTGTAGAGTGCAGTGGTATAGAGTATCATAGAGTGGAGAGGCACAGAGGGAAGTAAAATACTGTGGAATGGTATAGAGGGAGTTGTGTAGAGTGGAATAGAATGGCATAGAATGGAGTAGTTTGTTGTAGAGTGCAGCGGCATAGATTGTAGTAGAGTAGAATGACAGAGTGAAGTGAGTGGGGTGGTGTAGATGATCGTGGAATGGCATAGAGTGTTGTGGAGTAGAGTGTTGCAAAATAGAATGGAGTAAAGTAGCATTGAGTGGCATACAGGGAGTTGCCTAGAGCATGTTAGAGTGGAGTAGAGTGTTGTAGAGTGGCATAACTTGGAGTAGAGTGTTGTGGCATACAGTAGAGTCCAATGGAGTAGAGTGTCTTACAGTGGAGTATTGCGGAGTGTAATGTCATAGAGTGGAGAGGCCTAGAGTGGCCTAGAGTGAACTGTCATAGAGTACAATGGTGTAGAGTAGATTGCCATAGAGTAGAGTGGTGTAGAGTGGATTGGTTTTGAGTTAAGTGGTGTAGAGTGCATTGGCATAAAGTCGAGTGGTGAAGAGTAGAGTGCAGTGGCACCGAGTGGAGTAGAGTGGCATAAAGTGGAGTGTTGCAGGAGTAGACTGGAGTGGTTCAGACTAGGGTGAAGTGGTGTAGAATGGAGTGATGCAAAGTAGAGTGGCCTAGGGTGTAGTGGTGTAAAGTGTAGTTGAGTTGAGGGGTGCAGAGTAGAGTGACATAGAGTGCAGTGGCATAAAGGGGTAAAGAGTTCAGTGGTGTAGAGAGCACTGGAATAGACTGCAGTGGTTTACATTAGAACAGAGTAGCATAGAGTGAAGGGGCATAGAGTGCACTGGATCAGAGTAGATTGGGATAGAGTGCAGTGGTTTTGAGTAAAGTGGTGTAGAGTAAATTGGCATAGAGTTTAGTGGTTTAGAAAAAAGTGTGGTAGAGGGGATGCAGGGTAGAGTGGTGCAAGGCAGCATGCAGTGGCATAGAGTAGAGTGGCATAACGTGCAGTGGCCTGTAGCAGAGTGGTAAAGAGATCATTGGTTTAGAGGAGATTAGAGTGGTGTAGAGTGCAGTGGTGTTGAATGCATTTGCATATGGTGAGTTGAGTAAGGTACAGTGGCATATAGTGCAGTGGAATTGAGTTCAGTAGTGCATAGTGGAGTGCAATAGAGTTCAGTGTCAGAGTTCAATGTTGCAGCGTAGAGGGTCAGAGGGTGCAGTGGCGCAGAGTAGAGTGGCATTAAGGGCAGTGGCATAGAGGGCAGTGGTGCATGGTAAAATAGAGTGGCATAGAGTGCAGTGGCATAGAGTGTTGTAGAATGCAGTGGTGCAGAGTAGCTTGGCATAGAGCACATCAGTTCTGAGTAAAGTGGCTTAGAGTGCATTTGCAGTGGTGCAGGTTGAGTGGGGTAGTGTAGAGTGCAGTAATGTGGAGTAAACTGAGTAGAGTGGAGTGGTGCAGAGTGAAGTAGTGCAGGGTGTAATAAAGTGGTGCAGAGTAGATTAGAGTGGCATACAGTGAATTGGCATGGAGTGCAGTTGAATGGTAAATAATAGAGTAGTGCAGAGTAGAGTGCAGTGGTGTAGAGTACAGTGGCACAGAGTGTAGTATTGCAAAGTACAATGTTGAAGAGTGCAGTGGCACTGAGTAGAGTAGTGTAGTATAGAGTACAGTGGCATTGAGTACAGTGGTGCAGAGTAAAATAGGATGGCATTGAGTGCAGTGGCGCAGAGTTGATTTGCATAGAGTGCATTGGTTTTGAGTAAAGTGGGTTAGAGTGCATTGGTTTTGAGTAAAGTGGGTTAAAGTGCATTGGTTTTATGTAAGGTGGTGTAGAGTGCAGTGGTTAGAGTAGAGTGGCATAATGTAGAGTGCAGTGGTTGGAGTAGAGTGTCATAGTGTAGAGTGCTGTAGAATGGAGTGGTGCAGCATAGATTGCAGTGGTGTAGAGTGCAGTGACATATAGTAGATTATTTCAGAGTAGAATGAAGTGGCATAGAGTGGAGTGGTGCAGGGTAGAGTCCATTGGTGCAGAGTGCAGTGGTGTAAAGTGTAGAGTGTAGTGACAAGTGGTGAAGAGCAGGGTGGAGTGGCTTAGAATGGAGTGGGGTAAAGTGCAGTGGTACAAAGTAGAGTAGAATGGCGTAGAGTGCATTGGCATAGAGTACAGAGGCCTGGAGTGGCATTGAGTGCAGTACTGTGGACTGGTGCAGAGTAGTTGTGGAGTGTTGTAAAGTGGAATATGCATGGTGTGGTAGCGTACTGTCATTACAGGTAATACATCTTCAATTGAAATTACCACTAAATTTGTACATACATACAGTTTTACTGATAAAACTGCACAATGCACAAATGATCCAGTGTGGAAATATCTTCACCTAGTGTATTGATTTGTTTTGATCATTTTTAATTATTTGTTTCCACCACACTTCAGAATTAACAAAAATATGCTACATTTTTACTTTCCTAATTCTGATGTATTCTTAAATATCTGCGCAGTTTATTTAAAGACACTTAAGTTTTGTTGTGTGCTAGAAAACAAAACATCCAACAGCCTTCCTCGAGGACACCCCTGGTAGCCAGCATGATTGTCACATAAATGCTTTCACTTTGAATTCAGTTAAAGAAAGGTAAACACCAAACTCCCCCGGAGACCAGAGCCTGACATTTGACCTCTGTCTTTGAATGCACAGCAAATGTGACAAGATAAGAGCAAAATTTAAAGGCCTCTTTCCAGAAACAGAACACTGGTGGAAGGATACATTTAACAGAGTATGATCTACGGGAGGGACAGACTCAAGCTGGACAGCCTAAAACAAATGAAGCCACGCAAATGTGAGTTTCAAACCGCAAAGCCAATGGTAAGCAATGGGCGAAATGCACTCCCAGGGAAGGTTTCTGAATGTCCCCAAGATGTCTTTAGCAAATGGGACAGCTGCGCTGTCTGGTAGGCTTCACCCGGAAAGCGTTTTCCAGGGGAAAATATTAGGATCAGCAAAAATAGACTCCAACTAAATGCAGCATAAGGGTAAATGATGCTCTGTGCCATTTGCGATCTTTGATTGTTGTTCAGTGTCTTACCCAGATGTTATCTGTGTGAATGTCTTTTCAAGGGGAATGTTCTACATATGCTTACAGAATGGAACTGACTGTATTATTTTTATGGCAGAGGATGTTCTAGGGATAGCACAAGATGCAAGTGGCTGGTACTTCCCACGGTAGTCATAAGAGAAAATCAGAAGTGGCCTGCGTGTGATTTCGTAGGATGTAGATTGAATATAATGCATTCATGTGGAACAAATATAACTACTTAATTGACTGCTAAGGTTGGCACAAGCAAACAATAAATTAAGGGTGCCTATAATTGGCATGTCTATTGGGTTGCTTTTCATTGGCACACATACATCTTTTTGCCTTGGCAATTCCAAGTCAGATGGAGTGAAATTACCGGATGGAATTTCAGTTCACCTGATTCTGGGTTGTTATGTTTTTCCACACCTAGTCTTTCTGGATGTAGACAAACCAGACCACATTTTTTTTCCACTGGTAATTATGAATAATTATCAGGAAAATCACATGAGCTTTTGGCTGCAGCAGGAGGCAAGCCTCATTCCCCTTTTTATCTCTGCAAAAGAGGAGCTTAAAATGTTATGTTCCCTCTGCCACAAAATACCTTCTACTTCCCTCCCCTACTGCCACCACCCTATTCCCTCCACCACCAGCCTACCCAATGCCTCTGCCCCACACACATCCACGGCCACCTCAAAGCGGATGGTAAATGTACCCTTTAAGCCCCACTGAATTTGGAATTGTCCCATATGCTCCCACATTCCATAGAGTTTTACTCATAATTTAAAGATACTGTGCAGATTTACCACTTGGTATTCCAGTACTGTCCAACTCATAATCAGGGCTATAGTAGAGTTGCCTATGGATAGCAAACATAGCTTTTTAGGTGGCTATGGGTGTTGTATTCTCAATGGGGTTTTGAAGGTTGGCATATATATAATGGGTTGGCTAGAGTGGCACATGCCTAACGGGATTTATTATGGTTAAAACATGCACAAAGTGGTTGCTAATTGAAGGAACATGCATAACATACCTGCTGGTGAGTGGCTCAAGAATAATGGATTTCACAATGCTTTGTATGTGCATGATTGGTTCACCTGTGATTAGGAGACAAAAAGGTTGCCTATGGCTGGCACACACATAATCATAATGAGATTGACTGTGAAGAACATGTGTAGAACAGATTTTACTAGGGATAGCAGATGGGAGATAGAGCTGCATGTGACGAGTGTAAGAAATTGGGTTATTGGTTTAAGGGTTTGAAAACCCTACTCGAGCAGCAACCATAATCCTTGTCAGATTGAACCACAGAAGTCACTAAATTAATCTGTGCTTAACTCCCGGGTATCTTGGCACAAAAGCAGTCAAGCTGTAATGAGAGGCACTGTGTAAAGTGTTTATGAAGCACACAATCTGTAATAAAGTGAAAACATAGTACAAGAAAAATCTCAAATCAATTTTGAAAAAATAGAGAACATTTTAATAAACAAAATGAAACCAAAAATGACAAAAGTCGAATTAATGGAACTGGATATATATACAATTTTAAACTTTTATAGCAGCTTAAAGCACATAGTGGTACTCCTGGTCATCTGGTTGTGCCAGGCTGTGGGAAAGTCACAAGTTTAGAATGACGCAATGGAGTGTGGGCTGGATACAGGGACCAGGTAAGTCCTGCTGAAAAGGTTACCTTCTTAAAGTGAGAAGAATTCCATTCTCAGTGGGGGAGACTGCGAGGAGCAGGGAGAGAGTCACAGATGGTTGTTGCTTTAGCTCAAAGAGCATGCCAGACAGCATGCACTGTTGTCGCTGTAGTACGAAGAGACGGTCAGGTGTCATGGGCGATCATTTCTGGAGCTTTACATTGGCAGTCACCGCGGCCTGTCATAGCAGTCAAGTGAAGTGCAGATCTTGTGTTGCTGGTGTTCTCTGTTGCGTGAAGAATTAGGTTCACTAGAGATTCGCATTGGCAGTCATCAGAGGTGGCAGACTCTCAACACAAGTGGGCCTGATCATGGTCACAAAGAGCCCAAAACAAAAATTCTCCTTTTCATAAAGAGTAGTGGACTCTGATGCCAGCCATATGTCCAGAAGCTGGGGAGGCACCTCTTGAGGAGCAGGTACTCACTCTAGCAGTGGCCAGTAGGGCTCAGCCAGGTTGAGTTGTAGCAAGTAAGCTGGACAGTTGTAGGTAGGACTTTGGAGTTTACTGTGCCCCTGCAGCTCAGAACAGGAGGTCAGCCAACTGACCCTTGAAGTCACTCAAGATAGCCTGGGATAAAGGAAGCAGGTCCAACCTTCCTTCTCGGAGAGCAAGGCAGGCCTCAATCAGCAGAGCAGTCCTTTGATAGCAGTCGTGCAGTCCTCTGGGAAGGCAAGGTAGTACTTTTTCTGTAATGCCTGCAGGTCAATAAATGTGTTGTTCAGTGGCTCTAGGGGTCCAATATTTATACCTTGTGCCAACCTTTATGGGTCTAGGAAATACCATGTACTACCTCCATATCTGGTTCTAGAAGATTTTTATTCTCCTGTCAAAGCTCCAAGAAGTCTGGGGTGAGAAAAGGTTGGTGTCAGGGTCCTTTGATTGGCCAGAGGCAAGCCATTTGAAGTGTAAATAGGGCAGAAAACAGCTCCTCCCCCACCCATCCTAATTCCAACTGTATTCCTATGGACTGTCCGTACTCTTGTAATATTACTGCATTCATATTTTTCCCATATGATTTTTTTTTAATAACCCGACTAAATTAAGTATGGCTATTTTACGTGGACATTCTTCTGATCCTTGAAGCCACAGTTTTACCATAAGGATCAAAATAAGGCATTATTATTTATAATTGTAAAATCATAGTGTGTGAATCGCACCTTCGGCCCTATTCGGTTAGAAAAGGCTATGTGCTGTTAAGTTAAAATTTCACCCAAAAAAAGCTTTGTGTTAATCAGGCCCTCCATTTTTCATTCTGTTTCGATCTTTGGTGAGATAGCACACACAGACATTTCTAATACTGTAAGGCTAACTAAATGAAATTTAACATTTAAATGTTCTACCACTGTCAGAATTCCATATGCACATAGTAAAATTATTATGTTTAAAAAAAAATATTTTTATTAGTTTGAACAAACTGTTACCATAACAATATGTCACCAATCGCACAGTTAGTATTGTGCACCAGGGGACTGTTCCAGGTAGGTTTCAGTGTTCAGTCCCTCTGTTAGGGTCCTGCATTTCCTGTAGCAGTCCCTTCCCTCATAAACCACCCTTTTTGCCAACCTATTCCAATCCATATCATTTTCCCAGTTGGCCAATTCTGGTGCAGCAGTGGACCCCGCGTGTGGTATGTTCTGTTTCACCACTATGAGACACAGGGCCAACTGTAGTTTTGGGTATTTTGGCATTCTCTCATGCCGTCATATGTGCCATACAGTTTGAAAAGCCCAAAACAATAACATTGTAATTTTGAACATTCTCACACAATAGGTTTAAAGTTGCCTATTTGTGCCCATTCCCTAACACACATCTGTGAGGTGCTGTTTCCCCATTTTATGTAAGATTGTTTTCAAGTAATATGCTTTGTGGAGTTGGATGAGTCTGAACCCTACCTTTATCATAAATTCCCTCTGGCCTCCTAAAGCCTCTCCCACGCCTACTCTTCAAATTCCACTAGGTCATTTTTCCAGTCAACTTTCAGTTTCTGGAGCACATCCCGGTAGATATTGAGCATCTCCATATATGCTAGGGATATAGAGCGGTTGGTCATGGGGTCCGTCAGCAGTCTATCCTCTAAAATGGCTGCTTCTGCTAAGGTGGTTCTTTTAGGTACGTTGGATTGTAAGGCATGGCATACTTGTGTGTATCTGAATTTCTCAGTGTTTGCCATTTGGTAGTGTTCTCTGGGGGTCTCAAAGAAGGCAATATCTCCTACACCCTGCCACAGGTCTCCCACCTGTGAAATGCCAATCAAGTCCCATTTTGTGAACCTCGCAAGGTTTCCCACTGCCTGTAATATATCACTGTCCCATAGTGGAGTCTGTTCCATTGGGGTGCCCTTCCATCCCAGGAATGTCATAGTCTCCCTCCAAACAGTCACAGTCATTTTGGTGTAGGGTGGCAGCTTTTGTTTTGAAGTGTTCCTAAATAACAGTGTGGGGGTATCCTCTGACTCCCATTACATGCCTAACCGCCCTGACCGCAGGCTTCTCCAGGGCTGCGCATGCCCAGTCATTGATGGTCCCCAGCTGGACCGCCCAGTAGCATTTTTTTATATCTGGTAAGGCTATGCCCCCATTGTATACCTTATCACCTAGTTAGCTTTGGTAGTGCAATTCATGTGGGGCCTCCGTTCCATAGTAGGAGCCTCAGTTCGGCTTCCATCTTCTGGAATACCTCTGCAGTTATATGGAAGGGAGTATTTTGCATAGCCTAAAGAAATCTGGGTAATGCCATATTCTTGAAGAGGGCTACTCTGCACAGTGGAGATAGTGACCGATTCTGCCAGTGTCTCACATCCTCCCTGAATCTATTGAGGAGTCAGTATAGGTTTACTTCCAGGACTTTGTCGCGATTCCTAATTGCCCAGTTAGAGTTCTTAATTTCTAAGACCCAGTTCCTCTCCTGGTCCCTCTGTTCCAACCAGGCCAGGACTTTCCCTGACTTGTTGTGCACCTCATATAGTTTACACTGTGATGGTATGTGTGTGCGGCCCTAGCAATGCTGTCTGTATGGTCTCTATAGTCCTGTTGTTTCAGTGGTAGCCTGTGTTGTGTATTGTCTCCCCTTTCACCCCCACTATAGCAGGACTCATTCTAGATTGAGGATCTCTGTTTCCAGCTCAATCATTCAGTCGTTTCTTTCCTTTTCTGTACCTGCAATTACCCAAATGGCTTGCCCCCTAATCACCATTGTATATGCCTCCTAAAGAGTGGTCTCCCATTGTGCAGTGCCTGAGTTTGTCTTCAAAGTATATCTCTGTGTCTTGTCAGAGTTTGGCTATCAAGTGTTTGTTCTTCAGGTATCTGGGTCTCACCAGTCTCTGTCCTCCCTTGTATTTGAATCAATATCGGGAATGGTCTGATATGCCTCTCGCTAAGTGTTTGGCTCCATTAAATTTCCCTATGTGCTGATGCTGGGCCGAAAAGTAATCAGTGTGCGAATGTGTGTCCCCAAGCAGAATGTATATTGTCTTTGCCTGGGTTTTTGACACGCCATAGCTCCACTAATCAGAATGCTTCAAGGAAGACTGGTAGGGGGGCTGGACTGCCCCTTGTTCCTTTCATAATTGTTCTGTCCCAATCTTCACTAAAGACCACATTGAAGTTATCGCCCAGCAAGCACAGGAGCAGCTGTAGCAGCAGGGAGCCAAAGGCAGCACCTTTGTGTGTTGTGTTGGTGGGATATAGGTGGTAAAGAGGTTTATTGTGATACCTTCACATTGTCCTCATATACCTTCCATGTTGGGACAAGAAGGCCACAGCACACAGAATTTAATGTCCAACAGTAAAGCAAGAATAGATATTCCTGATGTCGTTCTGTAGGTTGGAAGAAGTATGAAGTTGAAACGAGTCTCAGATCCTGTTTGCAGATGGTGTCTTTATTAATAGTTGTTAGAAATCATTGAGTCATCATGGAGATACAGCCAACACGTGTTTCGTCACACAGGTGACTTCATCAAGGCTGTAATACAGTAATGAAAGCAAACATTGGATGTATATGTGTGTTTATAAACTTTTGTGTGGAACCCAGAATCTGGTAACCAGTGGTACGAGCTTGAGTAAGTTAGTAATTAGTGAACATGGCTAGAAAGGTAAGTAGTAGTTGGGACCCAAATTGTGAAGCATGAAGATACAGAGTAAATCACCGTGATCAAGTGGATAGTGTTGAAAAAAAAAAAAAAGTGTTGGAAAGCTTATACCTTAAGTATTATGTAGGTAGAAACAGTGTTATTTAGTAATAAGTATGCAGGTGGGTGACTCGTGCAGGACTAAGACAAACCAGGAAGAGAAAGTGTGTAGAGACTTCAAAGAAAGGGGAGATACGGTTATGCACATGGTGGGAAAGCAGAGAGGTAACAGGGGCGGGGGGCCCCGGAGAGCACACAAAAGTAACTCATACCTGTGGCAGCTGGCCGATGTGGGTAAGTGGTGATGCTAAGTAGCAAAGTAGCTCAGAGATCAGTTAAGTGGGCTGGAAGGAAAGTAAAAGAAATGAACCAAAGAGAGAAAAAGCAGAGACAGGGGGGAGGGGATAATTACAGCTGTGAATAGCTACTTATGTTGAAAAGGGGTGATTAGAAAATAAGCGTAGGAATATACAAAGAAGGTAGTCTGGAGGAGAGATTTATGATAAAAATTAGACTTGAAAGAAAGAAAAGAGAGAAAAAGAAGTGGGTCAAATAAGAACATACCTTAGTATAATGGTAAACCTGTAAGTAGTATTGCTGCGCCAAGCAGCTGCAGGTGCGTAAGGTAGCGAGCTTGTGTGATAATGCAGATATAAAAGGCCCTGATACGCCTGTGATCATAACCTATGAAAGTACCAGGAAAAAATAATGAAATCACATTGGGTTTTAACCTGGATGAGGGGAACAATAGGCAATGTAATATAGATATGTGATATAGAGCAAGATCCGAGTCAGGGGTTGTGTAATAAGATTCAGGGCTAGTGGTGAGTCTAGTATTAAAAAAGGCAGTAAAAAAGTCCTGATAAGGTGAGAGATAACCAGTAAGTCTAAAAACAGGGAGGAATGCAGGCACGGGAAGACTAACCACAGAGATTAGTGTGGAAAAGCAGGTGTGCTTAAAGCGACATATTATCGTGAATGTGAATGTGAATTGTACGAAGAATATGGACATAAGGAAGCCAGCGTGGTCAAAATACAAGTGAAAACAGAACGTGCGGTCGGGTAGTGAAGATTTAGTTACGCGGTAATGTGGCAGTAGTTAAAACGAAACTAGTTTTAGCAGAATCGAAGCACCCAGTAATGTCGTGTTGGGCACGTAGCTCAACCTTAAATGAACCGTGGTTAAAAAAGGTAGAAACAGCCCATATGGTGGTGGGCAGCTAGTGAGGATTTGAACAAAGTGTATCGAGATTTAAACAGTGAATGCAGGAACGTGGGCAAGGAATCAGCGAGTAGAAATGGCAGGAATTGTCAAGTAGTGTTCGCGGTAAGGTAAACGCTACAGAATACATTGTGAACACGAGTTACAATAAGTGGAAATGGCCAGAATTATAAGGTCATGTTAACGGTGAAGTAAACGCTACAGAATACGTTTGTAAAAACGAGATGGTCACTTACCATGAAATAGAGTAGCAGTGAGCTTCCCGTAGTCTCGAGATCGTGTAATGGTCTGCGAGGGATGGTGCTCGCTAATGAAATAGGAAATGGAAGTGCAGTAGAGATAAAAGAGGGACTGGGCTGTAATGGCTAAAACGGCGGCCATCTTGGGTGTAAATGGGAGAAAGTGTAATGTACAGGAAATAGGTACGAAAAAACGCTGTCAAGATGTGAATGAGGATGCGGCAATGATAGTATTGATGCTAGGCACCGGGTACGTGCCTAAAGCAAAGGTAAGGAAGATAAAGTCACACCGTAAGTGGGAAAAGGGAAGTAAGAGGAAAAATGGGAAGGAGATGAGGAGAAAAATGGTAACAAAGCACACACAGTGAGACCAATTAAAGTTATTTGATAGTGGAGAGTGTGAATAGAAACTATGTCATATCTGGCTATAAGTTATAGAGCGTGACAGTGTAAAGGTGTCCAATGATATTAAAAGAATGTAATAATGCAACGCTGGGCAAGGACACCAGTAGACGATAAGTAAAACATATAGGAGCCATTACCATGAAATGCAGTGAAAAGGTGCAACCGTCAAATCGTAGCATATAGGTTTACAGTTGCGACAATAAATAAAACATGTATGAGCAGAGACCAAGAAGTGCAATAGTTAGGTGCAACAGTTAGAACATTGTATATATGCATAATTACATTAGTGGGATACACAGTAAACCACAACATTGGGAGAGTTAGAAAATAATATTGTGTACATTGTTGCAGACAGAGGAAAAGAACAATCATGTGAGAAAGAAGTGTAGTTCACGATCCGTGTTCAGGCCTAGTTCCATGTTGGCCATGCCACACTTTCTCAGGGATGAATAGTGTCTTTTTAAGTAAGAAGACTACTTCTCTTGAGTTGGAAGTGTAGCCCAAGTGGGCTATCATTTGTAGCCAAATCTATCTAGTGTTTTTCAAATGTCTTTCTTGTAACATGACAATGTGTGGGGATTGTTGCTTAACATACAGTCCAAGTGTCGGAGTTAGTGTGAAAGCTGCCGTAGAAACAGTGTACTTGCCCAATTGATTTTGTTGGACACCCTTGGCTCCTTTTCCTCTCACCATCATGGTTTGGACTGCACTGATATGTGGGTCTCTCCTGCTAGTACCCAGGTGTCTGTTCCAGCATCTTCATGGCTGCAGAGGGTGGTTCCCTATGCCTTACCAGGGTGTGGGGGATGAGTTAATGTCCTCTGTCCCCAGGGCCTGTCAGGTGCTCCTCTGCCACTACTTGGCCTCCTAGTATCCTCACTATTGAGCATGGCATCCTTTTGCTTTAGCTGAGTGATTCATGCAGCCCTGGTGTACCGTATGCCACCCTGGTCCTCTCCTCACTGCCCAGAGAGTCACCACTTTTGCTGCATGTCAGCACAGGGGCACCACCTGATGGTCCTGTTTGCAATTTCAGGTGTTTCTTCCCCTCTACATTGTCATTCGATGAGAGCGGGGCCCACCAGTTGCTTTGTAGTACCTTCAACAACAACCTTGCTCTCAGCCGTGGCAGGTGCTCTGGCAGTTTTGTCTGCTCTTCCACTCCCTCAAGTCTGCTGCCTGGTATGTCAGGGGAGGTGGTCAACCCGATACTCCTGCTCCCCTGATGATCATTGTGATTCTGTGGAATCTCTGCTTGAGTTCTCTGCCTGTCACAGATCTCCTTCTTGACTTTGTTGGTATGTAAGTCACAGGCTGCTGATATCCAGCTCTGGCACCTCATACATGTTGATAGGCCCGGCTCAGGCAGCCTTTCACCCCAGCGGGTCTTTGGCTTTCATCCTGTCATGATGGGCCCCCCCATGGATATCTCATGTATTCCACTCATTGCTGGATTGCTGAGGGTGCGAATTATGATCTGAAATCGGGGGAGTTTGCGAGGTTAGATGTTGAAGCTGCTGTATCAAGTGGCCATGTTGTATGCGCTGTGTTGAGGGTTATCCTAACAACATCACCCGATGAAATTGCTCCTCTGCAAAAAAAATTTTTTAAATAATTTCTAGAACAAGGTCATGCACCACGCATGGAACAACACTGCTATATCAAGTACAGTGCAGGTCATGCTATCTTTTCCAGATCAAAAGTGCCTGGCTGGTACAATATGAAGCTATCTGCATAGTTCCATATGATATGAGTTTATTTATCTTTCATAAGGAAAGGCCTTAGCAATGGGAATGCATATATAGTAATCCAGTGATTGGATACAAAAATTATTTTCGATGCCACTCATTTCCTGAATCTCCACAACACCAATAAGGTCTGGCAAGAAATAGCATTTATTGAGTTTTAAAAACAACATAACCTGTTATGGTGTAACATAGCAGAGCATAACATAACAACATGATGGACATATTAGATACAATTTACCAGGACAACCTGGATTGTCTATTCATTACGGAAATCTGGGCGAAGTTAGACTCAGGCCTGGACTTTATTGCAGCAACCCCCCCGGGATATTCTTCTTTAAGATTGGATAGAACTACAGGGAGAGGTGGGGGACTGGCATTGATTTTCAGGTCCTCTCTTAGCTGCTGCTGGGAACTGTTAAATGTGACATCAGAAGTTTGTGAGGGTACCCGTTTCAAAAAATTTCAGAATACTGTTAAGCTACTTGAAGGACTGCTAATTTACAGACCCCCCAGGTCTTATTCTACTTTCTCGCTCCATTGGTCATCTATTATTGAGCCAATAATTATGAACCCTAGATCTATAGTCCCTGGGGATTTTAACATTCACTTTGACGATGGTCAGGATTCCCACATCACTGACTTTCTTGATTTCATGGTAGACCTTGACTGGCATTTCAAAGTTACGTCAGCCACCCATAGGGTGGGCCATATACTTGATGGCATATTTGTCCGTAATAATGATTTCATTATTATGGATAATAGGCCTTTAGACTGGAGGGATCACCACCTTCTTAGTTTTAGGCCAACCAAACTGTCTGTCTCCCAGACAGTTGACCCACCCCCTACCTGAAGCCAGTCAGACACTGGAACAACATTAAAGTATCCCAACTAAGGCTGGCTTCAACTGCCAGCTGGAATGGTGCTGAGGACCTCCCCACATCAGCGTTAGACAGATTTAATCTGGGGATTAGAATAGCCATGGATCAATTAGCCCCTTGTAAACTGCCTGGGCTCTCAAGGAGAAAAAAGGTTTACGAACGATCTCAACAATTGGCAGAGAAAATACTGTCAACAGGAACGGAAATGGAGGCTAGATCCTACTCCCATGGAAAAGTCAAAACTCAGAGCTACCCTTAGTCTGTACAAAAATGCCATTAATAATGCTAAATCAGAATACTACTCAAGTAGAATTGAGGAAGCTGTTAATACCCCTGAGAACATTTTAGAGTAGTATGCTCTCTCACCATCGTCGATATGTCCACAGGTTTTGAGAATTCTCAAGGGTTCTGGAATGAGGTGGCAACATATTTCGAAAGCAAAATTTTACACATCCAGGCGGATTTTCCACAACCCTTGGTCACATGCGAGCTATCTGAATCCCCGAACATCTCTACTAGAGAGGACAGCCTTACATTGACAAATTTTCAGCCTCTTTGTACAGAGAAGATTAGAAAGCTTATGACCACTATTAAATCTTGGTCTCCTAGTGACCCATGCCCACCTCATATTTTACAGCTCCTGTCCCTGATCTAGTCTCAATAACCCTTGCCTCGACATTTCAGGAGGTCTTGACTTCGGGCGTGTTTCCCTCCTCTTGGAAGGAAGCGACGGGATTCCCTTAAAAAAGAAGACAGATGGCAAATCAAATGACCTCAAGAGTCTAAGACCTATTGCTTTATTGCCTTCTCTGTCGAAGATCTTGGAAAAACATATTAATAAAGAATTAGCCATGTTCCTTCATGACTCAGGGTGTCTAGATCCCACTCAACATGGTTTTAGAAAAAAAACATGATATGGAATCAGCTCTCATCACTACTTCGGATACGATCTGGAAATGAGTTGATGAGGGAGTCTGTACCATTCTGGTGCTTCTTGATTTGTCAGCAGCATTTGACACCATCTCCCCTCAAACTATGATACACCGCCTGTATCAGGCAGGCATCAGGGATACTGCTCGTGACATTCTGAAGTCCTTTCCTGAAGATAGATCTACCACAGTAACCTGTGGAGATTTCAAAGCCCCTGCATACCACTTACCATGCGGTGTTCCACAGGGTTCTTCCCTTAGTCCTACCCTGTTTAATCTGTATATGGCTCCATTAGCCAGACTGATTCGTTCTTTTAGCTTCCTTACTACATCTTATGCGGATGACACCCAATTAATAATTCCTATTAATGGGAACTGGGAAGAAGTTGCTGACCGCTTCCATCAATGCATGGGGGAGATTAATAAATGGATGGGCAGGAACTGGCATAGAATGAATGGGGATAAAACCGAAATTCTTTTATTTGGCTCTAGTAAAAATTTATGGAGTACCTGCTGGTGGCCATCTGAGTGTGGGGAACTACCCATGCCGACTGGTGCTACTAAGAACTTGGGAGTCATTTTTGATGCTGCCTTATCCTTTAAGCCTTAAATTAACTCTATCACCAAGTCCTGTTTCTGGATATTGAAAACTCTGAGGAAAATATTCCCCTATCTACAGGAGAAGCTTAGAACAATAGTGTTGCGTGCCTTGGTGATCTTGAAAATTGACTACTCCAACGCGTTATTACTGAATATTGACAAGCTGTCACTCAGCAAGCTTCAATTTATCCAAAACACTGCTGCCCGTTTGATAATCAATCTTCCCTGTTCCACTTCGGCCAGTGTTATGCTGAAGCAGTTACACTGGCTACCAGTAAAGAAACACATTGCCTTTAAGACTATGGGTCTCAATACGACCCTGGCGGCCGGCGGTAAGCTGACAGTAACACCACCAACAGGCTGGCGTTGTTCAGCCGGCTATTATGACCGTGGCGCAATAGCCACAGCCATACCACCGGCCCCTCCACTATATGCAAGCACCGCTGCCTTGGGGACTATGAGTCCCTGGCCACGGCGGTAAACACCGCCATGGAAAGGCTGGCAGTAAGGGGGACTTGGGGTGCCCCTGGGGGCCCCTGCACTGCCCATGCGATTGCCATGGACAGTGCAGGGGCCCCTAGGCACAGCCCCATCGGGCAGTGAAATGCGCGATGGGTGCTACTGCACCCTCTGCACATCAGCATTGCCACCAGCTCTATTACAAGCCAGCAGCAATTTTGATGTGACTTTTCCGCTGGCCCAGCGGAAAAGTCCACATAAGGAGCCAGAAATACTGGCAGTATACTGGCGCCCGCAGCTTCGGCGGTCTTCTGTGAAGTCTGCCGAAGTTGTAATGAAGACCTATGTCCTTAACACACAAGGCCTTATACACTAGCAGCATCAAACATTTGTCTTTGGGGCTCCGCTGGTATACCCCTAGCCACCAGTTTAGATCTGCAAATTCTAATCTGGCCTACGTATCTCGGACTAGGAAGACCAGATGGGGCGATAAGGCATTTACGGTGGCTGTGGCTAAATATTGGAACACGCTACCTCCTAGGTTGAGGAAAGAATATGATCACTTGGCTTAAAGAAAGAAGCTAAAAACCTGGTTCTTTCCACAGTAGCTATGGACATGCTTTTCTTTTGCCTGTTCTTTGGTCTTCTTATTCCTGTTCCTAGCCTTCGATGCCTCAGCTGGAACGCGCTTTATAAATATGAAATACATACATACAACATAGTATTAGAAATTTGCCTTTCAAGCAAAGTCAGTCCAGATGTTTGCTTTCTCTTACTGAACCTGTCATTCTTGGTCGAAGGACTCTGTACACTTTACTGCTATTAACCAGTGGGAAAGTGCTTGTGTTCTCCCTTTTATACATGATAAAATTGGCATGCACCTAATTAGCACATTTAATTTACCTGTGAGTTGCAAGTGTATGGTACAACATTTACCCAGAGCCTGTAAATTAAATGCCTCTAGTGGGCTGCATCACTCACTGTGCTCCTCCACCCCCTAAAGTAGCCATGTGAAACATGTCTCCAGGCCTGCACTTGCAGGCTGTGTTTGCAGTTTTAAACTGCCATTTCGCACTGTCAAAATAAACCTTACTTCAGGCTTTAAACTTCCTTTTTGTTATGCATAATTTATCCCTAAGGGCACTGTGGGATTGTTTAATGTAAAGCATATAGAAATTGCTGCAAAAGTGGGTAGGTTACCCCATGGGAACTTTTACTCTGCTGATTAGGGAGTGGCCAGGAGTTTCCCCAATCCGCAGGCTGATACTAAACATAAGTTATATGCCCTGTACCCATCTCAGAACACTCCTACACCTGGATTAGAAAGACTGCCCTGCTGTCTGAACAGTAAAGAAACACTGGACCGGCTTGCATCTAACAAAGGAACCCACAAGTGACTTCAAGGGTAAGTTGGCTGACCTGTTGAGCTACAGGGATGCAACAAGCATCCAGAGGCCTTTTTCTGCAACTGTCCAGTGGACCAATCCCAACTGGACCTGCCCAAGACCCTACAGCTGGCCTCTGTTGGAGTGAGTCCTAGCACCCATATAGTGCTTCCCAGGTCCTGGACCCATGGCTGATGTTAGAGGGTGGTACCCCTGTCTGAACTACAAAAGCTAGGAAACTCTTTGACAATGTTCCCTCCAAAGAACCAGTGGGAGAACAAGACCACCATAGAGCTAAAGTTGTCAACTTTGAGTCACTGTCAGATTCAACTTGCTGGTTTGCCCTGCTGAAGGAGATCTGCCTCGCAAAAAAAAGTTTTAAAATGCCTAACATAGAGGACTTCAGCAGGACCAATTCAGAGCAGCAATCCATCGATGATGAGAGTTTTGTACTTCACACACTCTGTTATTTCTCAGCTTCATTGATGACCGCGCCAGGACACTGCTCTCTAGTAACCTGCTGTCATTGAGCCTCTCATCGGATCCAGCTTGCAGCTTGCTCCACAATAACTCATCGGTGATCCCCTTTTCTCTGGAAAAACTCTAAGTCCAAAGATAAAATTTCCACTGGAATGAACCTGTCCCTGCGCCTGACCCAAGCTCCATTGTGTTCAGCCTCAACTTTTGACTTTGGCATGCTATAGTGAGAACAGATAATAGTGGTTAGTATTTTGTGCTTTTTGCACTATTTTTATTTTAAACTTTGAAAATTCACAATTCTGTTTCTACTTAAGTTTACTCTTTCCTAAATTGGTGTGTGATTAGATTTTTCTTATGTTGCGTTTTCACTTTATTACTGCTTTAGTACTGCATAAATACTTTACACATTGGTCCTCATTATGACTTTGGCGGTCTATATACCGAAGACCGCCTTGGTGACAGCCGGCAAAAGACTGCTGCAGAGGCAGCAATCTGCCCACCGTATCATGAGTTACATAAAACAAAACCGCCAAAAGCAGCCATAAATTCAACACCGCCAGATCCAACGAAGGCAGGAGAGAGTCAGTCCCACCACCCCTACCGCCACGCTAACAACAACCCGTCCTCCAAATTACGACCCACGAATCACCAAGGCGGTCCATCAACAGCGGCAACCCATTGGCGGTGCGGACCGCCATGGTCGATTTTGCCACTCCACAACAACAGAAGCCAACATTGGCCAGACTGAATTACCCACACCTGATACACATACACACACCGTACACACCCACCAACAACACTATAAAACACCCTCACACAACCCACACTTCTTTTCTGAATCCCAAATTCTGATACACGTTGCATGCCCACATATCCCTAGATCTGCACACACAAACCACAGCCACCAATACATCCTTCACGCATCACACAAAACACATCATACCTCTATACCAAACACACACAACACCACTACACTCAATCACAGCATCCCACATACACAACCTGCACCTCCACCAAACATTCCACCCTCTGCACAACACACCCACTACACAATCAGCATGTCCCCACAAAAGAACCCCTGTTTCACTGATGAGAAGTTACGGGTCATGGTGGATGAAATTGCCGGGATAGAGTCACAGCTGTTTGGTGCACAGGTCCAGCTGAGATCCATTACCAGGGAGATGGAGCTATGGCAGAGAATTGTAGACAAAGTGAACTCTGGGGGAATCTATCCACGCACAACGACATGAGGAATACGTGGAACGACCTACTGGGGAAGGTGTGTGCAATGGCATCCAGGCACCACATTGCTGTGATGAAGACTGGCGGTGGACCCCACCTCCTCCCCCACAGTTGACAACAAGGGAGAGGAAGGTCTTGGCTATCCTGCATCCTGAGGGCCTCATTGGAATAACTAGAGGGCTTGACACTGGTAAGTCACCCATACTTCTCTACAACCGTGTACACCTGCATGGCGTGTCTCCCCGTCACCCTATCTCCCTTCATCCCACTCCATCCCAAACTTAGAACTACCCCCATAACCACCCTCAAAACTTTTCCACTGGATGCACAACCCACTTAAATCACACCTCTCCAAGTTCAACATTCACACACATAAGTAATGCATGGTTAGCATGAAGCACTACCAATCCCACAATGCATCACCATGCATAAACCACAGGTGGAAAAACGACACCCATCCCATAAGAAAATCCATTATTGCTGAACATGTATCTCAGGATGAAATTAACAACTATCATACATGTCCACAGGTACCTCAGCCAATGTCAGCCAGCAGCATGTTCCACGTCTACCCAGTCTTCCACCAGAAGAAGGCCCCAGTGATGACAGCTGCTCTGGATGTCTGGATCTGGACGATCTCCCTGGCCCATCTGGTAGCACTGATCAGTCAGACACCAAAAGCAACACCCAGTCCCCCCCAGAGCACCCCACATCAGACTCTATGGTAACAGAAGCCACCCAACGTCCCAAACCTCTGTCCCCAGGACCTATCAATCAACAGAGAGCCCATCTGTACAGGGACAGGAGTCAACACCTCTCAGGCAAGATAAAAAAATGTCCGGGTGTCAGTGGGAGTGGGCACACAGTTCGGGGGACATAGGCAAAGGGGGATTGGCCAGTAGGAGGATATCTGTGCACCAAGGGGTAGCCCAACCCAGGGAACTGACTGCCCAGGAGGCACTGTCGCAAGTCCTGGGCGCATGCCAGAAATTCCAGAACAGGATGGGCCAGGTACTTACCACCTTGCAGGAGAACCAGAGGCTGCAGAGGGAACACCACCCAGAGGTCATGCAGCAGTTGCAGGCCCACAATGCAAATGTGGCCTACACTGTAGGGGTGCTCAGTGCAAATACCATGTGAAGTGTGAATCGATCCAATGTACAGACACCTTGGGGTACACATTACCAGTGTAAGTGCTTGCCACACATCACCATCCACCAAACTGTGTGTAAGCATTCTATAGGCATTCATTGGGTACACAGTAGTGACCACACCAACATCAGAAAAAAGGGAAACATTTAGTGACATTCAAATTAGAAGTAAAGTGAAGTAAAGCAACATGAGCCCCTGTTAGATGACAGCCTACTTTAATCTGGTCACATCAACTTAATATTTTGCACTCCAATTAACTCCAAACACTAGTTGTGAGCAATACGCAACTTTTGTTAGGGCCTTAGACAAGATACCACGGTATGACCTATGCCATGTTCTCAGTAAGCCAGTCCCTCCTCTATAACATCTAGTCCAGGCCAAACTGTCAGGCACAGTGAAATCACAACAAGGTTGTGTAGGTGTATTCAAATACACTACTTTTTCAGCAGCGAATGCTAAGTACTGTATGGACTGAGGACACAGTTGGATGTGGTCATGTATGTGAAACAGCAAAACAGCTGATAGATTGCATAGGCAGAATTAACGTTTTAACTAATCATCATACCACTGGCAACACTAACCACAGATGGAACAGTGTTAGGTTTCATCATGCACACATTAGAACTTGGTACATCATTGCGGCCACACAGCTCCTCATTGAACTGGTGGTATGAACAGAACTACAGTCTTACCTGAATGTCATTGGAAGTACTGGTGTATCAGATTTATCCTGTTGTCCACATCATCCTCCTCCCCCATCTTCATCACTGTCTTCAGTTTTCTCTGCTGCCAAAGGTGCATTGTCTCCCCCCCTTACAGGAATGGCTCATGCCTTCTGGGGACCAAATTGTGAAGCATGCAGCAGGCACCGACTATCTGGCAGACCTTTACAGGGAAGTAGAGTAGGGATCTACCAGAAATATGTAGGCTCCTGAACCTGGCTTTCCGTAGCCCAAATGTTCTTTCAACGACTCTTGTGGTCCGTTCATGTGCCTCATTGTATCAATTATAAGCCTCTGTACTTGGATTCCTCACTCGTGTCAACAGGCAGGATAAGTTTTGGTATCTGGAGTCACCTGGAAATAGTAAGAAACTCACATTACATGTGTACAATACCACAGAGTACAACTCCAGGTGACATACTGTGACATACATTGTGTGACACATCATGCTCACCAATGAGCCAGACACACACACACACACACACACACTCTCTCTCTCTCTCTCGTTGTGCCATCATCTGTGGGACACTGCTGTTCCTCATTACGTAGGCATCATATACAGATCCTGGAAACTTGGCAGTAATGTGAGAAATGTACTGATCAGCAAGGCACACCATCTGCACATTTATAGAGCAGTAATGCTTCCTATTTCTGAGCACATGCTCATTTATCCTGGGAGGGACCAAAGCAATATGGGTCCCGTCATTGGCCCCAATCACATTTGGAATATGTCCAATTGTGTAGAAAGCAGCCTTACAGTGGACAATTCATCATGTGTTTCAACAAGGCATTCAGAACTCTTTTTAGCACTTTAGTAAACATTGGCTGAGATATACCTGCAGCCAAGCCCACGATCACCGGAAACGATCCACTGGCCAGGAAGTGGAGCACTGACAGCACCTGTACTGTAGGAGGTATTGCAGTAGGACTATGAAGAGCAGGAATGAGATCTGGCTCCAATTGTTCACACAGTTCAGTGATTGTGGCCCTGTCCAGATGATAGGTGAGAATTATATGGCGTTCCTCCATTGTAGCCAAATCAACTAGCCGTCTGTACACGGGTGCTTTCCTCCTCCTCTGCAGTGGTTGGTATCTGAACAAACCAAACATCACAAGTGTGTGATAGCAGGAAGAATAGAAAGACATAAAATCACAGTAAATAGAGTTGTCTCATACATTTCAGGCAACCACTGATTAAAATCTGCTCTGGTGAATTCAACATACAAACGGACTTCTAATACTATACAATTTTATTAAATGGTCATACTGCTTCACAGATGTAGTCTAAGTTGTGAGAAGTTATTTGTATCATTACTTTTAACATTTTTGTCAACTACTCTTCTGCAAGCAGTGCACTGTTAGGAGCTCTAATTTATGAGCCGTTTTCTGCCACCAAATATATAATGTAGACGTGTAGGAATTGCCTTGGTGTGTGCAATAAGTACCTATGACGCACATATCATTGACTACCATGATAAAAATCATCAGAAAATGTCATCCGCCTGTCCTGCATGCAGAGGACAGATGGAAGTGACCTCACTCTGCCGGCGTTTGCCAGCATGGCAGAGGGAGGTCTGAACCACTGTGTAACTCCTCTTTTAGTTGACATTGAAGTCTATGGAGAACAGGGGCCAATGATGATCGCCGGTGACGGTGATTGCCGGCGCGGACGTGTCTGCCATTTTCAGAAGCCCATGTCACTTGACTCCTGACTTTCACCCTATCAACACCTCCACTCCGTGAGCTGCTGTGTCCTGTGTCTGGAAGCTAAAATGGCCCATGCTACAGAGGATAGGGCCCCAGCCTTCACAACAGAAGAACTGGAGAAGCTTGTGGATGTGATCCTACCCTTGTATGTATGTATGTATGTATGTATGTATGTATGTAGGAAAGTACCCTCTTTTTGGCATGTTACCCCCAATTTCTACCTGAAGTCAGTGTGTTTGGCTGTGTTCACTGGGATCCTGCTAACCAGGACCCCAGTGATTATGCTCTCTCTCCTCTAAATGTTGACACTGCATACTGGTAACCCAGTATTTCACCCAAAATTGGCATATTAGTCACCCCATTAGTCCCTAGTATATGGTACCCAGGGCATTGGGGTTCCATGGGATCCCTGTAGGCTGCAGCTTTCTTTTGCCCCCCATATGGAGCCCATGCAAAGGCTTCTACATGCCTGCCATTGCAGCCTGCATGAAATGGTGCATGCACCTTTTCACTGCCATTTACACTGCACCAGGTCAATTGTAAGTCATCCATATGTCAGGCCTTCCAACCCTGAATGCTGGGTGCAGAGTACCTGTGTGTGAGGGCACCCCTCCACTAATAGAGGTGCCCCCATGTCATCCAGGACCATTTTTCCGAACTTTGTGAGTGTGGGGACGCCATTTTATGCATGCACTGGACATAGGTCAATACCTATGTACAGCTTCACAATGGTAACTCCAAATATGGCCAAGTTTGGTATCAAACATGCTGGAATCATACCCCAAGGCTTTTGCAAGAATTGGTTGTATGAGTCCATGTACTCTGGGGGCTCCTTAGAGGACCCCCAGTACTGCCATTACAACCTTCTGAGGTTTTCCAGGCAGCCCCAGCTGTGGCCAACTCAAAGACCGGTTTCTGCCCTCCTGTTGCACAAGCCCAGGAAGGCAGAACAAAGGATTTCCTTAGGGAGAGGGATGTTACACCCTCTCCCTTGGAAATAGGTGCTACATGCATCAGAGGGGTAGCCCTCAGAGCCTCTGGAAATGCTTTGAAGGGCACAGATGGTGCCTTCAAATAATCCAGTCTACACTGGTTCAGGGACCCCCAGTCTCTGCTCTGGCGCGAAACTGGAAGAAGGAAAGGGGAGTGACCACTCCCCTCTCCATCACCACCCCAGGGGTGGTGCTCAGAACTCCTCTAGAGGGCCCCTGGTTTTTGCCATCTTGGATTTCAAGGTGGTAGGGAACTCTGGGAGCATCTGAGTGGCTGGTGCCAGCAGGTGATATCAAAGCCCTCCCCTGATAGGTGCTTACCTCTGTAGATGACCAATCCCCCTTTCAGGGCTATATAGGGCCTCTCCTCTAGGTGTTTCCTCACATTCGGATTATAAGACTCCAATAGGAATCCTCTGCATCCTTTACTTCACTTTCATACCGAAGAAACTGTGTCTGGACCCTCCAGGAACTCTACATACTGCAACAAAGAAGCAAAGACGACTTCTGTAACATTGTATCTTCAGCTCCTGCCAGCTGTTTCCCATCGTGCATCCTCAGACGACAGCTAGTCTTTAGCCTGCACCAGAAGAACAAAGGAATCTCCCTTGAAGTGAAGGAGTCACTTCCCTGCTTCAGCAGGCACCCCTCTCTTCCTACGACCGGTGGCTTGGTCCCCTCTCCTGAAGAAGTGCATGGATCCAGCAACACGGGTGGTAGACTGAAGTGGTCCTGATGGTCCAGACATCCAACTGTCCAACTTTGGTGGAGGCAAGAACTTGCCTCCTCAAGCAAGACAGTACCGCTATGCACGACATCTTTTGCAGTTGCCAAGGCTTGTTGGCATCCTTTCACAAAGTTCTTTGTGTACTGTGCAGCTCTGGCCCCCAGTACTCCTTCCTGCAGTGCACAGCTTCCTGCGTGGTTCTGCGGCGGCGAGGGATCCTTTTGTGTAGTGCTGCATGGGCCATCTTTTGCACATTCTTTGTCCCTATGCTGTGTGACTCCTGTGCGCACTGCTTGGTCATCAGAGGGCTCTCTGGGTTGCTGAGAGCCCCCTATGTATCCCCCTTCCTGGGTAGAGGCAATAAGGTCCCTCCTGGTCCCGGGCAGCGCTATTTTCTGCTAACCACAAGCTTTGCATGTGCCAAGTCTTGTTGGCGGAATCCAGCGATGCAAAGCAGACTGCAATCATCCATCTGGTGTGGGACATCATCTGCACCAACCAGGAACCCACATCCATCTTCTTGAGAGCTGTACTTATTGTTCTTCTTCACTGGTGGTCCTTCTTTTGCACCTTCATCCGGGTTAGCAGGGGCTCCTGTTCTCCTTGGACTCTTCAGTGCTTCTTGGACTTGGTCCCCTTCTTCCACAGGTCTTCAGGTCCAGGAATCCATCATTGGTGTCTTGCAGTCTCTTCTGGTTCTTGCATAATCTTCTTTCTCATGTTCTTGTGAGTTCTAGGAAAGTTACTGTGATTTACTCCTGCTTTCTTGGGTTCTGGGGAGGGTTACGTACCTTTGGTGTTTTCTAATACTCCCTGCACCCCTCTACACTTACCTAGGTGGGAAACCGACTATAGCATTCCACTTTCTTAGTATATGGTTTGTGTTCCCCTTAGGCCCATTTCTAACTATTGTGATTTTCACTATTTGCTCTGTTTTCTAACTGTTTTCACAGATCTTTCTGCATATTAGTGTATATAATTTGTGTATTACTTTCCTCCTCAGGGAGTATAGTCTCTGTGGTATTTTTGGCTTTTGTGTCACCAAAATAAAGTACCCTTATTTTTGTAACACTGAGTATTTCCTTTTTGTGTTTAAGTACTGTGTGACTACAGTGGTATTGTATGAGCTTTGCATGTCTCCTAGTTAGGCCTTGGCTGGTCATCCACACTACCCCTAGAGAGCCTGGCTTCTAAACACTGTCTACATTTCACTAATAAGGGATAACTGGACCTGGTATAAGGTGTAAGTACCTTATGTAACCACTACAAACCAGGCCAGCCTCCTACAATGCACATTTTATGGGCCTCCAGATCAACAGGTGAGCATCTTTTAGGTATTTTGGATGCAACATGGCTGTATGTTGATGAATGTGTGTGTGCATGTAGTGTGTCCTTTAGGGAGTGTTGTCTGCTGTTGCAATATGGACACAGAGGTACGAGTGATGTATATGATGATTGTGGGCTCTATGAAGTATGTAGTCCATACTGTAGTGTGTAGTTAATGGTGTCCTTCTGCCTGTGTTTCCTATGCTGGTCAGCACCCATCAGAAGAAAGGGTAATGGTGTGCCATTGCCAAGGATGTGCAGACCCTGGGGGTCTATAGCTAGCAGAGCACACACTGCAGAAAAAGGTGGGAGACACTGGGCCTGGAAGACCACGAAGGCCCAGCTGGGGACGTCCTCCCAATGAGGGAGGGGTGCCCATCGGACCCTGACCCCCCCTAAAGGCCCACACACTGGTGGTGGACAACCTAGAGTAGGATGGGTGCTTGAGGGCAGCACAGCAGCCACAAAGGGGTGAGTACTCACTGTGTACTTTTGTTTCCTAATGCCTGGCATGGTCTTTGGATGTCAAGGTAATAGTCAGTGTGTGCCTCAGTATGCCCTTGTTTGTTAATGTTGTACAGTTCTGCATTGCTATGGTGAGTGGTATGTACAACAGGTATTAGTCATTTGCTGGGATTTCTGCTTCAGTAAGGGCCTACATCCTGACTCACCAGTGTTGAAGTGATTCTCTGATGTCCACTGTCTAGGTGGTGCGACCTGGCAATAGCAAGTTGTGCAGACACTGTAACGGAGGAAGCATAGCTGTGCCTTTTTCAACAGGCAGACATGGATTAGTGAGCCTCTGTAGGTCTGGTAGTTGTTCAGAGTTAATTTCAGCTGTTGTTCCCAGGCAATGGAGTTGTATTATGTTTGTCACTGCATAGTGTACATTTCCAGTGAGTCATTGTGATGTGTATGCCATATGTGCAGTAATTGCTGTTATTGACCCTGTGCTCCCTTTCTTTCTCCCCCACCCTCCCTCCTTTTCTTCTCCTGTCCTTGTGTGCATTAGCATCATCTGGTGAAGGAACCGGGGCACCGGCGAGTGGGGGAGCTGCAGTCCACGGACCCAGGAGGCAGTGTCCACCGATGCTATGGGGACCAGTGGTTTGGAGGGCGAGGGGAGCAGCACGGGGGACACAGGAGCTGATACAACTGACTTTGAATCCTCCTCTGATGGGAGCTCCCTGGTGGTGGCAGAACCCTCTAGAAACACCCTGGCACATCATCTTCTGCCACCCCCGTTCCAACACTGCCTTCCCAGTAGCCCCCCAGCCAGTTCCATGTGCCCCCTCACCCAGGAGGGTGGGCATCTCCTTCCTGGGTACTACCTGTACCCAGTCCCAGAGCCCTCTCTCCCCACCCATCCCAAGCACACAATCAGACGAGCGTGCACCCAAGACAACAGACAGGACTTGTAAAGACAAGCACAAGCACCACAGATCACACCATAAGCATACACACAGCAAGCACACAGAAGCACACACAACAGCCACTGCCTCCAATGTCTCCCGCTCCACCTCCTCCCTCACAGTCACATCAGCAGTCACATCTGCAAGCACTGCATCCTCAGTCCCAGATCCTGTCACTTGTTCAGCCTGGCCCACAGTCACCACAGCAGTAGACATGCAGACTATCACCCCATTCACCCCATGCACAGTCACCACCACCACATGCAGCACACCCACCTGACTTGCAGACACCACCCCAACATACATTCACATGACCTGTTTGTCCTCTCCCTCCCTCTCTTCCCACCTTCTCGCAAAACACATATATGCTCCCACTCAAACACTCACAGTCATCCACCTCACACATGCACACTTTGCATGCACCTACAACCCAGTCCAGCACACCCACACCTCCTACAACTTCTCCCTCTACCTCCACTCCCAAACCTGCTCCCACAGTCCGCTCCACTGTACCTAAAAATAATTTCCTTGCCCGCCTTGACCTCTTCCCTCCTCCTGACCCACCCCGTGTTGTCCCTAAACGTAAGATCCCGCTCACACAGCCCAGGCCCCCCTAGTGTTTTGAATGTCCCTCTTTCGCTAAGAAACAGTCCACTGCAGAGCACAAAGCAGCCACTCCCACCTCCGCTCAAGACCCACTCCCCCACCCCCTAAACAGAAGAGCAAGCCCCACACCCTCCCAAACCAAAGTCCAAAGATCCACATTTCCAAGAAGAAGCCCCCATCCTGCCCCCTGAGATGCTTGCCTTCCACCTTCATGTCCCTGCCCAGTGGAGTGACTTGGGCTGTAAGGAGTCACATTGGGCCAATAACGTTACCCTCTGTATTGGCATGGACACTTGGACTGGCCAAAGGCCCTTTGTTTGAAGGTTTTGTTTTGTTGTGGGCGCTATTCCCACCAGAATACAGAGGTTGACTCACAGGTATTTGTCCTGCCTTTCTTTTCTTATGCCTTATGTAATTATTGTATTTTTCAGAGGATTGTTTTCCATGTGTGTGGTATGTGTGTATGGTCTGTTATGCGTGTGGTTGTTTCACTCTCCCCTCCCTCTCTTGGGTGCTAGGCCACTGTACTCACAGTTGTCGTCTTCGTCGACGTTGCTGCTCCTGGACTTCCATCGCGTGGTACAGCATTTGCAAGACTTCCAGTTCAGGTTCCATGGCGACTGCTGACTCCTCTGTGTCCCTGGAAGTGAGTGCCTCCTTTTACATGGCTCATTTCTGCCAGGCTTTTCATGCCAGTGGTCTCGCCCTGGAAATCTTGGTGGTCTGCTGTGTTGTAATATAGTGGGTGGTGAATGATGTTCCGCCGGCCTGAAGATGGCAAGCGCCGTAGTCGGTGGCCGGACCGCACTGGCGTTTCAAGCAGTGCATTGGCTGATGTGTGAGGAATCACTGCTGTGGTCATAATATAGAGGTCTTCACCGCCAGCCTGGTGGTGGTACTACCGCCATTGCTGGTGTGGCGGTCAGCTGACCGCCAAAGTCATAATGAGGGTCACTGTCTCTAAGTTAAGCCTAATTGCTTTGTGTCAAGCTACCGAGGGTTAAGCCAGGCTTAATTCATGTCTATAGATGTTCACTGTGGCAAGCATTGTGATTAACTTTGAAGTGGGTTCTCCCCACTTCAACAAATAATCACATTTCATAGCAATAGCTTAGCATAGAATAACATAACATAACATTATTTATTGATAACACAAGGAAGCACTGTTACCAGATATGAAGCACAGTTACATAATAAGGTACATTAAACATGTTACAGGTAGATAGACATGTGGAGAGCTGATATAGATATATGTAAATGTGCAGTTGAGGCAATCACATGCTTTAACAAATGAATAAAAACACATAAATGAATGTACAAATGAAGCAGTCTGCAGTTCTTCGTTTGAGGGAGGTTTGTCTTTAGGATGGTATTGAAAGGAGGGAGGATGGCAATGATCAGAAGCTCATCAAAGAGTGAATTTCAGTGCAGTGAGCCAGGAGCCTGGACAAGGGGGTCCTTGATGTGTCATAGGGTGGTCTGAAGATGGTCAATAAGATATGATTGACAGAGAATATATTTGTTCAGTAGAGTAGGAAGAGACTCCGGCAGTAAGGTAAAAAGGGGTGGGTGGAACTCGTGGAGTTAAACTCTGTGGAATTCTGCAGTTACATGAAAACTCTATGAGATTCCGCAGAATTCCTCCAAAGGGTGGAAATATGCATGCCATGCTGCTTATGCTGTGATTTTTCACCGGGAGCTTGTTCTGCACTGAAAAATCAGCACGAGTGGCACCACGCAGTGCACAGCTACTTGAGTTGATTTTGCTGCCCCCCAAGCAGATTTTCTGCTCTGCGAATTCTACTGGCAGAACAGAATATTTCCACCACCCGTAGAGGTAAATTGAAGAACTGCTGTGTCTTGTATTGAAAGTTAGTATTATCAATTAATATTGAGCCCTCTTGTACAGAGAACCCACTAGTTTAGTGTCAGAAAGGGGATGGGATGGTGCATATCTGGTCAATCGTAGGAGGCTTCAAAAAGTAACATTTATGATCTTGTCCAGGAATGTAAAGGCACACAGGACTACAGCAACCATGGAGCTACTGTAGGAGACAATCCTACTTATTTTTTGAGCATTCATTAAATCTTTGGTTATTTGGGATGTGAACGCAAGAAGAATTTGGCGTGGAGGCGAAAGAGGTGAATGATTTTAACCACAAACTAAGGTCAACTAATAAGCCGAGATTCTGAGCTGAGAGGGAGAGCATGCAAATGGAAACATTATAGAATCAGATAGGAAGCATGCCGCTGTGGAAGAGTATTGTGGCAATTTTGCCAAAAGAGGCAAGAGTGATGGGGAAAAGAGGCGGGGAACTTAGGGCCTCATTTACAAGAAACTAACCCATTGGCCCGATGCATCAGATTTCTTGCTCTGAGCAACGATTCCATAACGACATCATGGATCCACTCTATTGACTATACAGAGCTCCATGGCGCATGCTTTCACAGATGCGTCAGAAATTCTGCTGCATCTGTGGCACTAAACTGACGCATCACTGGACTAGCATCAAAAAAATTATGCAGCTCCAGAAATGCGAGTAAGGCTCCCATAGAGAAAAGCCCTGCATTAGTTAAATGCCTAATTTTGACGCAGTGACAAGTGGATTTCACTGCATCCGTTCTGCATGGCTTTTTGCCTTGGAATGCCTACCTTGCATACATTTGACATGGTGCAGGTATAATGTGATGCAAGAGTTTACAAATGGACTCATTGGGCCCAATGCGTCAGTTTGTAAATCTGGAGCAGTGTAATGCACTGCTTAGTGTCACTGCTGCGTCAAAACAAATGACGCAATGGTGGCTCAAAGGTATAGTAAATGAGGCCTTTAGACTTCCTGTTGTTGTATGGATGGAAGGCTCAGAACCCAGACTGGAAATGGTGAAATGTCATATTGAACGGAGACATATAGATTTATTTAGATTTTAGCAGATGCAGAATATTTGCAAAAAAATTGGCGGATGCCCTGTCTTCCCACTTTAGAATAAATAGGGCGGTTGGGACATCCACCAATTTTTGGAGGCTGTCTTGAATTTGCAAATTGTACACAACCCTTGAAGCTTGTGAAATAGTTAAACAGAGGGTGGTAAGGTAAGAGGCCGCACTCTTCTTAGCTGCAAGAATGGGATGGCAGAACGACAACAGTTTGGAAGGAGGGTAGACCGATGTTAATGAGAAGTGAGTGATTTAACGGATGTCAACCAGGAGAGAAATACAGATTTAAGATCCAGAGTTTTGGCTCTTTGGGGGCATAAATCACACTTTAACATACCACATAAACAAAGAGGCGGAGACTGGGATGCATTTTTTAAGATATATTCCAGATATTTTCAATACAAAATTACACTTCCAATGTGATGCGCTTGTGTATTATTGCCAAAATATCAACAAGATGTCGACTATTCGTATGTATTACTAGGCATACACAGCTTTACTATACTTAACTCCACATGTTTGTAGCTTGTCAATGTATATATCTTCAGTGTAGGTGGATGTGTAGTTAAGAATAGGAAATCCAAACTTACATATATATGCTTGCTGACCCAATATTTGATTCTCGATATGTAGGCTACAATACTTTTGTAGGACGCTATGTCTGTGCTCTGTATTCTGACGGATAATAAACTTCAATTTTCATGTAAGTTGTACACTAACATGCCTTTATAATGGACTTTGTGTACGTTGCTATCCAAAACTGCAGCTCAAAAAGTAGGACGGCTGAGCATATTTTCAGCGTGAATGAATGAATGACACAACTTGTAAAGCGAACATCTACTCAAAGAGTGAAGATATGAATCTACTTTTAATTCTGAAAAAGATGATGTTCTGCATGGGTAAATCCCCTGTTACGATATTGTCCTGCTTTGAGAACTGAAACTAGTGCTTGTTGAAATACAGGATACACATGCAATAGAATTAATGTGTTAAAAACCTACAGGTCTGAAGGAGAATCATGACCTTCATCTGCTCTTGGGATAATTATGACTCTGGTGGATATAATTTGGTGTAGGCACATTCTAATTAACTTTTCATTACACTTGGATTGCAATAATTACAGACGCGTGTCTTTCACACCATTCCATTCGCTTGAGAATAATGGAAATAAAGTATATGTATTATGTGTTTGAATAATTCATTTGTGTTGTACTTATGAAATAAATTGATCTGGTTAATGCACAAAGTTACTATTCAATTACAATATTTAACTAGCTAAGACTAATGTAGTTTATTGACCATGGAATTGTGATGAGCCTTCTGGACACCTAAATTGGATTAAAAGGACTGAAATGAAGAACAGGCTGTTCTCTGATACTGAAGTAGCAAAAAATATTGAAGCGCTTCCATTCTCTTCAACCTCTGCTCACCACGCAGTAGGCTAATATAACATAGTCACATCCGTGTGTAATTTAAACACTGGAAAGTATAGTTGTGGTATTCAGTTGACTTTAGAAGGAATCTATGGAAATACATTCAAGCTGTAACCCGGGTAACACCAACAAGCACTAGAATATAAGTAGGTCTTGGCTTTCAAACCTATTGGCTTTTTCAACGCATTTTTCGATTAGATAGCCTCAATGAATGCGTATGAATCAATGGTGGGCATCTTTCACTGAATGTATAAAACCTTAACAAATCCATTAAAATGTGGCTGCCAAGGTTGCACAATGACCTTTCATTCAATAATTTGCCTGAGCCCCCTTCGTGCGTGTCCCGTGACATAATCTCATAGAATATGAGGCCATAGAACTGAAAATACTGAAGCCTACCAATCAATAGGAGAATTTGAGCACAAGGAGTTAAGCAAGCTGTACAAGTCTTATGCCTTTGGATGTATAAATGTGGGAACAGACTGAGTTCTAGTGCGAAACAACACGGATATCCGCCCACTTCATTTTCACTCAAAAATCGGACATTCATCTATTGACAAAATCTTGTTTATTACAGATGCCAGTGAGGGACTCCTTCAATATGCTGATGCATGGAGACAAACACATGCACGACTGCTGCTTGCATGCATTAGCACATTAAAGCCATACGTATTGGCTTGTCCGTGCTTGAAATTACAATCGAGAGACATTTAGTTCAAAATTGTTAGTACCAAGCGCACTAGAATACCCCCTCCAAAAAAGAGGTAATATCAACAGATTTCTGTATATACTCTTGTCCCTTGAAATGTTTTTGTAAAATATTCCTTATATCTATGTCCAGCTTTAGGTCAAATGTACAAAGAGTCAGCGGTCACAAACTTCACACAGACTTGTTTGCGAACGGACTCTGATTTTGTGAACTAATCTATGTACCATTATGTTGTTTTACAAAACTACCATTAATACAGCGTTACAGAATTACTTGCCTAATGAATATAAAATAGGCAGGTCACAATTTGCTACCCCTTCCAATTGGCTACAGACACAACGATGGTGGCTCACAAAGGTCAGCTGAACACCATTGCAGTGGTTCCTGCATCACTGTCTTCTTCCCCTGAGGAGAGCCTCCGACTTCCCCTTTGTAAATCAGTTGTCATCTCCTTTTTGTCAATGCCCTGTGAGTAGAATTGTGGAATGCCCCTTCCAAATTGCATTTCTGTATGGGTCGCAAAACCCATTTCATTAATCAGAAAAATTGAGTTTTATACATAATTCTGCAGTTCCAAATGTGGTGATTTTGCGATTCACAAGCTATGGAAGTGTAAAATACTTTAGTACATCTGGTCTCAAATTCGCTTTTTCTCTAATCTTTGGTTCTCCTTCACACTTTTCACACCTTTTCCTGCCTAGCAGTATTTCCTAGTGACATGCCTTCTCCAGGGCTTCACATGGGCAGGTAATGCCCAGTACTGAGTGCTGAGTACTGAGTGCCTGCACGTCTCAACACCGCTTCAATACATTTAATGGAAGAGCACCAGTACTTCTCAAGAGCCAGCAGGTAAAGCGCTGGCCTCTCATACCCCTTCTCTCCCTTCTCCCAATTCTTTAACAAAAAAGTGGAGAGAATCTGTAAGAGACATTGGAAGTATGCAAGTTGCAACCACAATCTGGCTGTTCTCTCATTTTGCTTCTATTATGCCCTGCCTGTAAATGCCTGTGTCAGAGTCCCCTCAGTGTGTTGATACAGCATCTCATCAGTTTGCAAGGGTCAAGTAGTACTAACCTACCCTCCGACTGCTGCAAATAGATAGCGTCCAAGCACTGCTCAAAGTGTTGTTTATAAAGGCTACACCACACTGTTTCCTCAGCAGGTGTGTTGACAGGCTTCTATTTGAAGAGTATATGGCTGCTTCTGCTGCACCTGCTTCCTGTTTTTTTTAAATATATTTATTGTTGTTTTATCAACAAACAAGCATTTAATCAACTTACCAAGTAATTCCCTCCCCTGTTCCCTTGCCCCTATAAAAACTCCACTCCATGTACACTGTCCGGCTTGCGAATTGTCATTCTGGGTTACGGCTGACATGTATGTAACACAGCCCACACCTTTCTATGTTCTAGTGATTCCGCTCCTCAGCTACATCTGAATCCTACGATGATGTGCCTCGCTCCCTGGATTCAGTTTCTGGGTCCTTAAGGCGATCGAGCAGGTGGTCCCATTGTCGTGCCCCATTTGCATTCTCAGGCCCTTTTGCTACCTCTTGGTGCAGGTCCCTTCCCTCTGCCTCGGTCCATCTTGATATTTGTGGGCCTCTGGGATCCTTCCAGTGCATTGTGATCTCCCTTTTAGCCAGGATCAGCGCTAAATCTATGTATTTGGTTGTGGTTCTCTTCGGGTGGTGTCTGGGGAATCCCCCCAACAGTGCCACCATTGGGAAAGACCGGAGCCTTCTGTTCGTCACTGTTCTAATGCTCTGTAAGATCTTGTCCCACTATTGCTCCAGTTCCCCACATTTCCATAACATGTGTATCAGGCCTGCATCCAGCTCCGAGCACCGGGGGCATGCACTATTTGTAGTGTTATACATCGATGCTATCTTGGCAGGGCTGAGGTATGCTCTGTGATATACATATAAATTAATCAGCTTAAAGCAGGCGTTTCTAGATACCTTGTATACATATGCTGTGATTTTTTTTCCCACTGTGATTCATCTATAGGTTGCTCGATGTCCACCTGCCAGAGGGTTCTCAATCTTTCAAGAGGGGACAGAGTGTCTCTTTGTAATGTTTTTTAAAGTGTGGATACAACTTCCTTACCTTCCCCTATAGTGCAGAGGGCCTGGCATCCGGTGTGTGTAGGAGTTCCCTTGATCCCTGTTTCAAGTGTCGCTGTATTAGTGCTGTGAGTGAGCCGTCCATAAGGAACATCCCCGGCGGGGTGCCAAATTGTGCCATCAGAGCTTCATATGACATCAATTCCCCATCCCCAAAGAGATCTCCCATCACTGTGACGCCACATGTCCCCAATTTTGTGAT